>NC_135306.1:3120097-3494142 GCF_048772815.1 Callospermophilus lateralis | reverse complement strand
CCCCGGGCGCCTCGCCAAGCCACGCGGCAGGCCACTGTCTGCACAGCTCCGGGCCGGGCGCGGGAGGAGCACAGGCTCCCACAGCAGCTCGAGGGTGGGGTGCCCGTCATGCCCAGGAGGTGGGAGCCTCACAGGCAAGGTCTGGTGCAGAGGACGCACCGGTCTGCTGGTGTGGCCTTGGCCAGGGGCTGACTCACAGCCTGCGTGGTGGGGGTGCAGTTCTGGGGAGGGCAGACCGCAGGCCTCACCTGTCAGTGACCCCTCTGTAAGGAACTGGACACCCAGCCTCAGAAGGGAGAAGCTGAGGTTTCCAGCTCGACCACCCTTCACACCTACTAGAAGATTCCAGAATCCCACGCTGCCCCTTGCTGAGCCCCAAAAGGACGTCTGGGGACAGCAGGCAGCTCTGCACCACCTCCGTCAACAGGGCACAAACCGAGGGGCTTGGAGCAGGGGAAGGAGGAGCTGCGGGAGGCCACCTGCCCCCAGGGCTGCCTCAGGTGGCCACGACTGCCCATCTGTGACACTCACTGTGCATGGGGCCCCGGGGCAGCTGAGCAGGCAGTGGTGGGACTGACGAGGCGGCCCTGTCTGCGTCTAGGCCCAACTCCCTGGGCCAAGCCCTCGGGAAAGAAGGGCCGCCACAGGCTTCAGACCAATCCCACAACTGGCCTGGGCACCACGGACCTCTGTTCAGAGAGCTGCAGGTGTGGAGCCACGGCACTGTGGCCAGCGGCTGAGACCTGCCCCTCGACTGCCCCACTGCCCCTCGACTGCCCCCTGGCCTGCGGAGACTGATGTCCCCTCCTGTTGGCCACAGTGGCCTTCCCATGGTGGGGATCAGCTGCGGGGAAGCAGGGTCATCCTGGCTCACCCCCTGGGGCTGCCCCACCCAGGGGCCACCCTTGTCCCTAATTCACAGGTGAGGGAGTCAAGACGGAGGCACGGGGAAGTGGCCTCAGCCCTGCGACCCCACAACCCGAGGCCTCAGCCATGACCCCGTCCCGTGGTCTGTACTCGTGTCCCCAGAGCCCCTCACTCAGGTCTCCTGTCACCAGAAGCAGCAGGGCCTGTCCACCTTGCGCTAGGTGGACAGCATGCAGGGCAGGGTTGTCTCCTCTGGATGCCCAAGTCTCCAGGACAAGCAAGAGGCCTGCGGCACAGCCAGCGGCATGAGTGTCACTCACCAAGACCCCGACAAGCGAGAAGCAGAAGGGACTGCCAGAGCCCGAGAGGCCCCATCCAGACCACACCCCATGCCCAGGGGTGACCGACAGGCCATGATGGGAAGGGGGCCCACACCTGAGATCCCAGCAGGAGGCTGAGGCAGGAGGATCACGAGTTCAAAGCCAGCCTCAGCAGCTCAGTGAGGCCCTGTCTCTAGATAAAATATAAAAGGGCTGGGGACAGGGCTCAGTGGTCAAGGCCCCTGGTACCAAAGATCTTTGTTTACAAGAGGGCACAGAGGCTGGAGGACAGCGGCCACCTGTCTCAGGACACCAGGCCCATGATTCCCACCCAGGAGGACTCTCCCGCTCCGCTGTCTGTCCTGAGGAGCAGGTGGGGAGGGCACTCACCTTTCCTTGAACTCGAGGAAGACCTTGGCCAGTGTGCTGCCCCCAGCCATCATGGACACGTCGATGGCCCTCAGGAGGCTGTGGTGCACCTTCATCAGGTCCTGGGGGGCGGGGGCAGTCAGTGCTCGAGGGGCCACCAGCTGCCTCAACACCTGAGACCGCGAGAGCTGTGCGTCCCACCCCACCAACCGCTGCCGCTTGCTAGAAGGTTCCACAGCAAGGCACAGGGAGGAGCAGAGCCCACCTAAGCCCATCCACAGCACAGGGACACCACCTGCCCACTTCAGCGCCAGGGACACTCAGTGGCCACCCAGAATAGCTCTGGTGCCAGAGGGGACGGTGCAGGCAGAGCAGTTTCCCAGCCGGGTCCTCGTGGCGCCCCGGTCCCAAAGGACTTCCAGCAGCCAGGACACTGCCACTGGCCAGGAGTAAGCCCCGCCGGGGCCCTCACCTCCAGGTTGATGAAGACGGCTGCCATGTCCACAGGGCTCAGCACCAGCCGCAGCGGGCCCATATAGTTCTGCAGGAGAGGCGTCCACGCTGAGCCCCAGCCCGGAGTACACCACCCGTCCAGGCCACCACCACCCAGAAGACCCTATCCAGGCCACTGCTGCCCGGAGGACACCACCCTGTCTAGGCCGCTGCTGCCCGGAGGACACTGCCCGGGTCCAGGACACTGCTGCATAGAGGATACTGCCCCTGTCCAGGCCACCATCACCCAGAGGACACTGCTCCTGTCCAGACCACTGCTGCCTGGAGGACACCGCCACTGTCTAGGCCTCAACCACCTGGAGCACACTGCCCTGTCCACCCAGAGGACACCACCCTGTCCAGGCCACCACCACCTGGAGGACAACACCACTGTCCAGGCCATCAATGCCCTGAGGACACCACCACTGTCCAGGCCTCAACCACCTGGAGGACACTGCCACTGCCCAGGCCTCGATCATCTGAAGGACATTGCCCCTGTCCAGGCTGCATCCACCTGAGAGGTGCTCAGTGCTCTGGGGACAGTGCACGGTGAGAGCCGCACAGGGACAGCAGGCAGCGGGCAGGATGGGGCCACAGTCCAAACACCAACGCTCTTGGCCTGAGCAGAGCCCCTTGGAGGCTAGAGTGGGGCCGACCTGGGGTCAAGGGGGCACCCAGCACTCCCCATTCAGGTGTCCACATCACAGCTGCACTGGACTTGAACCACAAGCAGAGAACAGCCCAGGGGACCCAAGTGTTTAAAGGTTTGTCCTGCCGGGCACGGTGGCCACGCCTGCATCCCAGCAGCTCGGGAGGCTGAGGAAGGAGTATCGCGAGTTCAAAGGCAGCCTCAGCAATTGGCCAGGCCCTACACAATTCAGTGAGGCCCATCTCTAGATAAAATATAAAGAAGGGCTGGGGGCCGGGGACACAGCTCAGCGGACAGAGCCTTGCCTCGCACGCACAAGGCCATGGGTTGGATCCCCAGCACACAAAAAAGCAATAAAGAAGGGCGGGAGACGTGGCTCAGTGGCTAAGCGCCCCTGGGCAAGTCCCAGTGCCAACAATAAAGGTTGGCCTTCACACATGTCTTGGGCAGATGGGCAGCTGCATGTCAGGGAAATGCCCTGAACCAGGACACTGGGCACCACCAGGAGGCCCCAGTGGACAATGACCGGCTGCTCAGGCAGGCTCAGGGTCTGTGCCCATATCAAGGCCCACCACGCTCCAGTGCAGGGTGCTCCCGGCCACGCGGGGTGGAGCTTCTGCCTCCCACGGCAGAGGGGGAGGCCAAGGAACCTCCGGACAGCGCCCTGGTGAGGGAGCGCAGAGGGAGCTCAGCACATGCAGGCCGTAAGTCACCGCCACGCCCAGGTCGGCTGAAAGACGAACCATGCGGGACAGGGTGGAGAGGGGACAGGGGAGGCAGGACAGCCTTCCTCTGGGGCAGGGACACCTGATGGCAAAGCAGAGGGGGTCAGCCCTCAACATCCTATAACAGCTGGCCCTTCCCCACCTCGTGACCTAGAACACTGCTGTCACCCAGTGGCCAGGGCAGGGCCCACCTTCTCAATGTCCTCCAGGGTCCGGCAGTACTTGGCCTCGGTCTCATGGATCTCCAGCAGGCAACAGCTCCTCTTGTCATCCTCCGTCATGCCCATTTTCTGGGGAGGACACAGATGTGAGCCAGGGGCCCACCCAGCCACCCACAGGTTGTGCACCTGCACGGTTCGGCCCTAGGCCACCTGTCCCACACCACAGGGGGACATCTGCTCGGGTCTGGCCACGAGGTCAGCAAGTATAAAGGGAGGGGAGGCAGAGGGCGCTTAAACTCTTCTCGTTGTGAAGTGAGGCACAGGGACAAAAGGGGTGACGAGGGTCAGCGCCAAGCAATGTGCAGAGGCTCCCAGACCCCAGCCTCTGCTCCTGAGCCTGGACCTCCATCAGCAGGACCTCGGCCTCGGTGGGGCCTCTGCACACACAGGAGACGCACGCCAGGTCCCTGCTGCACCCGCCTGTCCACAGGACACTGAGCTCGTCCCTGGGACCCCAGCCACTGAGCCAGCTTCCTGGTACCAACTGCCCCCCAGGGCTGGCCTCCCCTGGGTGCCCACTGTTCTCCAATCAGGGAGTCTGACCTGACAGCCCATTGGCAGGGTCACCAGGGACCACACCTTTGCGTCAGGGCCCAGCCCTGCTTCCTGGAAAACATGGAGGCAGCCTGGCCCGGGACACTGCCTGGTCACAGGTGGGGTGAGGCAGCGGCCAGGGCCACTGTGGGGCCACCACGTTCTCTAGGTTCTTTTAGACCTAAGGAGCCATATTTGCCTGGAAGTTCCTGGAGGCATGGTGCTGTGGCTTGTGCCTGGCCATCTGCACTCAGGTAGGCAAAAATGCCTCCCCTGACCTCCAAGGAACCCTTGAGGTCCCCCCACACTGCAGGGTGCAGCACCCAAAGCAATGCGCACACTGGGCACAGGGGGAGGTGAGAGTTCACTGTGACTTGGGCTTCGTGGAAAGTACCGAGGTCCGGGACTCATTGAGGCCACGTGTGCCCAACAGCATCTGCCTGGCAGGGGCTCCCAGGAGACTGCCGCCTGCCTCCCCTTACCGCCACTTACCTGCATGTACCTGATCTGAGAGCATGGAAGGTAAGCGAGAGAGGAAGCCGTCAGCAGAGCCCACTGTGCGCACCCTCAGCTGCCTTTGTAGGCCAGATGCCCACCCACTGTCAGCCGGCAGCCACAGGGCTCCTGTCTAGGCCTTCCTGTGGGGCTGGCAGGGAACAGCATGGGGACCCACATGCCACCACAGTGTCCTACACCCGGGCTCTGACCATGGCACCTGTCTTCTTCTGGAGACATCGCCATCCCACTACTCAGCCTGGACGGCTCCGCCGTGATGGGACGTGATAGAACCAGGGGGTTCCCTGCCTGGAGGGACTGGACTCCACAGCTCGGGAGTGTGCAGGTCCAGTGCCAGGCGTTCAATGCCAGCGGGCTGCTGGACAGGGCAAACAGACCCTGCCCACCAGGGTCTGCAAGCAACCCTGTGTCCTGACACTGGTGCTTCAGGACCAGGGACAGCAGCGGGCTCCAGGAAGACCCTATGGTCTCCAGTCAAGAAAGAATGGGGCTATCTTATGGGGTTCACAGAGAGCATTTGCCTGGCCTGGGTGGGGCCTTCAGATAACCCCCAGACCCACACCTGTCTGCTCCCACTGACCCCCAGGGCGCCCAGACTGCCAATGACGGGGACCAGCACGGCCCCACAGCCAGACCCCAGTCAGCCACGTCCCACAGCCAGGCCCCACAGCCATGTCCCACAGCCAGGCCCCACAGCCATGTCCCACAGCCAGGCCCCACAGCCAGGCCCCACAGCCAGGCCCCACAGCCAGGCCCCATGAGCCAATCCAGAAGCTGTCGGGATTCACAGGTGGTTTGGGGCCAGCTCTGGGGACAGAGAGGGCCACCGTCTCCAGAGAGTGCCCTGGCAGTGGTGGGGAGGTACCCCTCCAGGTGCCCGGGGCCGTGTGAGAAGCCAGTTCTGAAGCATAGAGCTTGGGCTGTGGGTGCCCTGCCCAGCTCCCAGCCCTCCCCAGGGCCACAGTAAGGCACCCCCAGCCCAGAAAAGGCCTCTCCGAGGCCTGGGGTCTCCCTGCTGTGTCCTGCCACGGGCTGGCGGCTCCTGCACGGAGGCAGAACACTGGTATCTGCTTTTGAGGAGCTCCCATTCCTTCAGGGAAGTTAGTTAATCAAAGCTTCCACAGTGGGCAAGTGGCACCGTGCCCGGCCTGCAGGAGCTGAGGTCCCAGGGGGCGGTGGCCTGCAGGCCCTCATCTCCCCACCCCGCCAGGCGGACCCGCCTTCCACACAGCAGCTGTGGGCCATAAAACCCCACTGGAGCAGATCTGCGTCCAGGAGATGATGAGCCAACGCCTGGGGGAAATTAACACCCTGGCGACATAAAAGACGTGCAGCTGGCTAATTGGGCCTGCGCTGGTGGCTTCAGCACGGCGGGGCGGGAGCCTGCTGTGGGAGCTGAGCGCAGGGCTGCTATTTCAAGTTCCCCGGGAGGCGGGACAAAGAACCTGGACACCCCGGGAGGACGGCTCATGGCAACTGGCCGGAGGGGCTGCGGGCTGCGGGGCTGTGGGGCTGACAGCCTGGAGGGGCTGAGGGCAGAGGGCTGGGGGGCTTCGGGGCTTCGGGACTGGGGGCTGCCGAGCTGAGGGCTAATGGTCTGGAGGGGCTGAGGGACTTCGGGGCTGGGAGCTGAGGAGGTGAGGGCCTGGAGGGGCTTCGGGGCTTCAGGCTAAGGGCTGGGGGTTGGGGGCTGGGGGCTGGGGGCTGAGGGCAGAGGGCAGAGGGGCTGAGGGCTGAGGGGCAGAGGGGCTGAGGGCAGAGGGCAGAGGGCAGAGGGCAGAGGGGCTGAGGGCTGAGGGCTAAGAGGCTGAGGGCTGAGGGCTGAGGGCTGAGGGCTAAGAGGCTGAGGGCTGAGGGCTGAGGGCTGAGGGCTGAGGGCTAAGAGGCTGAGGGCTGAGGGCTGAGGGCTGAGGGCAGAGGGGCTGAGTGAGGGGCAGAGGGGCTGAGGGCAGAGGGCTGAGGGGCAGAGGGGCAGAGGGGCAGAGGGCTGAGGGGCAGAGGGGCAGAGGGCAGAGGGGCAGAGGGCTGAGGGGCTGAGGGCTGAGGGGCAGAGGGCAGAGGGCAGAGGGCAGAGGGCAGAGGGCAGAGGGCTGAGGGGCTGAGGGGCAGAGGGGCAGAGGGGCAGAGGGCTGAGGGGCTGAGGGGCTGAGGGGCAGAGGGGCTGAGGGGCAGAGGGGCAGAGGGGCAGAGGGCAGAGGGGCAGAGGGGCTGAGGGCTGAGGGCTAAGAGGCTGAGGGCTGAGGGCAGAGGGCAGAGGGCTGAGGGTTGAGGGCAGAGGGCAGAGGGCAGAGGGCAGAGGGGCTGAGGGCTGAGGGCTAAGAGGCTGAGGGCAGAGGGCTGAGGGCAGAGGGCAGAGGGCAGAGGGCTGAGGGGCTGAGGGCAGAGGGGCTGAGGGGCAGAGGGCAGAGGGCAGAGGGCAGAGGGCTGAGGGCTGAGGGGCTGAGGGCAGAGGGGCTTCAGGGCTTCAGGGCTTCAGGGCTTCAGGGCTTCAGGGCTTCGGGCTAAAGGCCTGGAGGGGCTTTGGGGCTTCGGGCTGAGAGGGTGAGGGGCTGAGGGGGTGAGGGCTGGGGGGCTGAGGGGCTGAGGGGGTGAGGGACTGAGGGCTGGGGGCTGAGGGGCTGAGGGGCTGAGGGGGTGAGGGCTGAGAGGGTGAGGGGCTGAGGGGGTGAGGGCTGGGGGGCAGAGGGCTGAGGGCTGGGGGCTGGGGTCCCCGGGCACCACAGGGAAGCCGGCGTGGAGCAGACAGGAGCAAGAGCTGCAAGGACGTGCTGCAGGGGAGCCTGGGGCTGGGAGGAGCCCGGGGCCCAGCCGGTGTCCCCTGCAGTGGCGCTCCTGCCAGGCGAGACGGGGCTTACCATGGGCTGCCGCACCTCCACCTTGATGATGTCCTCGTAGATGTCGTCACCTTCGTCCTCCCGCGGGACACAGTCGTAGATGTCCTCACCCAGGTCATGCTCACTGCACGGGAGGAAGTGGGTGAGCGGGGAGGGGGGTCCAGCCACCCTGACCCAGGAGCCCTGTAAGTCCACCTGCCTCGGCCACAGGCTGGTCCACAAGTGGGGGCTTCCATGAGTTTAGGGGGGTGGCAGAGAGGTCACCACCCGCCATCTGCCTTGGTAGTAGAGGACCCTGGCGATGAGGCCCCAGCGTCTCGGGCCTGCAGAGACCTGGAGGCCCTGAGACGCCTGCCTCCCAGAGGCCCCCAGTGCTGGGTGCTGCCCCATGACTACAGCCCCCGCCCCAGGCCCAGCCGTGACCTGTGGCTCAGCCTGAGGTCCCCACTGTCCTTGAGGCCTGGGTGTGAAGGTCAAGGGCACAGTGCCCAGCAGGGCCATTTTCCACACCTGGGTGAGGAAGTAGCACTGGAGGAACATGGAGTTTGGGATGCCCCTTCCCAAGCCTGCCCCCGGGGACTGGCCCCCACCCCAGCTCCTGCTGCAGAAAGCCTGTGTCTGCCCAGGTCTGTGGTTCCCGTCTCCTCTGAGTTGGCCCTCTGCCTGCAGGACCTAGGTCACAGTCCCCAAAAGCCCAGATGTGCCTCGTGCAGCCTTTCTAGTTATCTGTGCAGTGTGGATGAGTCCTCCCCCCGGCCCATGGCTGCCCTGAACCTCCACACCAGAGCTGTGCCAGGGCTCAGCAACAGCCGGTCATTCCCACGGACCCCTGGGGATGGGGAGCCGCCCCCAGCCCAGGCTGGCCAGGGTCTTGGGCTCTGCTGGGTCCTTCCTCAGGGGAGGCTGGGCTTGGAGGCCAGCCCTGCTCAGCTCTGGGCAAAGATGCATCATTGAAGCCAGCTTTCCTGGCTCAGAGCAGGGCCCTGGATTCCAGAGGCAGGGACTGGGGACACTCCCTGCTGGTCCTCCCAGTACGCAGGGGAGAGAGCAGTGGAGCAGAGCAGGGAAGATCCCAGCAAGGTGCCCCTGGCCAAGCAGGCCCCTGAGCCCCCCAGGCCTTGCTGCTGAATCCACTCAGGGGGTCAGGGTCACCACTCAAGACCTGCGTGGGAAAGGGAGCAAGGGAGGAAGCCAGGGGTCTCCCAGAGCCCTTGGCCCCTCCCCACATGCAGCACCCGGGCAGAAGCCCCAGGACTGTCCTCCAGGGGAGGCCGAGAGCCAGCCCAGCGCGGGGTGCAGGTCTTGGTGAGGCCTTCTGAGGCCCCGGAGGGAAGGAGGAGGTGCAGCAGCTGCTGGGTGCTCCGGCTTTGGCACCAGCTTGGGTGAGGCAGCTGGGAACCTGGCATGGCTGGATCCGGACTGTCCCCGGCAGCTCCTGTGCTGAAGGCTTGGTCAGGGCTGGCTGGATCTGAGGGCTCTGACCCTGGACTCATCTGGTGTGCAGTCATCCACGGGGGCTGGATGGCCTGCTGCAGGTGGCAGCTTGGGGGAAGCAGGTCACTTCCTGCTGGGCCGTCCTCTCCCCAGCGCCCTGGCTCTCTGCTCCCCGGCTGCCATGAGCTGCGCATCTCCCTCCACTGTGCTCTTCTGCCGAGATGTCTCTGCCCTGGACCAGCCGACCCAGGCCTGACCTCTGAACCCTGAGTCAGGGGAGGCCGCCTCTCTCAGTTGCTCAGGTCAGGCACGGAGGCTGCTGTGGGGAAAGCCGACTCCACAGGGCCTAGCTTTACATGAAGAGCTTCCCACCACCTTCAAGTCCCTTCTGGGTGCCAGGGCCACTGTCTACCCAGAGAACTGCACTGTGGCCATTCTGCACCCTGAACCCACACGGAGCTGAGACGGCAGGGAGGCAGGGCCAGGCTCAGCCAGGTTCCCCCACCTTCCCGGGGCTCCCCAGGCAGCACACGAGAGTGCATACACACACACACACACACACACACACGCATTGCACACACACACAGTCACACACACACACACATGCAGACACATGTACACATGCACAGTGCATGCCCATACGCAGGCACACATGCACACACACATGCACATGCATACAGACACAGATGCACACACACACGCACATGCACATGCAGTGGGGGGTGAGCACTGTGACCGTCTTGCTAACCCAACTCAAAGCTTCCCCGAGACAGGTCTGACAATCCACTGGGAAACTGTCACTTGCAATGACACAGATCTCCTCCCTGCCTCTCTGATTCTGTCCCTGAGGATGATGCAGCCTGGCTACCCTGGGAATATAGGCGAGGGGCTGCATGGCCCTTCCCAGCAGGAGCTGGACACCCATATTTCTGTCATGCAACAGAGTAATTCTGGTGGCTAAACCACCGTGCAGAACCCTGACCGTGCAGAACTCTGACCGTGCAGAACCCAGGCGAGACAGAAGCGTCCAGGCTGCTAAATGAACCAGACAGCCCATCACAGACTGGCCGCACAGACACGTCGGCTCTGTTCCAAAGGTGGGGCCAGGCAGACAGAAGAACGTGGACAGGGGTTTTGACTATTAAATATTCTATAAGCTGATGAAACAGATAAAAATGACTGGAAGTTGGCCAGGGACAGGGCCTTGAGTGGTGACCACACAGCTGCAGGGCCCCCTCCCGTCCTACAGTGAGGGGCATCCTAATTGGTTAATTCCAGGCCCAGCCCCACCCAGCTCGGATTCTGATCAACAAGGAACAGTGCAGCTCCCACCAACTCCACCAGAGCCTGCTCCCAGGGGGTGAGTGCTGTCCAGGAGCCCTGGGCCAGGCTGGGCAGACGGGCGAGCGGGCACGGTGCCCTGTGCCCAGGCAACGTCGTGGGGGCTACAGCCCTGCTCCACCCACTGCTCCCCTGAAGCCCTGCACGTCTGCCGCGAGTACTCAGGGGAGTGCGGCTCTGAAGCCCCACAGAAGGGGAGCAGAGGAGCACAGGGCACCCGGCGAGCACAGGAGGAGGCATGGCCTCCTGGTGGCCCAACAAGGGCAGGTGGGGACCACTCCTGCAAAGGCTTCCTTCCAGGGTGGGCAGGTGGGGCCTAGGAAAGGTGCCACAGGCAGAGTCCCCTCCAGCGCCCCTGCCTGGCTGAGCCCCTGCATCCAGGTGCACAGTCACACCAGCCAGCCACCCGCATGTCCCCCGCACCCTGGGGAATGCACCTATGCACTATCTTCAAAAATGGAAACGCACCCCCAGCTGAGGGCCCCCTCCAGGGGACAGTGTGCAGCTCATAGGCGGCTCCCCAGTCCCTTTTGGCCAGCTCCCCACCACTGGCTCCTGGCCGGTCCTCACTAGATCCTCTTCATCTGGTGGAGGGCACAGGGACACCAGGAACACCTGCCCTCCCATCTGGCTTCTCTGCCTGCACACGTGGGTTGGAGACCCCACCACACGCGCAGTTCCCTGGACCAGCAGCTGTCCCTTCATGCTGCTGAATGCCAATCCACTGTGGGAGTCACCATCTGAGAACCAGTCGCCTCTTAGACATTCAGGCTGCTTCCAGGTCTTGGCTGTGGTGGACAGAAGGGGCCATATGAGCATTCAACTCCCGTGCGCGTGCCCAAATGCTCCAGTTCCACAGGAACAGCCTTCCCTCCACAATGGAGCTGCTGGCCAACGGGCAGGTGCACCTCCAACTTCACAAGCAGCTACCAAGGTTCTTCCAAGGTTCTTCCAGCATTTACATCCACACAAGCAGTGTGTGCAACTTCCAGTCACTCCACCTCCTCTTCAGCTCACGCTGTTGTCAGTCTTTTTAATTTTAGCCACTAGCACAGATACCAGTGAAATACTGCTGTAGTTGTGTTTTGCATTTTTCCAATGACTAGTGATGCTGAAGATTTTTCCGTGTACTTATTATATATCATCCTTTGGGAAAGGATTTTGTCCATTTCAAGAATTTTGTTCATTTCTGAAAATACATTCTTTCTTTTTTCTTTTTCCAGGAGCTCTTTTTATATTGTGGATCAAGTGCTTTGTCATGTGTGTTGTATAATCCCACCACCACCACCAGTCTCTGCCTTGGTTATTCATTTCCTTCATGTGTCTTGATAAGCATTCGTTGTTAATTTAATGAAGACAAATTTATCAATATGTTCTCCTGTGCTGTCCTGATTCTGTTCTGTGTCCCACCTAAGAACTCCTGTGTCTTGCTGAGAACTCTTTGCTTTCTTCCAAGTCATTAAAGATCTTTCTCCTGCATTTCTACTGGGAGCTGTCGAGTTTTGGTAGGTACATCCAGGATTCAGGTGCAGACTTTGCAGGTGGGGCCCAGGAAAGGTGCAACGGGTAGAGTCCCCTCTAGCGCTGCTGCCTGGCTGAGCCACCTGCATGTCCCCCACACTCTGGGAAATGCACATTTCCCAGAGGTGGGTGTTCACTGTTTCCCACAAAAATATCCAAGTGTTCCAGAATAATTAACCAAAGACTCTGTTGTCCCCACTGGGATGCTTAGATAGAAAAACAAGGGGCCATGCGCCGGTCTAGTCTGAGCTCCGTTCTGTCCATCCACTCTCTGGCCTGCTGCAGACACTGCTGTGCTCCCTTCAGTCCACGGACAGTCTTGCAAGCAGTGGAGGGGACCCTCCAGCCTGTCCTTTAACAAGACCACGTGCTATTCCAAGTGATCATGGAGCCATCTGCTTCTGGGGAGCCTCGGGGATCATGACGTGTTAACAACATCGCCTCCAACCCATGAACACAGTACAGACGTTCACTTATGAAGGTCTTCCATTTCTCTCAGCAATAGTTTATAGTTTCACCATTTTCAAAACCCACAAAGTTTTGGCTGTCTAATTTCGATGGTTCTTCTGGCCTCCCTCACACCCCCATCCTCTCCTTCCCTACCCGACCCTTCCCTTCTCCTAGGATTCCCATCACACACGCTGGGCTGCTTGAAACCGTCTGCCGTGTCTGAGGCTCCGTGTGTCGTCCCCTCTCCCGTCTGTGGTATAAAGTCTGTGGCTCCTGTGGAACCATCTTCAAGGTCCACGGCTTTGCCACCTGTGACCTCCATCAAGCTGATCTGGTGACTGCTCACTTCAGACCTGGGTTTCAGTTTGGGGATTTCCACTTGGCCCTTTTCGGTTGTCTGGTCCTCTGCAGTGGCTCCCTGTGTCTGTCACACACTTCCCTCCAAAGTCCCTGGCCATATCTGCTGTGACAGTTCACTTTCTGTACCAGTTGTCCGGGCCGCGGGCGCTCGGACAGCTCCTAGACAGTGCTTCTGGGTGTGTCTGCGAGAGCGTTCATGGACACCAACGACTGGCCTGGTGGGGGAGGAGAGGAAGACCTGCCCTCACCCACGTGGTGGCCGTCACCCGGTCCACTGATGGGGATCCACCCAGGCAGAGCACAGTGGTGGGAGACGGCAGAGCAGCTCAATCGCTGGAGGGGGACACACATCTTCTCCTGTCGTGGGACATGAGAACTCCTGGTTCTCAGGACTGACTTCTGGATTCACCCTGCACCGTCCCCCCCCCACAGGTTCATAGGTCTTTGGCCTGGGTGTCACATCCCTGGCCCTGGGTCCTCAGGCCCCGAGTCTCTCAATGACTCTGCCAGCAAAATTCCCGGAGCCACAGCTTGCAGGTGCGCACTGTGGAACTTTCTGGCCTCCACAATCACATACGCAGCCCCGTGACAAATCCCTCTGACACACCTCTGCACGTCCTATTGGCTCCGGTCCCCTGCAGACCCTTGACTGCGCAGCTGTCGATGCAAACAGCTGGGTCCTCCAGCGCTGGCTCCCAAGGCTGGTTCCTTCCTGAGCCCAGCTCACGTCCCCCTGCTTCTCTGCAAGCTGGTGCCTTTCACACTGGACATTATGAACGGGTCGCTGTGGGGACTCCAGATCCTGAGGTTCCAGCTTCTTCCAATGAGAGCTCAGTTGGATTCAAACCTCAAACTGACCTCCCACCATGGGCGGGGCTGGAGTGCTGCCGCTCGCGTCCCCTGGCACTCGGGTCGTCCTGGGCAACAGGGGCTGAAGAGGGCGTGGCCAAGGGTGCAGGTGGGTCTTACATGCAGACTTGGGGGCTGCTGCTGCCTGTAGACCCTGCCTCCCAGCCCACCCCTCGCCAGCTCTGCCAGCCCCAAGTCCTGTCCTGAGGTTGGGGTTTAGATACTCAGTGTCCCCACGGCCCCTGTGCTGTAGGCCTGGCCCAGCCTGTGGCCCTGCTGGAGCTGGTGGAATCTTGGGGGACAGAGCCCAGTGGGAGGAAGTTAGGTCACAGGGTATGCCCTGAAGGGGGTGTCGGGACCCAGCCCTTCTTCTCTACTGCCCAGACACACAAGGTGAGCAGCCTCCTGCTCGACCAAGCAATGTGTGACAGGGGCTGCCAAGAGCCAGCAGAGTCCTCCCAGATCCCTCCAAGATCCCCTGACCACAGTTCAACTAAGGTCAGTGGACATTGAGAAGGACAGGTCTGTGCGGTTTCCTGGAAATGTGGCGGCCTCACCACACGCGTGCCCCAGATGACAGGACAGGTCGGGAATGGCCAGGAGAGCTGCTCAGCCGCAACCATAAGATGAGCCCAGCAGCTGGATGGGGTGAACCCATACCGCCCTGAGGCCATGCTTGCCAGACTCCTGCGGTCCCGGAGCAGCGTGGACAAAGGCCCTGGGACCCCCACAGGCTGGGGTGGAGAATGACGGGCAGCAGCGGGGCTGGGTCCTGGTGCCAAGATGGCCCTCAGGTAGGGACGAGGCCCAGGAGCTGTCCTGCTGTGTTCCAGGTAGGGTGCAGGTGCTGGCCAACGATGGCCCTGACCTTCCACCATTCTTGCTCCTTAGCAAGGGTGTCACCTGTGGGTCACTTCACCAGTCCTGGGCACGGCAGAGGGAGCTGGCAGAGCTGGGCTGGGGGCTCCACGTGGAGGTTGGCTGGGGGTCTGGGGTCTCCTGGGAGGGCAGAGCAGCGACAGGGAGGAGCCTGGCCCCCGTTTTTCATGAGGGCAGCAGCTTGAAGAGAGTCCATCCCCTGGCCCCTGCACACAGTCCTACGGGGAGCAGGAGGCCAGGCTGCAAGTCTCCCCACTGGACCCGCCCAGCCCACTCCCGAGACCCTGTGGGCCTCTGAATCCCACGGTGCACCTCCATCACGCTCCGCCTGGCCTCCTGGGAGCCCGCTTCGGTGGCAGTCAGAGGGGGTGGGGCTCCCCTGGAGCCGGAGGAGCTGGCGGGTCTGCGTCACCTCCAGACCAGGAGGTGGGGACTTCACGCTGGCTCTAGGTTTCTGCCATCCGGCAAACCCAAGCCACCTCCCAGCCCACGGGTGTCTAGCTCGGTAACTCGGGGCAGGAAGACTGGACCTCGGCTTCCCCAGCTGCCAGAGGATCAGCCACAATGCGAATGACCAGCCAGACCGAGCACACAGTGGGTGCTCAATAAACGCACCTTCCTTCACTGAGACGGTATCTGGCACAGGCCTGTGCTCAGTGAGCAGTGTTAAGAGCAGCAGTTTTCAAATGCAGACGCTGGGGGTTGGGGGCCCAGGAACCCGGCCCCTCTGGTCACCGCCCAGCTGTGGCCTTGCCTGGTGTCAGGGGCTGCCCTTCCTCATCCAGTTGCCTGAGAACACCAGAGCACAGATGTAAGGGAGGGACTGTGGGCCACAGCAGGAAAGCGGCCACTCAGAGGCAGAGGGGCCGCTGCCCCCCGCCTGCCCCCAGTCTCCTCGCTGTCTCTCCCCCTGGTCCCCTGCTGTCAGCTGCACTGACAGACGCTAAATCCCCACAATTATTTCTGTCTTTGGAATAGCCTGAAATCTTCCAGGAGGGGCCCCGAGCACGGGCTGTGGCCTGAGATCGCAAACTCCTGCCTCCGGCCCGAGATCCTGGGCCCGGCTGGAGCCTCGCCTGCGGTCAGAAGGCAGCTGCCCAGAGAGGGCCGGCCCCCCGCCCAGGAGAACCAAGGACCAGCGCGCACACCCTGCCTGTGCCCCGCGCCTCGGGACTGAGGACGAGAACCATCACCAGGACAGGTCCCGGGGGTCAGCGCCTGGTTACTAGGAAACCAATGGGGGCTTCCTGACCTGCTGCACGCCCACAGCAGCCTGTCTCGAGGAGCTGGGGCGGGGGCAGCAGAGAAGCCCCATGGACTGGACGGTCTGCATGGGGGGCAGACAGATGGACGAGGGCTTCTTTACATGCCACCTGCCCTCGGCAGCCCGACTACTCCCTGGGAGGTGGGGAAACCAGCCCCAGGCGGGGGCAGCTCAATCGCCCAGGTGGCACAGCTCAGCTGGACAGGACACCAGGGTCCCCGAGGGAGCTATTCCGAGGGCCTTGCACACACCACACCTCCCTCCTCTGGGAATTCCCTCTAGGCAGGTATAAATTTAGACCACCACCTAAAAACACCCAGGAACCAAGAAGAATGCAAGGGTGTCCCAGGAGCTGGGCCCAGGGGACATCGTGGCCACCACAACAGAGGGCTCAGGGTTTCAGTTCCTCCTTTGTCCCATGAAGCATGCTGTGTTACCTCCAGAAAGTCACTTCCCTTCTCTGAGCCTTCATTTCCTCAACTACAACTGGGGACCAGATCACCTGTTGTGAGGGCTGGCCTGGCACTTGGGCCTTTCGGTGTAAGAATTGTGAATGTTGGCAGCACCCTGGCACCTCCCCTTGCCACTCCCCTTGCCACCAGGCCCAGGTCGAGCAGTCTGCCCTGTGTGTTCCTCACAACAGAGGCCGCCCTGGTGTGCTGGGAACCTCCTGGGGCAGGTGCCCGTCATCCACTGGCAGGCCTGGGGACGGCCTCTGGAGCAGGCAGGCTGGGTGCCGTAGGATGGAGGAGTGTGGCGGTCCTACAGCAGGCCACTCAGGGCCCAGTGTGCCACGTCCCTCTAAGCCACAATCCCAGGTGCCCCCGTGTGCCGCCGCAGTGTTGAATGGGGGAGGCGCCAAGGCCGAGGCTTTGTCCTCCTGGGGCTTCCAGGGTCCAGGGGCGAGGCAGGGGCCTCATTAGAGAGCACAGAACTGTCCCTGGGGCCACAGCCAGCTGCTCCCTGCTCCCTGCAGGGGACTTTAGAACCCCCCAGGCAGCCCCCAGCCCTGCAGAGATGGCAGCAATGAGGAGGGGACCGCTGTGACCTCTCCTGACAGCCCCTAAGGAGGCATTCAAAGTGGAAGTCCACAGAGACCCGCCGGCCAGCCGCTGCCACTGACTCTGAGGGCCAGCCAGGCAGGGCTGACAGCGGCTCACTTGCACCTGAGGGCACTCCCCCCAGAGGGCCTGGACCAGCGGCCTCCCCGTGGTGCCCGGCGGGAACAGGGTTTCAAGGTCACGGAAGCCCCAGACCCACAGAGGCCCACAGTGGTCCTGCTGCACCGAGGGGTCCAGGAGAAGTCTTGAGGGCAGGACAGGGCGCGGAGAGCAGGGCTATCAGTCCCACCGGCAGTGGCCAATGGCTCCGAGGACCACAGAGGGACAGAAGCACTCATGGGCTTGTTGACCACACAGGCATAGATGGGGAGCCCCTGTCTCTCCCGCCTGCATCCCCTCTCGACATCAAGTGGACCAGGCCAGCAGCCGGGGCTGGGCTATGCACATGGGTTACCCTGGGCCAGGACCACTGGCCTCTGCTACTGAGTAACAGACTCCCAGGACCTCAGCCCATCAGGTGCCATGACCAGCCGGGCGGCGGGAGGGCAGCTTCTCTAGATTACACTCAGGCAGATCCTGCACTCCTTCAAAAGGCACTCCAGCCCACACCTCCTCCAGGAAGCCTCCCGCCTCGGCTCTGTGAGGTGTGTGGCCAGTGGACACTGCCTGACTGACCTACATGAGAGGTGGAAGCCCTTTGGGGGTGAGAAACACAGGGACTGACAGGCACAGGCCCCAGGTCTGTGACGGGTGCTGACCTGTGCCCAGCTCTGAGCTCCTGGGGCTGGCAGGGGTGGTCAGGCAAGGGCCTTCTGGGTTGGACAGGCCTGGGTCCAAACTGCAGCTCTCCCTCATTGGCTGTGTGACCCTGGGCAGGGGTCTTCCCCTCTGGGAGCCCCACCACCTTCCCGGGCAGTGGAAAGGCTCTGGGCCCTCTGCGCTGAACCAAGGTAGTAAGGTGAGAAACGTCTGGCAAGGCAGGCTCCATGGACACTGGCCCTCCAATTGTGTTCAGGGAACTGGACGCCACCAAAGAAGGCCCAGCTCGGGGGGCACACATGCTCCAAGTATACTGTACTGAGGCACGGGGTGGGGGAGACCCTGCTGGCAGACACTGCTTGAGGTCAGCTGTAGGTGCCCTGGTCAAGGCCCTTCTGCCCCTGGCCATCACCTGTCCAGCCCAGGCCTTCAGGCATGAGACCACTGCCTCCCTGTCCTCACAGTGCTGTGGCCCTGTGTCCTGCCTGCACCCTGGGCTCCTCTCCAGCCCACTCCTGCCCTGGACAGCAGGGGACCTGGCCAGGGTCCACACCCCCACCTCAGGAGAGCCTGGCCTCCTGCCTCCTCTTACTGGTGGGCAACAGGCATTCCTCCCAGGAACAGGGGCAGGGGCTGTCGACGAGGCTGGAGCGTGGTCCGTCCATAAGGGCTATTTCCCTGGACGTCTTTCCAAACCCACCCCCTCTGGAAGAGTACCTCCCGAGGTGACCATGAGATGCCCCCCAGGGCCTCTCTCCTGCCTGATCCAGACGGCACTGGGGGCATCCCACATGTACATAGGCCTCCCCCAGGTGGGCTGGGGAGGCGGCTCCAGCAAGCTCTGTGGTGCAGTGGGCAGAGTGCGGGCTGCGGGCAGCGTGGGGAGGGCTCCCGCCTGGCCAGGGTCCCCGCAGGGGCTCGTTGTCCATGGTCTTTCCCGCTGACCGCGGGCTCTGCACAGAGTGGCTGAGGGAGGCACTGGGGCCAGGGTCAGGAGGAGGCACAGGTCCCTGCCCTCCTGCAGCCCCAGCCCACCTGGGTGCCCCAACCCCACCAGAGTCGGGGGTCCCTAGACCTCCTCCGCACCAGAAACGCCACTTCTGCACCTTAGGAAATTCTCCCAACAACGCTGACATGACACACTGAAAGCCACCGAGTCATTCACGATGCAGTAAAGTGTGCAGGTCAAGACCACACCCGAGTGTGAAAACCACTTCTACTCCAAGGACTGTGCGTTCGGAGCTGAGCCAGCAGGTCCCGGGGACAAGCCTGTGCTCTCAGAGGGATGCGTGGGTCCCTGGAGCATGTGGCAGGTCCAGGTGTCAATCTCTTGTCCTGTGGCAGCAGGCCATGCAACAGCCTGCGATGTCACCACCCTCGAGGGGCAGCCCCTGGCCCAGATCCTGCAACAGGGAAGTGGACTGTGACCCGCCCAGCGGCACCTGCCCAGCCCCAGGCAGAACTGCCTGGCAGGCCATCACAGGGCCAGAGGCAGGAAGCTGCGAGCCCCTGGCCACCTGGTCTGATGTTGCGCAAGACACCTGCCCAACTCCAGGCTCCAAACCGCTCAGGCCCACACCCGAAAGCTACCCTCCCAGAGCCCAGGGAGACCCCGCCTGCACAGAGGCCCAAGAGCCCTGTGAAGAGGCACCGGAGAGGAGGGGCAGAGGCTGAGGGAGGACCTCCGTTCCCAGAGCCGAGAGGTCGGTCACAGTGAGAGCACTCACACCAGGCAGAGGGGCAGGGGCAGCATCGGGGTGCCCCACCCAGTCACCCTGCGCAGCTGGACGTTGGACACTCAGCAGCACGCCACTGGGGGCAGGCTCCCTGCCGTGCCAGCCACCTATCCCCACCCCACCACGCAGGATGAAGCAGGCAGCTACCCCAATGGGCTGAACTTCACCCAGAGTGACCCCAAGGCACTTCTCAGACCCCGAGGGTCAGCGTCCTCGCAGCCTGGCCCCACTTGCCCTCGCCTAGGTGTCCACACCCACTGTGGGCACCGGGTCCTGCCCTGCCTTCTGTGGCTGCTGTTCCTGCTGCAAGACTGTCTCTACTCTTTGGAACATTCCTGCAGGTCCTGAGACCCTCTGTCCACTCTCCTGAGAGGACTTCAGGCTTCAGGCTGGTGACCCCCAGTCCCTTGCTGTTCCCGCAATACCATCCCAGGCAGGCCTGTCGGCCTTCCCTGGAGACCTGCCTGCAGGTGTGGCCAGCCAGGGTCCAGGGCGGGCCTGAGAAGTGGGACCAGTCACAGTGCAAATGCATGGTAGTGACCAAGCCACCGGAAAGTGGGCTCCTCCAGGCAAGGTGCGTGGCAGAGCCATGTGAGCAGCACTACTCAGTGTTGACCTCTCCACCGGCCGCTCTCACCACCTGATCATATACCTCGGCCGTCTCAAGAGCCAGCTCAGGGCACTTGGGAAAGTCACCTCAGTCCCTGGCTCCCAGGAGACTGTGGATCAGGGACTGGCACTGCCTGTCCAGATGGCCAAGAGCCCTACTGGTGTCCAGCTCACAGCACAGTGAGTGGGGTGAAACTGGCCAGGCGCAAACCTTCAGATTAGGGACTCCGTGTGGCGAGGAGAGAAGGTGTCTGCGCTGCTGAGCGTCCCACAGCTGGGTTCAGCTGGGGCCACTCTGCTTCTGTCAGCAAACAGAACAGCCCTACAGTGAGTTCCACGGCCTCTGCTGCCGTGTGGCTCCTAGGAAGTCCTCAATCATGTGTGCGGCCTGAGTTGGTCCCCAAGGCACAGTGCTGCCACAGCTGCTCAGAAGCTGGACAGTCACCTGCTCCATCAACAGAGCAGGCTGCAGGTCGCGTGGACACTCACGAGCCCGAGAAGCTCCGGGCACCCCACCCAGGCCTGCCCATCTTCTCAGCAGTCCCACGGAGCAGGACCCGACTCTCGTGTCACACAGGAGGAGACCAAGGCTCCAAGAAGACCACATGAGCAGAAACAGGGGAGCTGAGGCCAAGGTGGACAGACCCTCCCAGGACCAGCCAGGAGCCACCTCAGGAGGGTGGACAGAGATCTCACTGTGACTGGGGCACATCTTCCAACTGGCCCTGCATGGGAGTTGCGCAAGCCTCCTAAGGGTGGGTTTGGAGTGGGCCCCACGTGGAGACCCAGAGCCCTGTGCCAGGAGGCAGACGTGGCCTGTACTGCCCCATCATTCCCACCACCTTGCCCAAAACCACCCGAGTTGTCAGAGGGGTCTCAGGGGCAGAGCTCTGTCTTATGTTTCATGTTCCAGCTCCTGGTCCCAGGCCGACTGACACACCTAGTAACCAGGTAACAACTGAACGAAAGCAGGTGACAGTCCCTCACTGGTCTCCTAGGCCACTTGGGGTGCCAGGAGAGTCAGTGTGTGACGTCCCCCATGGCTGCAAAGTCTGGGGTCCGGGTGGCTGAGGGTCCTGTGGACAGGCACAGTGCCCAGTGTTGCTGACGTGGCTGTTCTGCCCCAAAGCCCCTGGCTCCCTCTCACCAACCAGGGGCTTCGATTAGGCCACGCCCACCTCCCGCCTCCACACTCCACAGGTAAGAAACGGCACAGCAGTTTGTATAATGGCTAAATGTCAACGCTAAGTCCACAGAGACAGGATGCTAGGAAATCCTGCTTTTCAGTGAACAGAGAAGAAAAAAATAACATGAAAAATTTATTAAACGTGAGCCACTGGGACCGAGCTGCAAGTTAAAGATCAGATGCATCCCTTCCCTGTGACTCACGGCTCAGTCTGTCATAGCCATGGCCATAAGGACTAAAGCGCACTCTGAGTGTCACAGGGTATCACTGGACGGGGCAAGCCTTCCGTCCCTGACTTGTGTGAGCAATTCCGTCTTGCTTTGGGTCAAGGGCACAGTCCCCACCAGGAAGGGCAGAGAAAGGGGGCAGTGGGCACTGGGGCCTGTGGACAGATTGCACTCGCTGCAGCCTTGAAGCCAGAGGTGGGCTACAGGCACAGGCAGGGGCTGGCTGGCCAGGGTGGAGAGGCAGGTCTGGCCACCTTGGTGTGACAGTTTCGGGGAGCACGCCCCGTTCAACACGAGTAAGAGCCAGCATTTATGGAGCCCTGCTGCATTTCAGGCCCTGTGCTGGGGATTCACCTGCCTGAGGCTCCTACCTAGGAGACAATCCATGCCAAGACTCGGCTCTCCAAGGCCCACAGGTCCCTGTCCTCCAGGGCCCTCATCTGTGCAACCACTGAGGGATGTTTCTGGAAGCTGCCGACCCCCGGCTTGGACTGGAGACAGGAGACACAGCAAATCAGAGCTTGCCCTCAGCATAGCCGGGGTGCCCAGGCCTGCCTGGTGGAGAGGTCAGGGCACAGACGGGGTCAAGCTGTGCTCCTGCCACTCACTAGCTGAGAGACATGGGCCAGTGGGGGTGTCTCCTCTCTAGGATTGTTTCCTAATCTGCAAAACAGGGACAATGTTTGCATAGATGGAATTGCAGCCTGTTTGCCCCAGAGACTCCAGGCACCCTCCTGTCACCAGAGTCGCCAAGTGGGTGTCGATGTCAGATCACGGGCATGGGGACAGTGCCAGGGCCTGGGGTGTGCCTGAAGATGGCCCAGAATCCAACTTCAGGAAACTTCAGACCCACAGGAGACATTTAGACAGCTAATCACTCTGTGACCCCAGGACACCTGGGGCCATCGGGGATATGCATGCCCTGTGGGCAGTGAGTCCATCCAGGATGGGGCGCATGAGGCTTCCAGAGTGGGAGCCACCTAGGCCCAGACTTGGCAGATGAGAAGGTTTTCCAAGAGGGAGAGTGCTGGGGAGGGGCCCAACCTGGGCTTAGCAAGATAGGCAGCCGCAGACCAGCAGAGGACAGGTCCCAGGCCCCTGCAGAGTCCCTCCTGCCGTGGTAGGCAGCACCCCTCACTCTAGGACCCACAATCTCTCTAGCCCGCCCAGGGCGGGAGGGATGTCTTGCACAGAACACTGGGTGGCCTGCGGGCACACTTGCTGAATCTGGGGTGACAGAGTGCAAACACCACCTGCTATGTGAGGCAAAGAGGCTCCAAGTCCCCAGCAGAGGCTCGCCACAGCAGGTGCCCCGAGTGCTGGCTCTGTCACGGTAGGAGCCTCCTCGCCAGCCTATGCTGAGGGGGAAGGAGGAGCAGGTCGGCCCAGGAGGCACGGGCAGTCTCTCCAGCACAAAGAAAGGTGCCACTGCACTGTGGACAGACGGGACCACGGCGGCCAGGAAGCCCAGGCCTGGGAAGGCAGTGGGCACAGGGGCCGGGAGCCACCAGTGACAACCTGGGCGGGAGTCCTGCACCTCCCAGCCTCAGTCCCCCTGCAGGACACGGCTCCCGCCTCCTCCACGCCGCTGCTCCGCCCTGCGCAGGGGGCTCCCTTCCCTGGAACAGCCAGAAGACCTCACCCTGGCCATGGCCCCTGCAGGGGTTCCATCCCCCGTTCCTGGGGGAAAAGGCCAGGCTTGGGCTGGGTGTGGGAGGAGGAAAGAAATCCCCCAGAGAGAGGGCTGAAGCCAACACGGGCCACCAAGGAACAGGGACTCAGCTCCACCGGCCCTGCCCGCCCACCTGGAGACCATGAGCTGCAGACCCCCTGCCCCTGCCCGGGCTCTGAAGGCACCACGCCAGGTGCCCCCAGCAAGCATGGGGCCACAGGAGGCCCACAGCCACCAGCTCCCCGGAGTCCCACAGGAGAAGACCTGGGAGGAGGCCCACTGCACCCCTGGGCCAACACCCAGGCCAGACTCTGGACAGGCTGGTGGCCTTCTAGAAGGCAGGCTGTGCGAGTTAGGGCCGCCCATCCCTCAGAGCTCCCCAGATGGCCACAGGCCTGCTCAGGCAGTAGGACCACCACACCAGGCAGGCCAGCCTAGGGCCCGCTCCTAGACACCAGGCCTCCCTCCCTGCCCCCTTACTCAGCCAGCTCCTCCAGGCTGCGGTAGACGTCATCGTCACTCTCTGCAGTCTCCTCGGAGGGGAAAGGCCTGCGGAGAGAAGGTAAGGATGAGGACACAGCTCTCCTGGGCCCTGTCCCCTGAGAGACCACACTGCGGCCTGGTGCTGCAGACACAGCAACCGCTGGGGTGCTGACAGGGGTGCTGAGGGTGGAGCCGTGGGGCGCGGGAGGCCGCCCCCGCTGACCCCCGGCATCCTGCTGCCAGTGGGTGGCTGGGCCAACTCTGTCCCCATGCTGCCCTCACACTCCTGGAGGTCCTGAAAACTGGGTGTGGGACTTCCTGGGCACCTCATGGTGTGACGCAGGGTGGGCAGGCGGCCAGCCCAGGTCACCCGGGACAGGACACAGAAGGAAGGTCGGGGGTGCTGCCTGCCACCTCTACTCTGCAGAGCCTGAGGATGGTGGCTCTCACCAACACCCTCCCCAGGGCTCCTGGGAGACATCTGCATAGCCACATCCCATGTCCAGCTGAAAAGGCCACTCCAGGCACGGCCGCCTGCAGGAGCAAGGGTCCTCACCCAGGGGAGGAGCCACAGCCCTCGGGGCCGGGTTGAGAACACCAGCCCAGAACGTGCTCTGGCCTACTGACCACTCTGAGCTAAAAGAAACGGAGAACCAGCCGAGGGGAAGAGCTCCCCAGCTCCCCAGGTGAACTGTGCACTCCCTCGGGGACAGGAAGCCAGCTCGGGAGGAGAGTCCCATCAGCCAGGGGCTGCACGGAGGAGAGCAGCTCGAGGCCCACTGGCCCCCCAGGCCCACCAGCCTCCGGAGTTCATGCCCCAGGCCCCCCACTTCTGAGGCCCAGGGTGGCCAACATGCTCCGTCACCGGGCCCTTCTCTGAGTCCCACATGTTTACAGGACTCCCGTGCACACGCATATAACTGTTCTTCTCCAGCCTGTGTCAATGTCACCCAGACCAGCCACAGGGCCGAGAAGGGGGAGGGGGAGGCCGCGGCTCCTCCGGGCAACCCCAGGCACCACCCTGCTCTCAGTCCTCTGCACAAGCTGGGCAGGCCCCACATCCCACAGCAGCCAGGAATAGGCCACAGGGGACAGCGGGCACAGGCGGAGGCCAGGAGGCGGAGGCCGCAGCTCCTCAGGACAGGTCAGTCAGCCCCTCTTTGGAGGAACAGAAATGCCCCTTTAATCAAACCAAACGTCTCCCTGCAGCCCCAGGCACAGCCTCTGAGCTCCCTGGAAAGCTACTGCCCAGGAACTTGGGAGCCCACGGGAGCTGGCCCGCCCAGGTACCAGCAGGAACTTCTTCCCGGCCTGCGGTCAAGCTGACATTTGCCCAGCACGGGCCTGGCAGGAATGGGCAGCACCTCCTGGAGGCCCTGCGGGCAAGGAGAACTATGCAGGGCCCACTGGGCTGGGGCTGAAGGCTGGGTCCAGCCTGCCCTGTCACAGACCTGCTTGCACCTGGCCTAGGTCTGAGGTCACCAGGACAGATCCGCCAGGCCACTGTCCTTGTCCCCCACCCTGTGGCTTGGTGGCAGTGGGGTCCAGCTTGGCCCCTGCCTGGTGGGCTCCACCTCCCCTGCCCAGCTTCCTCTCTCAGGATGAAGGAAGCACCCAGGGCTTGGTCCATCAGACTCAGGGCAGAGCCGGCCACCACCACGCCCAGGCCACCCGCAGGAGGCTTCCTGCTGCCTCAGCCCTCTGGCAGCCAGGAAACCCTGCAAGACCCCTTCTCCCCACGAGGCCCAGACCCCGCACAGCGGGGTGGAGGAGCCAGGGCCGAGGAGCCAGGGGCTGGTGGCCCGACCGCTACAACAGCACACAGGCGACGGCCGCGGAGCACAGGCAAAGCTGGCCAGGCTGGGGCGCAGCAGCGGCCCCAGGGCCAGAGCTCGAGTTCCCCGTCCACAGCGCAGGCTGTCCCCTTCCTGCCACCCTCGCTGGGAGGACCCCCGGCCCCCAGTCATCACCTCAGCCATTTCTACTCTTTTCAGCTTTTTAAAAATTTCTTCCTAATGCATGAAAACACAGCTGTGTGTGGTTATGGGGGACCACGCTGTGTTCTGCCACACTTTATTATGGCTTCTCGTCATAATAAGGAAAAACTACCAAAATTCTCGCTTACCGTAGGACGAGTTTTACCTGCACCTGGAGAACCTCGGAACCCACTCCTCTCCTAGGAGCGTGGTACATGAGGGTGCAGAGAGAGGGACAGGAGCGCTGGGCGGGGTGGCAGGGGTGGCGGGGGGCGGGGGGGTCGCATCTCCCACTGCACTGCGAGAACTGCATCTGGTTCAAACACCAACACAGGAGGGTGGCCCAGAGATTTGAGGAGACAGCGCAGCAGCTACCCTTGAAGAGCAGGATGGGCGCAGGCAGCCACTCGGAGACCCACTTCTGGAAGCCACCTGCTAAGTGGTCGAAGGAAGCAGCTGGTTCCGTGGAATGGCACAGGCCCTGCAAGGCCCCAGCAGGCATCCCATGCTGCAGCCAGTGGTTGCACCCAGGGCTCCCTCTCCCAGACTCAGCCTTCGGGTGAGATCTGCCTGCCCGGCCAGGTGGGCTGAGCTGGAGACAGGGAGTACAAGAGAGGCTTCAGGCTGGTGAGGTTTTCTACCCACGGTGTGAGCTCAGATTAGACACTTAACTTCTCTGACTGCTTCCCCTGGAAAATGGAGACTGCGGCACCCTCTCTGGAGCTGCCGTGAAGAGGAGCAGGACTGGCAGGATGTTCTGCACCCAGCAAGACCCAGAGTGGAGCTGTCCTGTCATCCCAGCCCTGTCCTCGCAGGCCACCTTCCACTGCCCAACAGGGCTCAGGGGGGCCTTCAAGCCCCTTCCCGCCCTCCCTGTGCTGACACAGCGTCTCGTTTCCTGACAGACCACTCTGCACCCCCTAAGACAAGAGGAATTTCACGTCCGTGGTCTCTGCTCTGCTGGCGAGGGTGCAGGCAGGATCCTCCCCTCTCCCTGCTCTCCCCCTTCAGCGTCTGGGCTCAGCCCTCCTGTCCTGTCCTGTCCTGTCCTTGGCCTCCCTACCCCTGAGATAACAGCTGGAGTCAGAAGAAGGCGCTGCCACCCGCGAAGCCTCGGCCACTTCTCTCCCAGCTCCACTCTTTGGGGCCACAAAGCCCCTTGAGCAGAGCTCCAAATCCAATTAATTCCTGCCACCGACAAACAAAGGCGGGCCATGGTGGCGGGAAAGATCCCCTGGGGACGGGAGGGCTCAGTGGGGGACAGCTTCAAGACAGGGGGTGGGGGGCCTGCCAGCCTCCGGCAGTCTCCACAGCCCCCCCCCCCGCCGGAGCCCGCCCTCCCCACACACCAAGTCCAGCACCCCTCAAGGCTCAGTGCAAACCCGCCTCACAGGGGACTGACCACTCTCTGGGCCTAGGTCCACCTTGCTCAGCACTGGGCCCTGGAATGCATGGTGCTGAACCCCCCGGGGGCCAGCAGCAGCCCCTCCCGGAGCAGTCCACCACAGGACACCCCCAGGCTTCCTCAGCACCTCCACCCTCCCAAGGGCCTCTCTCCAAAGTCGGCCTCAGCCCCAGCTGCTGTGGCCATGTCTGCACAGGACAATCAGTCTCAGTGCCACCCAGAGGACAAAAACCTGAAGAAAGGACAGCTAAGGACACTTGGTCCCAAACCCAAAGACAGAAGAGAGGGAGCAGGACCCCTGTGCCCAGTAACTCCACTGCCCCTCCCTCAGGTGTTTACAAGCACCTCCTCCAGCTGACCACAGATGCTGGTCACGGCTTCAGGGAGCGGGAACAGGGCCGCTCTGGCTGGGGGTCAACACTGAGCTCTGGCCCTGCCCTCAGGACTCCTGCGGCCCTGCTCTGAACAGTGGCCTCTGCCAAAGGCCCCACGTGCAGCTGACGGGGAAGGACCCCAGGGCTGGAAGGGTGGCTCTGGGGCTCCTGGACAGAGGGTGGGGAACAGGGCCGGGCCCTGAGCGGGCAGCAGGACGGTTGGGCTGCTTCCTGGGAAGCCCCAAGGAGCTTGCTGGAGGTCAGATCTGGTTTTTGAAACAAGCTTGGAGGCCAAGGCGAGAACCCCAACACAGTGCCTTCCTCAGAGGCAGGTCCGGTGCCACAGCCGTAGCCGGGGGCTGGTCAGCTTCACGCCTCGGTGTGCCTTGGTGGGGCCAGGGGCCACGAGGGTGGGACTCCACCGCAAGCACAATCTAATGTGGCGCCGAGGACATGAAGTACAGCTGGGGCTGCGGGTGCTGCTCACGCCACCTGAGCCCCAAGCCCCCATCTGATCCTCTCATCTCTTCAAAACCAGCCAGGGAGCAGCGCTGGGCTCCCTGACCCCATCTGGCAGTGGCCTTCCTGCATTATTAAATCTAATCCTGCGCCCCATGGCCAGGCCTGCTTCCTGGGGATTCCTCCAGCCAGAGCAGGGACCCCCTCTCAGCTCCGAACACACAAACCCGCAGGACAGGTGCACCCTCAGGAGCAGGGCCACGCCCGCAGCTCCATCCCACCCACCCTGGACACTGAGCACGGGGAGAAGCTTCCTCCCTGGGGGGTGCCAGCGGGCAGTGCACCTGGCACAAACGCTGGCCAAGCCCATCTGGCCTGGGCTTCCCTGTTTAGCCCCCGCCCCTGGCCAGCACCCCATGCCCACTGAGCACCCAGCCCCACATCCCACGGTCCCCAGCTCCCAGTCAGCGCTGCGGGACACCTGGCTGCTTCCCTCGAAACTGCCAAGTGCCCTCCAGCCCGGGGAGCTCCTCTGCCCTACTGGGGTCAGACAAGTCCACTCGTCCCTGGACCCACCACCCCAGGGACTGTTTTCTCCCATGATACATCTGAAAAAGAACACGACCTGAAATAAATACCCCAGTTCCAGAAGGTTCTGAAGCTCTGGGCAGTGCTTGGCTCTGCCGCAGCTGAGCTCCTCCAGGACCCGCGGTCTGTTCCGTGGTCGAGGGGCATTCAGGCGGAAGCCACCAGCCCATGGGAAACCTCGCCGCCGCCTCCTGCATCTGGCCTGTTCGGGAGACGTGGCTCCCGCAGCCCCACGGGCCATCTCCAAGGGTGTTCACGGCGCACAGCAGAGCAGCCCACAGATGCCCTGACCTCCCAGGCCTGGCCCAGTGCCAGTCAAGACCAGGGACGGGGCAGAGCCTGGTTTGCATCCTGGAGGGCGAGACAGCTCATAGCCCAGGAGGCTGCCCCATGGGCCCTAGTGTGCCCAGCTCCAGCCCTGGCCCGCCTGAAGGGACCAAAGCTTCTGGCCACCTGGGCCTGAGGGGATTCTTGGGATTAGGGACTGTCAGTGCTGAAGTGGGGACAAGGTGGCCACCCAGACCCGCATGTGGTAGGCAACACTGCCTGAAACCCTGGTGTGACACTGTGGTGGGGCCCTGGCTGGCCCCCACTCCCTACCCCGAGTCTAGCCTTGGAATCACGCTGGGGCAGGGGTGGCACCAGGCCACCCCAGGGCTCAGGAATACCTCACCCAGGTAAGAAGACCACAGGACAGGAGTCCTGTGAGAAGCAGAGGCCAGTGAGGGGGCTGGCCCAGAGACCCCCACCCAGGGCAGTGGAACTGGGTGACGGGCCCCTCTGGCACTGCATGGGGGGCGAAATGGAGGTCCGCAAACTTGAAAGGCACAGGAGACGCTGCAGCCCCAGGACCCACAGCCCCTCCAATTATTCAAGAGGCACCTGGTGCCGCCTTCTAATCTGCGGAAGGCCTTGAGGCCTGGGGTTGTTTATTAAAAACCGTTCTCCCGGTGAACAGCCCCAAATGTCAGAGCCAGCCAGGGATGGATCTCGAGTCCCGGTCCAGTGACACCCATCCAGGTGGCCACCCAGTGCAGGAGCACCCCCCCCCCAGTGCACCTGTGTTAGAGATGAGCAGAACTGTCCCCTTCCCTGAAGGTACAGTGTGGCTGAGGGCACAGGGACAGGCACAGAGAGCACTAGTTGGGGGGCGTCTGGGCTGAGAAACAGGAAGGGCCTCTCCAGAGAGACGCCAGGAGGAGGCAGGCAGCGGGCCTGGGCAGCCGTCTCGTTTTGAACTGAGGTCCAGGGAGAGAGCGGACCGGCTGGGGTGTGACCCCAGGGGGAGCCTGGCCTGGGCATTTGCTGGGGACCTGAGCCCAGCCCCAGCTGACACACAGGTTAGATGGCGACAGACCACCTGCCTCTCGGTGAAGGTGAAGGGGGCGGTGTACAGGAGGGGCTGGAGGGACAGTGGGGGCAGGAGGGGACAGGAGGCCTGAGTGGGGGCTGGGACAGGGTGGGAAGGTGGACCCTGACATCTGACCTGGCCGTCCCCGTGGGAGTGAGGGAGGCAGGGGACCCAAGACCACACCAGAGCCACGGCAGAGAGCCCCGGAGTGACCCCAAGCCCAGCAAGGCTGTTTCCGGATTCCCACAAGGCAGAGGAGGACCCGCTGACCTCGTGGGAAGGCAGAAATGCCCCTGCTGGGGGGCGCAGGCGGAGGCCCTTGGACACTGGAGGAAAGTGCTGCTGGCCGCTGGAGGTCACACGGGCTTTGGCCTCCCCGACAGGCGTCCTGGGAGGCGCCTGTGGGCAGCAGCAAGGGGAAAGGCAGTGGGTCCCAGCCCTCTGCCACCGCGCCTTCACTGCCTGCCTGCTGTGCCCTCTTCCCGGGGACTCCTGCCTGCAGAGACCTCTTCCCAGGGACTCCTGCCTGCCGTGCCCTTTTCCCGGGGACACCTGCCTGCTGTGCCCTCTTCCCGGGGACTCCTGCCTGCCGTGCCCTTTTCCCGGGGACACCTGCCTGCTGTGCCCTCTTCCCGGGGACTCCTGCCTGCGGAGACCTCTTCCCAGGGACTCCTGCCTGCCGTGCCCTTTTCCCGGGGACACCTGCCTGCTGTGCCCTCTTCCCGGGGACTCCTGCCTGCAGAGACCTCTTCCCAGGGACTCCTGCCTGTTGTGCCCTTTTCCCAGGGACACCTGCCTGCTGTGCCCTCTTCCCGGGGACACCTGCCTGCTGTGCCCTTTTCCCAGGGACTCCTGCCTGCAGAGACCTCTTCCCAGGGACTCCTGCCTGCCGTGCCTTCTTCCTGGGGACACCTGCCTGCCGTGCCCTTTTCCCGGGGACACCTGCCTGCTGTGCCCTTTTCCCGGGGACACCTGCCTGCTGTGCCCTCTTCCCGGGGACGCCTGCCTGCTGGGTCAGAAAATCCCACCCGCATCCCGCCCGGATGAACACTTAGGACGCGTCCAGGGGAACAGGCGGCTCTGGGGCATGACTGGGGAGGGACAGGCCAGCAGGGAGGCTGCAGCGCCAAGGACACAGCCTCTCTCCCAGCCAGCCGCCAGGCCTCTGGCATCCTGTTTCTGCAAACACGCTGCAGCACAGTCCCTGCCCCAGGCAGGACCTGGACCACCCACGTTCTGGTTCCTGAAGGGCCGGCACCCCCAGACGTCCTCTTGGCCTGGGCCTGGGGAGCAGGCCCTGAGCTAGGCCATGTGGGGCAGAGGAATCACAGGGACAGAGACGGCAGGTCCCACCCGTAGAAGGACACAGGCTGAGGTTTGAGCCTGCCCGAGGTTCCCAACCACGGATAGGACAGAGACCCAGTCTCCCAACCCACAGCTGGGCACCTCCAGGCCCAGCAGTGTCTCCACAGCCCCAAAATGCTCCAGGTCCAGGTGGCCCTGGCGGGGCAGCTGTGAGTCTTGCTCTGAAGATGGGACACCCGGCACCACTGGAAATGGACACCCTTTCTCCTCAGGGCCATGCAGTTCCCTCCCAGGGATGACCCTCGGCCCAATGGAGGCCTGTCCTCACAGCACAGGGGGAGCCTGGTGGCCTTGTGACAGGCCCCAGAGTGTCAGGAGAGCTCAACATGACTCTGAGGCCTGGAGAGCACTGCAGCTCAGGACCCGCAACCTGGGGCCAGGAGAGGCTGCCACCCGCACTCCTGCAGACAGAGCTGGCCAAGCAGGCAGGACTAGTGGGGAGGTCCTGTGTGACCTCAGGCAAGACCCCTCCCCTCTCTGAGCAGAGGGGGACTGGGGTGACAGAACAGCTGGAGGCCCTCTGGTCCCCTCCTCCAATTTCCTGCAGACTTGCTGGGAAACGAAGGGTCAGCCTCGTGGCCTCGGCCTTGGAAGGCCTCCTAGACCCAGAGACCTCTCCCTTAGGGGACAGTGAACCCACAGCCCGGCCCCTCTGAGCACCACAGGCATCACTAATGGGTCAGCCGCACTCCAGTGACTATGGAAGAAGCAGGAAGCCAATCCTGGGAAGAGCGGTCAGCCTCCCTGGTCAGCTTCCCAGAGAGAGCTGGCCAGCCCTCCATCGCCACAGCAACGGCACCGAGGTGGGGTGAGGCCCAACAGTCCCAGGCAGTCTGGTTAAGCTGGTCCACAGATGCCAGCCTCTGCCCAGTCAGAGTATGGGGCCAGGGGCGGGGACAAGTGTACCCACCTGGCTGAAAGGGCCCAGTCACTCTTGTCTCCCCACGTTCACGAGCGAGAGCAGGACGTGGCCAACACGGCCCTCCTGTCTCCTCCCAGGAGGCATGCCAAGCCGGAGAAGCGGCCGAGTTATCCATGGAGACCGTCCAGAAAGGGGCAGAGCTGTGGGAGCCAGGGGTGCCACACCTGCCTGGCACCTCCTGCTGCCCATCAGCCCTCACTCCCTGCTGGACGCCAAGCCACCCCTCACTTCCCCAGACTCCCGTCTGGAGCCCCTACAGGCCACAGGGGCCAGGAGGGCTTTGGACAAAGCCTTAGAGGCCTCTGCTGGAGGCTCCCAGGCCCCCACCCCACAAAGGGGAGACGGCCACTGCCTCCCTCCTGTCGCCAGGACTTGGCTCCACACCTCCTGGGACACCAAGTACACACCTGGGGGTGGCTTGTCACCCCACCCTGCGACTCGTCTCCCCCGGAACCCAGGGCCTCAGAGCGGCTGCACACAGTAGGTGCACATGATTGGCTGACAGGCTGGGACAGGGTTCCCAGGGGTCTCTAGGCGCTAGATCTGGCTGGATGAAGCCTGTGAGGGGACAGGGAGGGCCCGGCTCTCCCAAGGTCCACTGAGGGGATGCCCAGCTCGGAAGCTCAGCATGCAGAAGTGGGTCTCCGCCCTTCGGGAGAGCAGCAGCCCTGGGCCCAGGGTACTACAGCCCACATGGCACTGCAGCCACCAGGGCCCTGTAACCCACCAGGGCAGCCCAGGAGGGCGGGGTCAGGCCAGCAACTGTTTCTTCACAGTGCCCTGGTGGCTGCAGTGCCATGTGGGCTGTAGTGCCCTGGTGGGCTGCGGTGCCCTGATGGGCTACGGTGCCCTGGTGGCTGTGGGCCCTGGTGGCTGTGGTGCCCTGGTGGGCTGCAGCCTTGGGCTTCAATCAGAACAGGATGGACCACAGCCCTGTCCTCCTGGGACCCCCAGCTCCTTCCATACCCTCCTGCTCCCAACCTGTCAGGTTCCCAAACTGGGAAGACACCGGCCTCTCCCGGCTCAGGGAATGGGGTCCAAGGACCCAAAAGGAGAATATCCAGCTTCCCACAGCCACCGACCCCGTCAGGCCAGGGCCAAGCCAGCACTGCGCCACAGCCGCCAGCAGCTCCACACTGTGGACAGCCAGACTCGGGTGCTTGGCAGCCTTCCCGACAACAGCCCCAGAGGGGAAGCAGCGCCTCTCCTGCCCCCAGGGTCAGTATGAGGCCAGCGTCCCCAGCCCCCAAGGCTTGTCCTGACAGGACCTGAGCTGGAAGGGTCCAGAGATGCCTGGGCCACAGGCTGCACCTGGGCCAATCCTGGAGTCCCAGTGTCACCCAGATGGGCAGCCCTGGGCCAGAAGTGTCCTCTCCTCAGCTGCCACCTCTGCAGGAGAGTAGAAACTCCAATTCGCAGGTCACAGTGGTCACCAGAGAGCTCATGCTGGGTAGCACACAGCCCCGGGCAAGACTGGTCACTGTGGCCAAAGGAAGAGGGCAGGGCGGCTCTGGGTGGCCAACCACCAGGTGTGAGGCAAAGTGACAGGCCATGGCGTGGCCTGCCCACGCGACAGTGAGGGAGTCTCAACATAATTCTCAGTTTTCTTTCTATTAAGGTCCAAAACAACCAAGATGAGCTAGAACTGCGTCTCAGTGTTGTGGTGGTGGCTGCGGCTGGCCGTCTTGTTTCACAGTCCTGGGGCTGAGCCCAGGCCTCCGGCATGAGGCGGGTCCTCCACCAAGGGACCGCCCCAGCCCCCGGGCAGGAAGTGGGAAACCTGAAGTTCAGGACAGCGGTCACCTCCTGAAGGGGCCAGGGAAGGACTGAGCGCGGGGTTGGGTGGGCATTTCCTTCCTGATCCAGATCCACAGCATGCCCGCGCCGGGGTAGCCTGGCTGGCTCTCGGTGTCACAGATAACAACGAGTTAAACAGATGAGCCTGCAGAACAGAGGAGGGAAGCTGGCCACGGAACATGGACAGAGGGGACACATGGGAACTTGCTGGCGGAGGCTGCGGGGCCAGCTGAAGGCTATCCAGCAGCGAGCGCCAGGGCCCAGCAACAGGGAATGGACTCAGTCGACCCCCAGCTGACGTCTGGCCTGTCGTGAGCCGGACCCGGCTGGCTGCTGAGTCGGCGGGACTCAGGGCCATTCGTTGCCCTCATAGAACCGGGTCCACCTGACCAACAGAAGCAGCACACATGCAGAGGGGGGTGGCAGGTGATGGCCACGGGTGGCAAAGTGACATTCAGTCTACTACACGAGACCCTCCGGTGGCAAGATGAGCTGACCCTAGTAGGAGTGGTAGGCGGGGGCTGCGGAGAGCTGTGGCGGGCAGCTGTCTGTCAACCTGCACCCAGGCCACACCCCAAGCCACAGGCAGTGCCAGGACGCCACCTGTGAGGACTTCTAATGACCTCACAAATCCCAGCACAAGACGCAACAGGTCTTCTTGGCTCTGAAGGGGAGCCAGCAAGGGCCGGCTGCCCAGGTGAGTCTGCGGTGGACACGGGCGCAGGGTGGCTCATCTCTCTGCCTGGTGCCGAGTGAGACCACCTTCCCTCCCAGATGAAAGCACGGGAGTGGGCACTGGGCTTCAGTGTCAGTGACCAGGCAGGGGGGCAGTTCTACCATCCTGAAGGGTGACTCTGCTGAGGAACGAGGAGGTCACTATCCTTGGAGGTTCACCCTGCTGTCCCTCCAAGGCAGAAGTAGGAATCCTTGAGCCCCCACACCTTTCTCTCAACACCGGCTGCCTCGTGGGCACCCAGGGATGGGGCAACACTGGGCTAGAACTCACCAGGGTGTTCACTGGCCTCCAGAACCCTGATCCTAACCCCAGGCATGCTAGGGGCTGGCCACCATCAAGGGACCCTCCCTAGAGGTCACTACTCAGCAAAACCCTTGGGCCTGCTCTCCAGCAGGTCTTCTTGGCTCTGAAGAGGAGCCAGCAAGGGCACCGGCTGCCCAGGTGAGTCTGCAGTGGACACGGGCACAGGGTGGCTCATCTCTGGTGGCCTGGAGCCACCAGAGCCCAGGACCATGGCCAGGAGGCCGAGCCTGAGACCTGGGGGTGGCAGGCCCACTCCTGAAGCTCCAGGGAGGGCGGCTCCTACCTCCCCTGGTTGCTGGTGGCCCCCGGCACCCCTGGCCAGGGCTGCTGACTGGTGGGAATGGTGGCCCTCTACCCCTGCCACCAGGTTGCCCTGGCCTGTGTCCCTCCTCTGTGCATCTCCTGAAAGGACACTGTCTTTGAAGCAGGTGCCTGGAGTGTCCCGAGCTCACAGTGGGCAAGTGATGGACAGACCTCAGGGCAAGAGCAGGTGTGTGGCAGCCGCAGAGCGTGGCTTTCCACGCCTGGCCCTTCCCTGTCTGTAAGCACACCCTCCTGTCCCCAGCCTTCCCAGCCTCCCCGGGTGCCCGAAGACAAAGGCCCATCTCACTCCAGCTCCTGAGGGCCCCCTCTCACCTGCAAGCCCAGAGCCACCTGCCTGACAGGAGTCTACTGGGGACCTCAGCCACACAGGTCTTTGCTCCACACGTGACTCATGGTGGGCCCTGGGCCATGGTGTCAGGTGGGCCTCTGGGGGTTGGAGGCTGAGTGACCGAGGGGCCCACAGTCACTTCAATACACCCTGCACAAGGCGGTGGGCTCTGTGCTACTCCAAGTGCCTGGAGTCACACCGGGCTGACAGCAAGGGCCACACCACCCACGGGACCCCAGGAGAGGAGCACAGCAGACCCATCCTACTGGCCCCAGGACCTGCCCACTCCCTTCTGCACCCACTGGCTGGGCTCGGTGTCCTTCCCTATAAAAACCACAACCATGAGTCCACAGCGTCCCACTTCCTGGGAGCCATGGAGACAGGGTGGGCTTGAGGACCCCAAATGCACTGCCACCGTCACAAGAACATACTACTGAGCCCCTCCCCGGGCCAGGTGCTAAGCTAACGGTCTACAAGCCTCTGAGTCCTGAAAAGCTCATGACCCCACACACACAGAGACTCAGGCGCAGGGGCCAGCCCCACTGACCAGGACACGGGCTCAGGTCAGGGCCAGGACTGCAGCAGCTCTTTACCCCTCTGCTGACCACCTCCCAAGGCCCTGCTGTCTCTTCCCTGCCCAGGGCAGCTCCAGACCAGAGGGGGACACGGCTTTCCATTCACATCTGCCCTTGAGTCCAGGCAGCAAGCAGGGCCTCCCTGTCCACGGGGCTTAGGAAGCATCTGGGGAGATGTGGGAACAAAGAGGTGGCCTACAGCTGTCACCTACGTACCTGTCCTGGAAGAGCCTCCTCCTCACACACCCAGGACGGACGCAGGGCCAGCTCCCTCCACTGTCTCACCAACCCCACCCCCAGGGAACAGCCCCTGAGCAGGGCGGGGGAGTCTCAGGAGGCTGGGGACGGCAGAGGGGAAACGGGGGCCATCGACCCAGAACTGTGTTCAGGCCGCTGCCAGAGAAGGCAGGCACTGCAGCGGGCCGTGTCCAGGACCAAGCGGGCCACCGTCCCCAGAAGTCACTGGCTAGGCTGCTCTGACACAGGCCAGGACCCCGGCCCCCTCCTAGCGGGGAGAACGTGTGGTGGGTGGGAGGGGGGCTGCTCAGCACGCGGAGCCAGGAATCCCACTCCCCAGTGGGTGAGGGGGGCAGGGAGCGGAAATCAGCCAGGGCCACCAGGGCCAGGACAGGTGGATGACACCCACACTCCTCCAGTTCCAGGAACAAGAGCCCAACATCCAGCCTTTCTTCTTTTAATCTTTGGTGGTGTAGCTGCAGGTGGACACATGCCTTCATTATTTATTTAGATGTGGTGCTGAGGACGGAACCCAGCGCCTCGCACGTGCTAGACGAGTGCCCTACTGCTGAGCCCCAGCCCAGCACCCCCGTTCTGACTTTGTACCCAGAAACGACACAGTTTTGTTCAGCTGGACACTTCTAAGGGAGACCTGTACAGGCCTCGCTGCAGCTAAGACCAGTCTGCACGGGACAGGCTGGTCGGCCGGGCAGGTGGGTGGCCTGTCCCCCTCTGCACTGCATTGTGCCGTGGACACCTCTTCCTCCCAACTTAATATTTCATTGGAAAACATTTTTTTTAAATATTTATTTTTTAGGTGTAGACGGGCACAACACAATGCCTTTATTTTTATGTGGTACTGAGGATCGGACCTGGGTCCTGCCCGTGCTAAGCAAGTGCTCTACCACTGAGCCACAATCCCAGCCCCACGGAAAACATGAATGGCCCACACTGCGGCTGACATTTAAGAGAGAGAGAGATGCCGTCAAAGAAACAGCTAAGTGCTCTGCCAACCCAGGGCGGCAGGAGGCCCCAGGTGCCCCGGCACATTCCACCTGCTCCGGAGCTCGGCACCTGAGCCCACACCCGACACAAGTCCCAGGACCCCAGCCTCAGGACACTGTGCCCAGGACACCACTGTGGGCGAGGCCTTCTCCCCTCGGTGTCACTCTCAGGTGTGACCCGCCCACGGGGATCTAGCGAGGGGCTCTCCCTGCCACTCCAGTCTCATCTCACCCTGGTGGCCTGTGTCCTCAGGCGACCCCCAGGAAGGCCCGCCCTGCATGTGTCCCCTCCAGACCTGGACCCCATCCCCAAGGAGACCACCTCCCTGACCCTCAGATGGGAGCCAGCGATCATGACAGCCAGGGCTGCCCGGCCCCTCCCACGCCCTGGGGTCCAGGGCCAGGCAGGTCCTAGGAGTCTGAGGACAGACTTGGCAACCCTGGCAGAATTACCCCGAGAGTACAGCGGTCCCTCGGGGTCCTCAGAGGCCCGTCCAGGGCAAGCACACGTGGCCAGGCCATCCCTGCAAACCCTCCCCAGCGGCCTGCCTGGCACCAGGGTCCCAGCTCTGCTGTGCGCAGGGCACATTTAGGTGCGTGATGATCTGTGAAAGGATCGATTTGCTGGTCTCATTACCTAAGTCGAAGGCAATTGTGCAGCCGTCAGGAACATGCTGCGAGATCCCCTCGTGGGGCTGCGGCCCCTCCTCCACGCCCCTGCCGCCACAGCCAACAGGCAGCTCCGCCACACACTGAGAATTCACCACCGACGCGGCAGAGGACGGCGCTTACAACGCACGTCTCTGATGAGGTGCGCGGGTGGCGAGGAGACCCCAGGCCCGCCCTCCGCGCTGCCTGGACTCACCTGATGCCTTTGGTCTGTGCGATGCTGTGCAGGGACAGTCGGGACACCGCGGAAATGACCTGCAGGAGACAAGAGAGGGTCCTGTGACATCACGAGCAACCACAGGTCACCATGAAGCCACCATCGAGGGTCCCGTGGGCGCTGAGCACTGGCGACTAAGCACATCTTGTCCCGGAGAGAAAGCACCTTAGTCTAGACACCTACTTTGAATTTATTGTGCAAAACCTGTCGTTTTGCTGCACCAGCATTTGCGGAGGGCCACCACACTCCTAGGGAGGAGACAGTCTCCACTCGTGTGACCCTCCTGGCCCCAGGTCCCCGCGCTCTTTGCTCACCCAGAAAAGGGCCTGCCTCCTCAGAGGTCATGCTTCCCAGGCGAGCACCCACGCTGCTGTTCTGGAAGCTGCCCCATGTTAGCAGCAGCTCAGGTTCCCAGTAGGGGCTGACCCGTTTCAAAACTGAGGAAATGGAAGCCCAGAGATGTATGGTGACTCACCCAATGTCACACAGCACCGGACAAACATACAAGTGGAGCACTTGCTTCCCTTCAAGCCCCAACTCTCCATATAGCGTCTAAATAGGTACCTGGCTCCCTGAAGGGGTCAGGATGCAGAAGGACAACCAGGGACAGAGCTGTATGACGGGACCTTTATAGGACCCCCCAGGGCTGACTCATCAAGGCAGACTTCTGAAACATTCAACAAGTGGCAGGGGCTGCCCCTTCCTCTGCCCCTCCAACCTGGTCCTGCCCGGTCATCAGGCCAGGCCCCTGCAGACACGCAGGGCCCCATCTCCCAGCCTCAGAAGCCCCAGTGCGGTCACTCCATGATGTTCAAAAGGACAGGCAGCAAGCAGGCCAGCAGGGGTAAGAGGCTCCACGGAGGGACAGGGGAAGGAGGCAGGGACCAGGCTGACCCCAGAACACAGATGTCACACTGAGACCTAACAGGAAGTGGCCCACGGCTCACTCAGTGGGGGTCCCCGGGCACCAACCAGGCCCAGCACTGGGCACTGAGGAAGCAAGTGGAGACCTGGCCCTCGAGACCCCAGAGCACCTGAGTCCACATGAGCACCAGGTCACACGTGTGGTCACAGGCACGTGGTGCTTAACTGTGCACACGTGTGCTGTAAATTCGAGTGAGGGGGTGAGAAACAGGAAAACGGACCCCAAACCACTTGCTGGGTTCAGAGACACCTGCTGCTGGCTGTCCTGGGCGCACCGAGCCCCAGCCTGGGGACCCAGAGCCACGGCCCTGCAGGCAGGAAAGCAAGCCACAGCCCCGAGGCCTGTGGGACACGTCCTGGGACCTCCCTCAGGCTGCTCCGGGTCCAGCAGCCTTGTCGAAGGGCAGAGAAGAAACCACAGGGAAGGCCCCTCGGCAGCCCGGTGAGGCAGGATCGGCCAGCGAGCAGGGTCAGGGGTCGCCTTGCTGCCCAGCTGTGCGAGTCAGGGTCCGTGGGACGACCTGGTCCTGAGTCTCCTCAGACAAGCCTGAGCCGTCCCGGCAGGGGTCCCAGCGTCGTGTGCTCCAGGGGACTCACAGAAGGCCACCGCCTCGCGCCTCATGTCCAGCTTAAGAGCTCTGTGTATTTAGGGGTAAGTCAAAGCAGCGTTTCTGTCTGTCCTCGTGCCTCCTTGACAGAACACTGGATGGCCGTGGCCAGCCCAGGGCACAGAGCGGCCCCTCTCCCAGCCTCCAGCAGCAGACACTGCCAATCCACCGACGCATCTCCGTGGGGGAGTCCTGAGGGGCACCAGCCACTCAGCACCAGCCCAGGAGTGGCAAGCACAGAAGCCTCATCCCGACAGCTGGACCCCAAGACGGAAGGCGCCACAGCGGGCAGGTGTGGCTCTGTGTCGGGCACCTGCGGTCCCGGGGTCAGCACTGCTGACCACAGCCTCACCCTGGTGTGCAGGGCTTTGCCCTAGGAGGGAGGCTCTTGGCGCCACGTGCGAAGGGCTCGGCTCCGGAACCCGGATGAACCAGGGAGCGCGGCCAGCAGCCAGCCCTGGCCAGCTCTGCGGGAGGCGGCTGTCCTTCCAGCCACCCAGGCCGTGAGCTTCCCGGTATCTGTCGGGGGGAAGGCTCACTCCAGAGACCCAAGGCCCAGGGCAGGGGCTGCTGGGAGCAGACAGGGGACCCCGAAGGAGCCCAGTCGAGGGCCAGATCAGGCTGGGGCAGGCCAACATGAAACCGGCCACCCTGCAGGAGGGGATGGCACTCCCCAGGCACCTCTGGCCAGCCAGGTGACAATCAAAAGCCTCCTGGCTCAGGGCCAAGAACTCCTCCAAACGTAAATGTCAAAGGATGACATTTTCCCAACTTGTATTTCCTCTTCCCAGCGCGTCCCAGTTGGCAGATGGATGAAGCAGCACAGGCCACTCTCCTGCCTTCCTGTCCCTTCCCGTCCCTTCCCATCCCTCCTGCCCCCACAGACAACCAGCTCAGTCAGCCGCCACCCACAGAGCCTCCGTGCCCTCGGAGAGCTCAGCGCCCGGGGACCCGCTTACACCACAGGCTCCCAGAGTGGGCTCCTGGGCCTCCACCCCACGCACAAGCGTCTGCTCGCCCTGCCTGCAACCGTGCCCACTGGCTACCACAGGAAAGAGGGGTGGACTGGGCAGCCCAGAGGCAGGGTGGCAGGCAGGTGAGTGGAACTCTTGGTCTCTGCCCCACCAGCACGGCCTCTTTGATCCCAGGCTCCCGGACTGCAGCCCTTGCCTTCCCCACCCGGGCAGCAGCGGCTTTAGAAGGCAGACCCACCCCAGCCCAGCCTGCCAGACGTTCTGGGGCCCAGGGATCATATGTGTTCAAGGTCCCATGTGGCGGGATGTGTGCCCTCTTGGGGACTGGGTCAGGACCCAGAGGAGGGCCGGAACATGCCAGCTTGTCTGCCTGCGGCCCCTGCAGACACGATACCCGAGGGGATCACAGGAAGGTCAGCTTCCGGCTGGAGGGCGAGACAGATGCTGGGGTGACTCTGGTGAAGGGATGCGTCTGGAGGCAGGGGCTAAAGGCCGGGTCCCACAGAGTGCCACCTCCAGTGGGGGCCTCGCCAAGCCCAGGGCTCAGATGGGGCTCCAGACCCCGTCACTGGGGTCTCCCCTGCCAAGCCACAGATGGACGAGGCTCGTCCTGTGAGCCCCAAGCTAGGGAAGCACCCCTTACCCTGCCTCCAACCTCACCATCCTGTCCAGGTAGAGGAAGCCTGGGACATGGCCCCGGGGGCACGAAGACCCGGTAAACCCCTCCCCCACGGGACAGAACCATCCCTCCTCCTGGCTGGAAGGAGCAGGCGCCCACCGCTGACCTGCCTCCTGTCACCTGCCCGGGCGTCCCTGAGCCTGACAGGAGCGCACTGTGGCTGAAGCTTGGCCTGGTGTAACAGCAAGCAGAGGGACCGGGCATAGCCCCTGCCCCTCCCAAGCCAGGAGCACGCAGTGCCCACTGAAGTGTGTCCGGTCTTCCCTGCTGAGCGCCAGGTGGGGCTCAAGGGAGCAGTGGCCACACCTGTAATCCAGTGGCTCAGGAGGCTGAAGCAGGAGGATCACAAAATCACAAAATTGCTGAGTGAGGCCCTAAGCAACTTAGTGAGGCCCTGTCTCAAAATAAAATATAAACAAGGGCTGGGGAGGTGGCTCAGTGGTTAAGTCTGCTAGGTTCATTCCCTGAGAGGAGGAGGAAGAAGAAAAGAGGAAACGAAGAGAGGAAGAGCAGGTGGAGGAGGAGGAGGAGAGAGGAGGAGAGGAGGAGAGGAGGAGGAGGAGGAGATAGGAGAGGAGGAGGAAGAGAGGAGAGGAGGAGGAGGAGGAGGAGGAGGAAGAGAAGGAGGAGAGGAGAGGAGGAGGAGCAGGAGAAGGAGAGGGAGGAGGAAGAGGAGAAGGAGGAGGAGAGGAGGAGGAGGAAAAGAAGGAGGAGAGGAGGAGGAGGAAAAGAAGGAGGAGAGGAGAGGAGGAGGAGGAGGAGGAAGAGGAGGTGGGAGAAGGAGGAGGGGAGGAGAGGAGGAGGAGACAGGAGAGGAAGAGGAGAGGAGGAGCAGGAGAAGGAGAGGGAGGAGGAAGAGGAGGAGGAGAGGAGGAGGAGGAGAAGGAGAGGAAGAGGAGAGGAGGAGGAGAGGAGGAGGAGGAGGAAGAGAAGGAGGAGGAGAGGAGGAGGAAGAGGAGGAGGAGGAGGAGGAAGAGGAGGGAGGAGGAGAGGAAGAAGAGAAGGAGGAGGCTGCTGTGTCAGCTCACTCTCCACCAACTGCAGAGCCCTGGAGGCAGGGCCCAGATAGTGGGGAGACGTGACCCAGTCTTGGTGTCATGGGAAACTTGCAAGTGTCCCTGGGGCTGGGGCTGCGGCTCAATGGAAGAGCGCTTGCCTCACACATGCAAGACCCTGAGTTCGATCCTCGGCACCACATAAAAAAAATAAATAAGTGAAATACAGGTATTGTGTCCAACCACAACTAAAAAGTAAATATTTTTTAAATGTAATAAGTTGACTTATTATAGCACCATTCATAATTTCATTATTCTTTACCTGCTTATGCCTTTAGACTATAAACTCTTTAATATAGATTTTACTTTTTATTTTTTATTTATACATGACAGCGGAAAGCATTACAATTCTTATACACATATAGAGCACAACATTTCACATCTCTGGTTGTATACAGTATATTCACACCAGTTCGTGTCTTCAGGCGGACTCCCGGAGCTGGGGACTGCCGGCGACAGGAGCAGAGAGCCCCTTTCTGGGTGGCCACTCCCATCAAGGGGTTGAGGGGAGCTGAGGCTGAGGCTCAGGATGGAGGCCGACAGGGTGGAGGTGGAGAGAGGCACAGCCACACCCATCACTCCTAGGCCCCTGTGCACCAGGCCCGCCATAGAAGCCATCTTCACTAATGAGGTTGTGAGCAAAATGTCCAAAGGCACAAACCAAGAAAACACCAGAGACCCAGGTTCAAGTCCAGAACTGGCCACCAACTCCACCACTCCCCTCTCTGGGCCCTGGAGCCCACCTGTGGCCCAGGGAACCAGTCACACCTGAGACGGCTGCCTTGCCCCTGGGCCGCGCCCGGCAGGCATCCCTGCTGGAGCCAGGGCCACCCTGCACCTCCCACACATGCTCCCCACAGCCTCTCCGTCACAGAGAGGTGGCCTCCAAGAAGAGAGCTGCCCAGCTCCTGGACTGGAGCCCCTGAGAGTCCACCGAGGGCGCTGAGCTTAACATCAGGACAAGCTCTGAGTCTCAAGGCTGGGAAGGCCGCGCTACGTCACAGCTGTTCCCGGTCAGGAAGCTGCCACAACTCGCCAGGGAAACCCAAAATCTTCAGGGGAAGGAGCTCCGACCCTCTGGTCCAGGCTTTACAAAGGCCACCCGCAACGTCCCTTCTGGCCCAGGCTCCCCTTCCCCGACCTGGCTGCATCAGGTGGGAAGCTGAGGCCAGGCCTCCTGCCTGCCGGGTCTCTGCCAGGTTTACCTCAACCCTCAAGACACCCCGGGACAGCCGCGGTCCTCCCTCCCACCATACAGAGGAGTCCCTGAGGCCCAGGGGCTGCTGCCCGACGACGGGGCCAAGGCAGTCCTGGGTGTCCACCTGCAGGCCCCAGCTCCTCCCTGCCCCTGAAGCCCTGCTCTCCTGACAGGCTGAAGGCAGCGGCTGGACAGCCTCAGCCTCGGGGCAGCACAGCAAGGCCACCTCTGCAGTTCCAGGGCCAGAGACCCCACCGGCCATGGCAGGGCTCCCCGAGCTGGCTGGATGGGCACGCGCTCGCCCACTGTCACGGACTCTCCCTGGGCCCTCCGGGTCCCTGCCACAGCACAGGGCTGCCCTTCCCCTCGGCCACAGGAGGGGGCACAGGCAGACAGTCAGACAGTGAGACGGGGTCACACCCCAGGCGGCGCCCCAAGCCCAGGCTACAGACGGCAGCATCATATCCGTCCCGGGGTTGGAGGCGAGGCCACAGAGCCAGGCCTGATTCCTCAGCCCAGAGGCAGGTGTCCAGCAGGGCAGGTGGGAGACGCCCAGGCAGCCCCAGGCTCAATGCCAACATGGGATCACAGGGCAGCGCTGGGCAGGGTGGGCTGCAGCCCTCACCTGACGCCCCAACTCTGCATGGCATCTTGCCCTCTCCAGCCAGAAGGCCCACCCTGCTTTTCTCTGACCTGTCTCTCCTCCCAGTGGCAGTCAGTGAAAAGGGACTGGACCGCAGGTGTCCCCACGGGTGGCTGCCACGTCACCCCAGCCCACCCCTGCCACACCCCACATCCCGCCCCAGCACTTGGTGGGGTAGGGACATCACCCCACTTTCCACATGGAGAAGCTGAGGCCCAGAGTGTCCTCTCCTGCCAGGGCCAGCACTACGGAGGCAGCTCAGGGTGGCGGCCCTGGCCAGGGCGCCTCTGTGTTCCCACCACGGATCCTTCCCGACTGGAGCCCACAGCAGCATCCCCTGGGCCACCTGCAGGTCTGCAGGCAGAGCACCGCCCAGCGGGGTCACCGCTGCCTGCTGGAGAGTGCCACGGACACACACCCACACACCGACACACACACACACTGACACGGGTACATGCGGAACCACGAGCACGCAGGAATATTCCCCCACACCCACCCCCGCACACTCACACCCACACACCATGGCACACACTCACTTGCTTACACACACGAACACATTCACGTGACATACGCTCTGCACACCCACACGCTAGGCCACAAAGGCATCCAATGCTCACACCTGCCTCTGAGAAAGAGGGGGCTGGAAAATGCATTCCAGCCGTGGACGCTGAGGCAGGAGGACCGCTCGCTGAAGGCAGCCCAGCAACCCGGCGAGGCCTGCCTCAAAAAGAAATTTTAAAAAAGGGCTGAGGATGTGGCTCAGGCAGAAAGCTCCTATGCTCCATCTCCAGGGGCCCCAGAGGAGAGTATGGATCAGAAACGGATCAGTGCATAACGGAGGGGAGAGCCGAGCGGCGATGCCTGGGAGCACCTGCCAAGGAAGGACCAGCAGTTCGGCTCAGGAAGAGCCTGCAGGCCCAGGCTGGGCAGGGCGGGGCGGGTGGACAGCCGGCCAGGGGCATCTGATGACAAAGAGTCAAGGAAGGGGAAAAGCTGAGTCCAGACTGATCTGCACAAGCAGAGGGCAGAGGGCACAGGGCACAGGCTCCTGTGGGCACCCCAGTGCTCGGCCCAACCCGTGTGCCACCAGGGCAGGCCACCATCAGCCACGGCCCAGGCTGGGTTGGACCGTGTGCTCCTCCTGGAACCTCGGGCTGGGGCCTCATCCAGAAATGGGGCTGCTCAAGATGTGACGAGGTGCGCCCAGGTGAGGTCACGCTGAGAAAGATCGGCCTTTAACCCAGTGTGACCGCTGTCCTTCCAGGAGGAGGAGAGGCCGGGGACAGAGGAGGAGAGGCCGGGGACAGAGGGGGAGAGGCCATGCACACCCTCAGGCCAAGGTACGCCTGGGGCGGCCAGGAGTGAAGAGGCGGGAGGGATGCCCTGATTTACAGTTCTTACCAGAATGACAAGTCCCTGCTTCCCGTGGCAGCCGGACCCCAGCACTGGTCATGGCAGCCAGAGGACCCGCGCGCAAGGCTGCAGGGGGGCACGGCAAGCAGCTGGGCACCTGCTGCTATTCAGGGGACAGACTTGGTTGGGGCACATGGTGACCAGCTACATGGGGGACCAGGAGACATCACCTGAGCAGCCCACAAAGGCCAGGAACACTCTGCCAGGTCAGGGACACAGGCCTGGGACACACACTGCCCAGGAAGTGGCTTTAGCTCTCCCCGGGGGCCTGGGGCCTGGGTTCAGGACTGGACACACCCACCCTGCGCTGGGCTCACGGTGGCCTGCCTTCCTGGGAAAGGATCTCCTGGGCCCACCCTGGGCCTCACCCCGCTCGTGCCTGGGCCTGCAGGAGGCTCCCAGCCCACATAGCGCCCCCCGAGCCGCTGACCCACACATACCTGCTCCTTCTATGCTGCTCTAACATTCAAAGGCAGTGCTGGCCACTGACCACGATGCCCTGCACAACATCGTGGGTGGCAGGCTCCATGCGGGAGCAAAGACCCGCTAACACCATCTACCCAACAACCCAGCACTGCCCAGGTGAGGCAGTGAGGGTTACTCAAGGCCATTGGCGGCCCTGGGTGACCAGGGGCAGCGGGTCCTGCTGTGAGCCCCAGGCTCCTATGTAAGGACTCACAGGAGCACTGCAGGCGTGTGGGGACAAGAGCCACCAGGCACTCTGCCTGGCCAACAGCAGGATGCTCAGGGCCAGCCTCCAGGGGCACGGACAGTGGCTGGGGGTAGCAAGCACCCACTGGGAGGTGGGCGATGATCTGGTGGCCTCACTGCACAGGGATCCAATCAGGAGACCGCCTGGACCCTGTGCCACTCGGAGCACAGGGCACCCAGCTTCACCTGAGGCCTGCAGGAACTGATGGTGCCCAGACTCTAGGGACCTGAGGCAGGGAGATGGAATCCAGAAGGCAAGGTAAGCGTCAGAGCGCTAGCACCAAAACCAAAGCATGCCCACTCACACACACCACATGCACATGCTCAGTCATATATACACACTCACACACCCACTCACACACCCACACACTCACCCAAACATACCCACATGCACACACTCGCCCATGCACATACATGCTCACCCCCACTCATGCTGGCCCCCACACACTCTCACACATACCCACATGCACACATACACTCTTACCTATGCACACACACGCCCACACAGCCAGGCTCACTCACCCACACATGCACACACTCACCCGTGCTCGCTTAGACACACACATGCTCACATACACCTGCTCAACAAAGCTGCCCAGGTGAGGGGTGCACCACTGCACACAGTCATTGATTGTGTACCACCTGCATGCCTGCCCCGCGCTCTGCCGCACCTGTACACGTACCGAGTCCCCCTCCAGGAGCGCCTATCCCCACCTCCTGGCTGGACACCCAACTCCAAAGCACAGCTCAGAGACTGCCCCTCACAGCCTTCCCCGCACGTCCTCGGCCCCACACACAGTCCCTGACTCTGGGCAGCTGCCACTGGAAGGTGAGGCAGGGACTCTGGGGTGAAGGCAGCAGCCAGGGCCAGCTCCCAGGCGTGCAGACCTGCGAGCGCTCTTCAAGTCACACAGGACGGCAGTGGCTCCCCGTGTGGGGGAACATCCACCAAAGTGCGCTTTGTGAAAACCGTTGGCCTTATATAAAGAGCCAGAGTCACTAACTCAGCTGTCCACTCAGAACACTGTCTCACCCACAGCTCAAGGGGGCATCTGGGGCAGACCGGGACATGGGGGGAGCACAGGTGGGCGGGGACCAGGGGGCCCTCAGCCTGACTCCAGGCCCGGCTCCGGGCAGCGCGGCCCCAGCAGTCATCTGAGCAGCCACGTCCAGCTGGAGCAGGGACGCCTGAGCCACACCGGCTGGCAGGCGCAGCCCACCCTGCGCCCCCGGCGACTGCAAGGCCTGGATGCTCAGGAGTCCCCGTCACATCAATGAGCAGCTGCAGCCTGAGAGGCCGTTCTCAGAGCTCTTTAATTCCCAGCACGTGGGAGGCCCGGCAGGGCCAGCACTTCCTGCAGGCCACCACGTGTCACACTGGCGCTTCTGAGTTCAATCAACACCAGATGACCTCAGTGCACCTTTGCACAGGCCCCACAGGTTCCAGATAAGACCCAGGCTACCCTCCTCCTCCTGAGGCATGGCCCCCCCCACACCTCCCCGCGGCCATCTCCTGGCTCTGGAATGAACTGGCCCTTTCTTAGCCCCGAGCAAGTGATGACCTGGAGCCGAGAGTGGAGGCCCAGCTCCATGACTGATCTCAAGGACCCTGGTGCTGGAACCGCCCGTCACCAAGCTCAGGCCAGCTCTCCAACAGGAGGAACCACGGACACCCGACTCAGCCTCTGCTGAGGTGGCCCATGTGTGACGCCAAACTCGCGTCCAAAGCTCAGGTCCCAGTTCTCAGCCACCTTCTGGGGCCACCCCGAGGGAACGGGGCTGGGCCGCGAGTCTAAACGTGCGTGATCTTGAACAGGACATGCAGGTGAGCCGGTCCCACCTTGCTAACCAGGTGAGAGGGGACCGGCCTGCTGGGGGGAGGGGACAGAGCCAGAGGGGGAGCAGGACCTGGACCACCACCCACCGGATACCCAGATTCAAGGCAGCCACGCAGCTTCCTGCAGCAGGAGCAGGTCAGTCCCGGGCAGGGACCCTGGAAGGCACCTGGAGGCCTGGGTCTTGTCTCCCACGCGTCCCCCCCACCGGGCCCAGAGGCATCTGAGCAGGAGCCGCAAGACTCCGTCCTGAAGGAGGTGGGGTCTTGGGGCCTGAGCCATGAAGCAGGGGGCAAGGGGGTGACCGTGAACCCACTCGGTGGTGGAAACAGGTTCCAGAGAGTCAGGTAACCCAGGCAAGCGCCCAGTTAGGACACAAACCAGCTGTCTGAGGCCACGGTCTGAGCTCTGGCCAGAAGCCAGCTCCAGCAGGGCCCCAGATCCTGGGGCAGCCCCAGGCAGGTGGCAACACACACCATGTCCTCGACCCTCTGTGCCCAACCATGTTGGGGCTGCGTGTGCCTCTGTCTGGGGGGTACAAATCCCAAGACCTAAGACAAGCCAAGGAAAGCAAGAGGAGGGCATTGTCTACACTGTCAGTCACCTCTGCCAGCACCCACTTCCAGACCAGCCACAGAGGGTCCCTCCACACAGGGCACAGCCCCAGACCAGGAGGCTCCGAGTTCTCCCAGCACAGAGCCTGTTCCCTCCACACACACCCCATGGGACCCACAGAAATCACAGAGCCCGGCCCGGGCTTGGAGAAGGTGGTCAGCAGGGTGCGGTCAATCTTCCTAGAGTGCAGAGGCAGGGCGGGACTTACCATGTCACAGAGAGCCAGCTCCCACACTGCACAAGGCAGGTGCAAAGGACCTGGGGTCCATCATCCTCATCCTCCTCCTCCTCCTCCTCCTCCTCCTCCTCAGCAGTAGGGTGACTCCTGAGGGGTGCTCACCCTGAGAGGGGTCCTTGGGGCCCAGGCACTCACCGCGTCTCGTCCCCTCTCTGGCAGGGTGGAGCAAGGGCCATCTGTGAGGCCCATCTGTAGGAAGGACCTCTCCTCCAGTGCCCCCAGGGATTCTCAGCAGAAACTAACAACCTTGAAGCGTAAATACACAGCCCAGGACAGGATGGGGCAGGGCCCCTGGGTGGGGAAGAGAGCTCAGCCTCAGCTGCTCTGAGCCACCTCCTGCCGCTCCAGGAGGGGAGCCCGGCAGAGGCCAGGATCCCAAGAGACACTGGACCCAGGATTCTGCACCCGAGACCCACCTCAGCAACTCCCCCCAGCTGCCGGGACCCCTTCCTCTGCCCACCACGCACACACCAACCCAGGCTTCACAGCAACGCCCCAAGACCCCCCGGAGACCCAGACACACGCACCCAGGACGTCAGGGCTGGGGGTGGCAGGGTGGTGGCCAGGCCAGAGACCAGTGACAGGGACTCCCGGGGTCACCACAGCTGCTCCTCCTGCCCTGCGGCTCGGGTTCTCAGTAGGGCCCTGTCGGCACTGGGGTGGGACAAGCCCACTAAGAGCTGGGGAGGCAGTGGCCTCAGGGGGGCGCCACTGCCAACTCACAAGGGGCAAGGGTGACAGAGCCAGGGAGGTCCTGGGGCTCGCTGCCTGTCCCCAGCTGCTGCCCTCCTCCATCACCCGAGGACCCCCACCTGCCAGGCCAGGCCTCCAGAGCAGAAGACGGGGAGGAATGGAGCCCAGAGTGGCTCCTGCACACCCACAGCGGGGCTGGAGCCGCACCGCCCCCTGCAGAGGTCGGCTGAGGACAGGCATCCTCGCCTCACAGCGGCCAGGGTGAAGGCCGAGGGGGACGGTGTCTCCCAGAGGAGCCCAGCACCTGCTCCGCCCGGCTCTGCCTCCTGCAGCCACGTGACCAGCCCAGGCAGCAGAGTCCTCTGCTCGTGGGGTCTCCACCAGGGACGGTGGGCACACCACGGAGCCTCCAGGAAACAGAAACGGCCAGAGGCCTGGCCTGCCCCCGGCCTGATGGACGTCCCGCCCTCGGGTCAGAAGGCACCTGCATGAGCCACTCTGCGGGAGGACGGGTCCTGATGCCTATCAGGACAGGGACGGCCTAAGGACAGCCTGCTCAGGAAGAGCCAGGCCCAGGAACAGGGCCGACCTGGCCACGCCATGCAAGGTCCCCAGAGGAGGCAAATGTGGAGACCAAAGGCAGGAGGTGGGTGCCAGGGCAGTGGGCAGGGGCAGCTGGGGTTGAGGAACAGGGCTTTGGTTGTGCAAGAAGCCAGCTCTGTGGGTGTACGGTGGGCGTGCACACCAGGTGTGCGTAATGACCACTGGACGGTGCACTCACGCCTGCCTAAGACGGCTCCTTCTGTGTTACATACACTCACCACAACCAGGAAAAGAGCCCTTGCCCCGGGGCTTCAGGGGACACACGCCTGAACCCAGGGTCAGCACTCTCGAAACAAAGTCCAGGGACCCAAGTTCCCTGCCTCAGAGGATCAGGTGTGTCTCCCCACGCAGGCCCTGGGTCACCCTGGTTTCCATAGAAACCACTGCACCCAGGACAGAAGTCACACTGTCCCATGGAGCAGCTTGGGGACAGCGTCCTGGCTTTGACTTCCGCAGTCCTGGCCTACTACAGGTGACAGCAGCATGAGTGGGGAGTGTCGGAGCTAAGCAAACACGGGGACCTCGCGCCACAGCAGCACGGGCCTGAGTGAGCCGAGGGCATCCCCAAGGCAGTTCCCGGGCCAGGGCAGCTGCGGGCAGCAAGACAGACCACAGCAAGACACCCTGATGTCCCCCTGCAAGAAATAAGTGTGCCCGTCCCAAGTGGAGGAGCAGGGCCACAGGGTGGCTGGGTATCCTGGGAGCAGCAGCAGGAAGGACACGGCAGGACTCTACCGCACCACCTGGGTTGGCTCCAGGGGCCAGATCTCACCTCCCACACTGCCAGGGGGCAGCCCGAGACAGGACAGAGTGAGCCAGGGGACAGGCCCTGAGCCGCCAAGGTCTCGGCCCACCGTCCGCTCGTCAGTCCTCGATCTGGGAGACGGAGGCCCAAGGTGTGGAACCTTGCACTCAGTCAGCCACACGAGCAGCCTGGTGAGGCCCTGGACCCGGGGAAGGAGCCCCCGCGGCGGGCCTCGGTTCCTCTCTGAACAGTACAGGACAGCAGTGCCCATTCCAAGGGGTGGAGGGCCTAGGCCAGCTGTTCTGGGGAGCATGTGGAGCTCTGGGGTTGCTGCACCAGCTTCCAGACCCCAGCCCGGGGCTGCTCCCTGATGCCCCAGCACCATCCTGAGACACCCCAGCTGCAGGCTGGCACCCCACCCCCATGTCCAGCTGGGAACAGACAGGGCCAGGAGGTGGGGGCAGCGGTTGTGCCTGGTGGGATTGTCACTTCCTGCAGATGGCAGAGGCACAGTAAAGAGGCCAGCACCTGTCTCCACAAACACCGCAGAGTGCCATGGGCTCCGAGGAAGTCCCCAGGTGTCCAGGGACGCCTACTTGTGATAAGCTCCCTCCTGCTCCCCCTGCCAGCCCTGCCCTGGTGTCCCCATGTGATGGCCCTTAGAACAGGCCAGGGCTGCTCGGCCTCCATGGAGGGACGGCTCCAGGCTAAACCAGCGGTGCTCATGAATAACACAGGGCCCCTCGGGCACTCCTGGATTGACCCCAGCCGCGTCCTGGCTGGGGAAAGGGCCCCAGGTTAGTTAGCGAAGCTGGCGCAACGTGAGTGTCGGGCGTGAAGGGCAACCCTGAGGGGTGGCTCAGCACGGGAGCAGGCTCTGCTCCAGGCAGGTGACATGGTGCCGGCCCGGGGTGTCCATGGGGCACAGTCTGCTCCTAGACTCCCCGGCCCCCGAACCCTGGGCAGTGATGGACCCTGGCAGGACCAGAGGTGACTCTTCCAGGAGCCCTGAGCCCCGACAGTCGAGCCCAACAGGCTCACCCAGGACTCACGGGCCTCGTGCCACGAATCCATCCAGGTGTGGCCCGCAGAGCAGTGCCAACTCCTCACATTGCCCAGTGCCACGGAGGACTGGCCACCACAGAGGCCAAGGAAAGGGGAGGGAGGAGTCTGGCGTGGCCTCAAGGACAGGAGTCTGGTGCCAGGCAAGAGGGCTGACCCCAGCCTGGTGCCCTCGTCCAGGAGGGTGCAGAAAGAAGACCCAGCCCAGCACCACCCCTCAGTGAGCAGAGGAGCAGCAGGGACAGCTTGGGTGCTGATGCAGAGGGAGAAGGGGATGCAGAGGAAGGTGGGGAGGAGCAGAGGGAGGTGGGGAGGAGCAGAGGGAGGTGGGGAGGAGCAGAGGGAGTGGGGAGGAGCAGAGGGAGGTGGGGAGGAGCAGAGGGAGGTGGGGAGGAGCAGAGGGAGTGGGGAGGAGCAGAGGGAGTGGGGAGGGGCAGAGGGAGGTGAGGAGGAGCAGAGGGAGTGGGGAGGAGCAGAGGGAGGTGGGGAGGAGCAGAGGGAGTGGGGAGGAGCAGAGGGAATGGGGAGGGGCAGAGGGAATGGGGAGGGGCAGAGGGAGGTGAGGAGGAGCAGAGGGAGTGGGGTGAAGCAGAGGGAGGTGGGGAGGAGCAGAGGGAGTGGGGAGGAGCAGAGGGAGGTGAGGAGGAGCAGAGGGAGTGGGGAGGAGCAGAGGGAGGTGGGGAGGAGCAGAGGGAGTGGGGAGGAGCAGAGGGAGTGGGGAGGAGCAGAGGGAGTGGGGAGGAGCAAAGGGAGGTGGGGAGGAGCAGAGGGAGGTGGGGAGGAACAGAGGGAGGTGGGGAGGAGCAGAGGGAGTGGGGAGGAGCAGAGGGAGTGGGGAGGAGCACAGGGAGTGGGGAGGAGCAGAGGGAGTGGGGAGGGGCAGAGGGAGGTGAGGAGGAGCAGAGGGAGTGGGGAGGAGCAGAGGGAGGTGGGGAGGGGCAGAGGGAGTGGGGAGGAGCAGAGGGAGGTGGGGAGGAGCAGAGGGAGTGGGGAGGAGCACAGGGAGGTGGGGAGGAGCAGAGGGAGGTGGGGAGGAGCAGAGGGAGGTGGGGAGGAGCAGAGGGAGGTGGGGAGGAGCAGAGGGAGTGGGGAGGAGCAGAGGGAGGTGGGGAGGAGCAGAGAGAGGTGGGGAGGAGCAGAGGGATTGGGGAGGAGCAGAGGGAGTGGGGAGGAGCAGAGGGAGGTGGGAGGAGCAGAGGGAGGTGGGGAGGAGCAGAGGGAGTGGGGAGGAGCAGAGGGAGTGGGGAGGAGCAGAGGGAGTGGGGAGGAGCAGAGGGAGTGGGGAGGGGCAGAGGGAGGTGAGGAGGAGCAGAGGGAGTGGGGAGGAGCAGAGGGAGGTGGGGAGGGGCAGAGGGAGTAGGGAGGAGCAGAGGGAGGTGGGGAGGAGCAGAGGGAGTGGGGAGGAGCACAGGGAGGTGGGGAGGAGCAGAGGGAGGTGGGGAGGAGCAGAGGGAGGTGGGGAGGAGCAGAGGGAGTGGGAGGAGCAGAGGGAGGTGGGGAGGAGCAGAGAGAGGTGGGGAGGAGCAGAGGGATTGGGGAGGAGCAGAGGGAGTGGGGAGGAGCAGAGGGAGGTGGGAGGAGCAGAGGGAGGTGGGGAGGAGCAGAGGGAGTGGGGAGGAGCAGAGGGAGGTGAGGAGGAGCAGAGGGAGTGGGGAGGAGCAGAGGGAGGTGGGAAGGAGCAGAGGGAGTGGGGAGGAGCAGAGGGGGTGGGGAGGAGCAGAGGGAGTGGGGAGGAGCAGAGGGAGGTGAGGAGGAGCAGAGGGAGTGGGGAAGAGCAGAGGGAGGTGGGGAGGAGCAGAGGGAGGTGGGGAGGAGCAGAGGGAGGTGGGGAGGAGCAGAGGGAGTGGGAGGAGCAGAGGGAGGTGTGAAGGAGCAGAGGGAGTGGGGAGGAGCAGATTGAGTGGGGAGAAGCAGAGGGAGTGGGGAGGAGCGAGGGGGTGGGGAGGAGCAGAGGGGGTGGGGAGGAACAGAGGGAGGTGGGGAGGAGCAGAGGGAGTGGGGAGGAGCAGAGGGAGGTGAGGAGGAGCAGAGGGAGTGGGGAGGAGCAGAGGGAGGTGATGAGGAGCAGAGGGAGTGGGGAGGAGCAGAGGGAGGTGGGAAGGAGCAGAGGGAGTGGGGAGGAACAGAGGGAGTGGGGAGGAGCAGAGGGGGTGGGGAGGAGCAGAGGGAGTGGGGAGGAGCAGAGGGAGGTGGGGAGGAGCAGAGGGAGTCGGGAGGAGCAGAGGGAGGTGGGGAGGAGCAGAGGGAGTGGGGAGGAGCAGAGGGAGGTGGGGAGGAGCAGAGGGAGTGGGGAGGAGCAGAGGGAGTGGGGAGGAGCAGAGGGAGGTGGGGAGGAGCAGAGGGAGTGGGGAGGAGCACAGGGAGGTGGGGAGGAGCAGAGGGAGGTGGGGAGGAGCAGAGGGAGTGGGGAGGAGCAGAGGGAGGTGGGGAGGAGCAGAGGGAGGTGGGGAGGAGCAGAGGGAGGTGGGGAGGAGCAGAGGGAGGTGGGGAGGAACAGAGGGAGGCGGGAAAGAGCAGAGGAAGGGAGGTGGGGAGGAACAGAGGGGGAGGAGCACGAGGAGGCAGGAAAGAGCAGAGGAAGGGAGGTTGGGAGGAGCAGAGGGAGGTGGGGAGGAGCAGAGGGAGGTGGGGAGGAACAGAGGGAGGCAGGAAAGAGCAGAGGGAGGGAGGTGGGGAGGAGCAGAGGGAGGTGGGGAGGAGCAGAGGGAGGCAGGAAAGAGCAGAGGGAGGGAGGTGGGGAGGAGCAGAGGGAGTCGGGAGGAGCAGAGGGAGTCGGGAGGAGCAGAGGGAGGTGGGGAGGAGCAGAGGGAGTGGGGAGGAGCAGAGGGAGTGGGGAGGAGCAGAGGGAGTGGGGAGGAGCAGAGGGAGGTGGGGAGGAGCAGAGGGAGTGGGGAGGAGCAGAGGGAGGTGGGGAGGAGCAGAGGGAGTGGGGAGGAGCAGAGGGAGGTGGGGAGGAACAGAGGGAGGCAGGAAAGAGCAGAGGGAGGTAGGTAGGGAGGAGCAGAGGGGGAGGAGCACGGGGAGGGACCATGAGGGAGGGGAGGAGCAGGGGCATGAGGGAGGGGTGCAGAAGAAGGAGCTTACAGGGGAGCACCAGGGGGATGGAGGGGCAGGGCTCAGCCCAGGACCTGCCCACACCTGGCCCAGGTGTGAACTACCAGGCTGCGTGGTCTGGATGAGGCCATCCCAGCTCACAAATGGGGCAAGTGGCTTGTGGTCCATGTTCTCTGAAATGTGGGGCTGGGGGCGCGTGGGAAGGGACACCCTTCAGGCCCTCTCCAGGCACACACACAGCCATCTGTGACATTCTCAGGGTCACACAGCCAGTTGATCCCTGGAGGCAGCAAAAGTGAGTCCAGAGTGACCCCAGTGCCTGGCCAAAGGCAGCCAGTGCTGGTCCTGTCTGGACCCTGTGGGACCCACAGTGAATCACAGGGCAGTGGCATCAATGCAGACAGGCCACCACTGGGACACAGAGGGCAGGCTGAGTTGCGGAGGAGGTTGGAGGAAGCACAGGGTGAGTCCAGGGAGGCCGCTCCTGGGCCCCTGGAGGAGAGGCGTGGGCAGTGCAGGCCGCAGCAGTGGAGTCTAAGTTCTAAGGAGGAAAAACATGGGCAGCGTGCCCCAGGGTGACAGCTAGAGCCAGTCACAGCCCCCCACCCCGGGGCTCTGGAACCCACCCCCCAGGTTACACTGCAGACAACTTGGGAAGCAAGCACTACAGGGAGAGGCGGTGGTCAGCACCTGCCCACAGCTGGAGAATGGGCCTGCAGGGCAGTGGCTGTAGCCCCCAGGGAGCCCCTCCCCTCCAGATCCCCAGCCGCTCCCCCCACACACCTGCGCCAGGTGTCTGCAGCTGTGAAGGCACCCAGACGGTGAGTGGCCCACAGGGACAGGCTGCAGGAGGCAAGAGGGCCTGCAGAGGGGGCCATGTGCTGGGAACAACCGGCCCACGGGATTCCAGCCTTGCAGGCCTGGAGCGGCCAGCCCTTGAGGTGACAGCCAGCGACACAGACCCAGGTGGCAGCCACAGGCTCAAGCACCCGGCCTCAGCCTCACTGGGAGTTGGACACTCCCGAGGGCCTCGCCCGCCCTGGCCAGGGCTCCTGTGTGCCTCTGCTCAGGGGAGGAAGGGAGCGCCCGGCCCCTGGTCACCCTCTAGGAAGCACTGCGTCCACACCCAACCCACAGGTGCCACCCAGTGATGGGAACTGGGGTGACAGAGCACAGCCCAGCACCTCGGCCCCACTGCCCATCAGGAATCCGGAAGCTGGCCGAGGGGGCCCTGGAGAGCAACTCCAGCCCTCAATGTGCCGGTGGCCCTGGCCCCTGCCACGTGGCAGCTTTCAGTCTCAAGTGAGGGCAGGTGGGCTGGGGACACAGCACACCACACTCAGCCAGCAGGGGCCGAGGACCCAACGTGGCCTCAGCCAGGCTGGAAGATCTGATGGAGGACAACGAGGCTCTCCCAGGAAGGAGGAAGCTAGAGGGGCAGCGGGCGGCCCTGCCACCGGAGCACGTGCCCAGGCACCAGGGCCTCAGCCAGCTCACACCAGGCTGCTGGGAAATCGGTCCTTCCACAGGAGGGCTCCTGGCCTCACGCCCTTCTCTGCCCAGGGAAGCCTGAGGGACAAGGCCCCGGCCAGCGAGACAGGCAGGACAAGCTAAACAAGACACACAGGCCGCAGGAGGCAGGTCAAAAAGGTGGGGAGGCCAGCAGCCAAGGCAGGGGCTCCTGCAGGCAGATTCTTCACCCCGAGAGCTGAAGGAGGTCCCCGGCCTCTCCCCAGGCCCCAACACAGCCTGGAGGCCCAGACCCATGCCCACCCCAGGCACCCCAAAAAAGCAGTCCCTGGCCTGAGGTCCCAGAGGAGATGGGCCCTGCCACCCACGGGGCCTGCAGGGACACAGGTGCAGGCTGCTACCCTGGCCCCCAAGACAAAGAATGAGAGATCCCAAGGCCAGGACAGAAAACCGAGGCCACAGGGTCACAGCTGTCAGATGGGCAGGCACGTGAGGCTGGCCACGCTCTCCCTGTCCCCCGCCCACAGCTGAGCCAGCCTCACCTACAGTCCAGCCAGGGGTCCCACCCCCCACCCCACAGCTGCAGGGGTGTCTGGGTCCATGAGTTCCAAAATGGAGCCACCCACATGCCCTCCTCTGCCTCATCTGATAAAGCCAAACGGGATTTCTGTCAGGACAAAGCCAGACAGTGCCCACTCACAGGCCAACATGTCTGTTCAGTCAACACGGGGAGCAGAGGGCACAGGCGCTAACGGGATAAGGAGCAGACGTCCCCTCCCGGGTGCCAGGGTGCCCTCTGCCCCTAACTCCAGGGAGCACCGTCTGCCAACTGAACTCCTCTGCAGGAAGGTCCGGCCTTGTGCCCAGAGGAAGGGGAAGGCAGAGGGGCAGGGCCGCTGGTCAGCCGGAAGGGCGAGGCTGGAGCATAGGCCGCTGAGGGCTTCTGCCAGGAAAACCCACGCCCACCTTCCTCCCTGGAACGCTGAGCTGCTGCAGCGCACTTGGCCTGCAGAGATGGGCCTTCCCAGGGCTGGGAGGCACCAGGAGCAAACTGGCTCTCCCAGCAGCCCCCAGAGCCAGCAGATGACCAGGAGGCTGCCAGAGGTCACGTCCAGGGTTTTTCCCACAGCCCCAACACCTCAACAGAAAGAGCCTCTAGAATCATCTACTGTTAAAAACAAGTTCTCCCAGAAAAGAGCCCAGGGTGCCGGCTGTCCATCCTGCAACTCGACTGGGCATCTCCTCACTGACCCTAGAAGAAGCAGGCTATGTCCCCTGCACAGCTGGACACTGGGCACAGCCACACATTCTCAGAGACTCCTCCATGGGAGGCAGGGTCATGTTCTCCCTGCATCTGGGCTGAGCAGGCTCTGGCCAGGGGAGAATGGCCCAAGTGACCCCACAGCAGCTCCAGCCTGCAGTGGCTGGCTAGAAGCTCCAGACTTAGTCCCTCAGGACCTGCACACTGGGCCAAAGCCAGGCAGAGGTCCGCCCCTCTCACTGTCAACCCGGTGGACCCCCAGAGGCCCCCACCAGCCGTGGGCAAAGGTGGGCTCTGCCAGGGACTGGACTGGCCGGGCCTTGTGGGCATCTCCCATGGTCCCATCACCAGGCCCTTCTCTGAACGTGGAGAGCTCCGCCATCCCAGCTCTGCCTTCCACCTCTGCCCAGCCACAGGATGGGGGCCACCACTCTGCCCCAGGGACCACAGGGGCAGGGTCGAAGTGCCCCATCCACCTCTTTGTAAAGAACTCTCTGAACTTCCTAGAGCCCCAGCTCCTGCGGGTCAGCACAGAATCCCCCCCAACACACACTGGGGGCCAGGGGGACACACGCAGTTCAGGCAGGACACGGGAAAGCCCGGCCTTGGACCCAGAGAGACCTGACTCAGGGCCAGCCCATGAGCTCCTGCCTTCATGTGCAGTGACTGACCTCAAGTCTCAACTTCCACACCTGTAAAATGGGGTGGAGACAGGCATCCCCCAGGGGGTGAGGCTCACGGGAAAGGACCCCAAGCAACCTCAGGAGCCCGGCTCTGCGACGCCCAGCTGCTGCACACCTCTGATCAGACTGCTCCTGCGCCCCGGCCGTGGTGGGGCCGTGACACATCAAGGTGCGTGGGCTGCAGCGGGCCCTTGTCCAGTTCCTCCAGAGGCCGCAGAAGTGCTGCGCCCACTGGCCCCATGCAGTCCCCAGCGGCCACCTGGGGTTGACCAACTGAGCCTGAAGAGCAGCCATAACCTGGCTGCCCACGTTCAGGTGAAGGTGTGCATCTTCTGGAACAGAAGTGGGGGATGCTTGGGGCTGAACTGCGTGCACCCCACCCCCAGAAAAGGCAGGAGGGCTGAGCCCTGAGGCTCAGGCTGCGACTTATTTGAGGCTGGGTCTCTACGGACGTGACCACCTGGAGCAGACACGGTGACACTGTGCCCAGTGGGGAGGCTGGCAAGACAGATGCACTGCCGGGACAGGTGCCCGAACCTCTGCCCCAGAACAGCCACCCTACCCTCTGGCACCTGGGGAGGGCCCTGATTCTGCTGGGCACAGAACACCTGCAGGACGTAGGCCCTGGGGTCAACGCGTGGGCAGTCCTTTCCACCCTCCTGTCCTTCAGGTCCCACCTCTGACCTCTGACCCTGGCTGGGCCCTGGGCCCACCTTCATGAGGATCCCTCTGCTCTGTAAGGGCACAGCCAAACCCGCCTGGTCCCCTAGCACCCCCACTGTGCCTGGGCTAGGCACCCAGCTGATCCTCAATGGACAGGCCTGTGAGACAAAGCAGCCACACACCTGCACGTCCGAGCACCCTGCACACCCACCCCTTCTAGGCTGCCACAGCCACGTCCAACACGGCTCACCCGGGCTGGCCCAGCAGCTCACAAGGGTCACTGGAAAGGTGAAGCAATTCTGCACAACCCATGTGCTGTTTCTGGGGTCACCCATGTGGACATTCCAAAGGGGTTGGGAGGGCCAAGTTCCAAAGGGATCAGGGGACTCGAGGACTGAGCTGGAAGGTGACGGGAGAGTCACAGGGACACACGTCACACACTGTGAATGGACACAGCAGTTTCATAGTGAGGCCATTTCTATGATGTGCTGGTCAATAGATGGGTGACCTGCACACCCGAGTGACGCCTGGTACTTCATCCTCCCTACGGGCTCACAGAACCACCTTGGCCAGGACGCAAGACCCTCCTACTGACACCAAGGTGGAACCAGCCGGCCCATTCTGCACCCAGTTTACAAACGCAGCCCGTGCCCCCAGCTCCCGGCCCCAGGGCCAGGCTGCCCCGGCGCTGATTCCAACAGGTGCTCTGTGCCCACAGCTCTGTTCTTGGGGTGACCCTCTAGGACTGAAAGGCGGTCACTGTTTCTGGGCTCAGGAGAGACAGAAGAGCCCCAGGGCTCCCCTCTAAGAGCCTCATGCTTCCAATACGCCAAAGCGTTGACGGACGCCACACATCGGAGTCCATGTCCTCAGAGTCCTACGGGATTCAAGCCAGGAAGCACCTGGAATGGTTCCCGTCCACACCCCAAAACCCCTCCAGCACCCACGCACAGGTGGCAGACACCCTGGCAGGAGAGCAGCCCCTGTGAACACCCAGTGCCCAGCACCACAGCCAGCCAGCTCTACAGGTAGGAGCTCCTGCTCCCGTGTCCATCACCACAAATGACCCCCAAGGCCTGGCCCAGGTGTAGCACCCATAGGCACAGAACACATGCTGGGCACCGCCCCAGCCCACCACCCTGCATCCAACTGTCACTGCGTCCACCCAGGAGGGACGAGGTCACTGTTGTTTGTCCATGCAGGAAGGACAAGCTCACTGCCATGCATCTACCCAGGAAAAACAAGGTCACTGCCATATATCCAGGCAGGAAGGCCGAGGTCACTGCCATTCCTAGGTGAGGCACAGGCAGGCAGCTGGGGTTCAAGGCCAGCTTCTCACTGGGGACAGGCCCTCCCACAGGGGACCACTGGGTGCCAGGTCTGTGTCCTCCCACAGCACTCCAGGTGTCCTCTGCCACCCAAGCTGCTGAGTTGGTCAATGAGAAGGAGCCGGTGAGCCTACACCAGAAGCCCCAGGTGCTGAAGGGCAGTAAGGCCCGCATGGGGATCGGGGCCTCTAAGACTCCACTCGCTGATATGGACAACATCTCCACCTGGGCCAACAGGGCTCCCAGCCCCGGCCGTGCCCAAGTGGGATGAGGGCTGAGGAGGCACAGGTGCCAGAGATGCCCAGGAACTCCTGCAGACAGCCAGCTCACCAATGAGCCCACTCCAAAGCGCTGCCCTGAGTCCACCCGGTCACCTCAGCTGGGCACTTCAGGGACCCCTGACCTCACCCTTCCCCTCACAACAGGCACACCCCGGGGCCTGCAGGAGCAGGGAGCCAGGGCCTGCCACCAGCCAGCAGGCCTGCGCTGTGGGCCAAGACAGAGCTGCCTGCCCACCCTCAACCAGCTAGGCTGAGCAGTCAGCGTGCACGGAGGGTCCAGCTAGGCCTCGGGCAAACGTGTCCCCAAGGTCCTGTGTGGGACACTTGAGTGCCTCCAGGGCGGGGGTCCAGCCCCTGCCCTCACAGCCTACACTCACCAGGGGATGCCCTCGGCCATGTTATGAAGCAGAAGAGGCCCTGGTCAGATCCCGAGCAGATGTGGCGCCCACCCTTGGACTCCCCGGCCTCCAGAACCTGGTCCAGACACACTCCTACTCTCACAAACCCCCACTCTGTGCTGTCGTGATCGCAACGTGGACCATCAGGACACACTCCCTGCCCACCTCCCCAACCAAGGCCAGGTGTTTCCAAAGGCTCTGGGAAACAGAGACACCTGCCCAGCGCCCAGCCCTGCTCGGGCACTTCAAATACATCCTCTTTCCACCATGAACGTCAGAGCCAGCAAGCCCCCGACACCCCAGCCAGCAAATCCAGCACCCATGTCGGAGTCCTGCGCCACACCCAGGGGACGCCCGGGGCTACTGAAGACCTCCCAGCTGCCAGCCACGCCACCAGCACCATGGTGCCCCAGATACACCCAGCCCTGACATGTGCCCCAGACGAGCATCAGAGCCGCTGCAGCTCGGCCAACTGAGCTGGTCCTGGGAGGAGCGGGGAGAAGGCTGCCGCCCAGCTGGCCCAGCAAGGCCAGAGCCGAGTTCCCCTCCAACAAACGCCAAGCGCGCCGTGCAGGGAACCCGGCCGTGCAGGGATTGCGCCAAGCTGACATGGGGCTGGGTGGAAGCTTTGTCAGAATCAAAACTGACTCGGGCGTGGAGAGGGCGCCGGCGTTTCCCAGACCCCATCGTCGTACTGTCAATCAACTCCCAGCCTCCGCTTGGCGTGGGCCGCGACAGCCTCTGTGGATAAATGCAAACCTAATGGGTTTTGAAACAACCAGGCTGGGAGTGACAAAGAGGGTGACAGTCACCAGGCTGTTCCCATGGCACAAGCCCAAGCAGCAGTAGGAAGCCTGAGGGGCATGGTGGAGGGCGGCGGAGGACAGGCAGAGGGCCATCAGTCCCTGGCCGCCAGCCACCCCTTCTCACCAATGTCGTCCTACAGGAAATGGGACAGGGAGGAGGGCCACCAGCCCGGAGCAGGAAAAGGCGGAGGACAGACGCCCTGAAACGGGAGGCGCCCTCAGCAGTGCCACATCCCTGGGCAGGTGAGGGGTGCCCAGCCGTGCCCCATGGGCCCGTGGCCACTGCTTCTACCCACAGACCCTGCGTGCCTGGGCCAGCACTCACACCTGCCCTCAAACCTCCCCTCACTCCTCAGACCTGCCCCCCCAGACCCACCTCTGGGCCCACCCCAGCAGGTCCCAGTCCCTCCTGGCACCACCCAGGAAACCAGGACACAGCACTGCCCCGATGTGGTCACCATCACCCCCCACGCATGAGCTCCCTGCCTGCCCTGCAGGACACAACCAGCCACTGTGTGGGGGAGCCACAGGCTCAGGTCAGGAGGGGCCCATGAGGAGGCCGTCTGGAGGACTCTCCCTGCCCTCCCATGGGGTCTGGAGCTGGCTTTCTGAGAGGGGTCCTGCTGCACAGGGCCCACCCTAAGGGGGACAGCAGGAAACAAAGCAAAGCAGAGGACACTGACGGACGGAGAGGGAAGGATGGGAGCTGTGCACCCGGGCACCGGGACACGGAGGCTGAGCCCTGCTGTGGATGCAGTACCTTGGAAGGAGGAGGGACCAGGAACGTGGCCTTTCTCTTTTGGGGGAAGCACAGAGCCCAGCGTGGAGCACAGCCTCAGGCCCAGGGTCTAGGGGTAGGTGTCCCTGTCCTCCCAGAGTCATCGCTGATACCCTGCAACTTTATAAAGCGCACCCCAGGGTCGTCTCCAACCCTCCGCACAGTCAGGCAGGGCGCCAACCCAGGAATTAGAGGGCAGGGCACCGCCCCCAGGAGCCACCCCACCTGCACGCCCCATTAGCCAGGCACCGCATGAGGCCCCCAGCACTTCTCCAGGGACGAGAGCCAGGGCGGGGCGGGGGAGTAGGAGGGGCCACGCAGGGCCCTGCCAAGTACAGTGCAAGAGACACAGCAGAGGTTACCTGCCCCTGAGGAACAGCCTGCTCCCAGCTCTGTCCCCACATCAATGACAGCAGCAGAAATGCCAAGTCTGTGACATCTGTACTTAAGACCTCCATGGAAAAGTCCGGAACCTTAGAACCCAGTGACCCAGGAAGACCAGGAGGGCAAAGACAAGAGGCCCCTAGGGACAGCGGGCAGGGCTGCTCGGTCTCCTTTCTCTGGGGCAGCATGCGCAGGAGCCAGGTGGTGGGAGCAGGTCTCTCAACAGCCCCTTCTGATGTGCCCAGACCTCACAGGCCTGTGGGCAGCATGAGGAGGGCACAGGCCAGGCAGCCCTGCAGGGCGTGCAAAGGAGTCCCACCCGAGACCCCCAGCACACACCCAGCATCCCAAGGGGAGGGGGCTCCAGGCACAATGAGAACAGGTGTGACCGCAAGAACCCGGGCTCAAAGAAACTCACTCTCGGTTACAAAAGAGCAAAGTCCAGCCCACATCCAGGCCCCTCAGCTGTCCGTGTGCAAGACGGACTGGGCCAGTGCCTTCCTTGCAGAGAGCGGCCTGTGGAGACAGCCCTGAGTCTGCCTGATAAACCAGCTCCCGCTTGCCGCTGGGTGGGGCCCGGTGCCTGTCGCCTCCTCCAGGAGCCCCGCCGCGGTTCAAACTCACTTCCTCCACACCGACCGCGGGAGCTGACAAGCTCTGGGGCCTCGGTTCCCCCCTGCAGGATGGCCAGTGCAGGCCAGCTGCTGCCACCAGCCCCGCCAGGTCTGCAGACACCGTCACCACGGGCCCCTAGGGAGCTGGAGCAGGCCTTAGATCAGTGCCCGGCTCCCACGCCCGGCCGAGATGCCCCCGGCTTTCAACCTCCAGCCAGCGCTGCAGACTAGACCCAGGAGGAGGACGCCCAAGGGGGGCCGGAGGATACACCAGCCCCACCCTCCAAAGGCACAGAGGAAGGATGGTACTTCCAATTGCCAAGATCTCTTAAATCCCAAACACAGACTGAATTCTCTGTGTTCACCACAGGGATGAGCCTACCGACACCCTCCCTCCTGCTCGGCCACCTAGGCGGCACAGGCTACTAGCCTCCTCATTCCCCTCCTTGCTCCACCTGCACCAGCTGCACCCCCACCTTATCAGGGCCCCCACTAGGATCCACAGGAGCTGTGAGGCCAGGTGACTCTGACCTGACCAACAAGGAGGAAGCAAGACAGTGAGTGGAACTTCCAGAAAGGCTGCATAAGGAGTCAGCGTCCCTCCGACCCCAACCCTCCCCAATACCTAGAACGGAGAGGTTAGGGCTGGAGCTCCTGCAGCCATTCTGGACCACAGTCTAAAGGATGTAAGCCAGTGCCAAAGAAGCAAAGCAAAAGATGAGCAGCACCTGAATCCCTGGTGCCTGCCCTAGACCGGCTTCCCTCACGGAAGGGAAGGAGCCCGGTGAGTCTGGGCGGCTGTTGTACTCAAGTTTTGTGAAAGCTGTGAAGTCTGCTCTGACACAGCCACAAGGCTAGGTCTTCTGCATGAAGACGCAGGACTACAGGAGCACCATGCTGTGGGCTCCCTTGCATGACCGGCCTGACCCCGCTTCACAGGGGACGCACCGAGGTTCAGTGAGCCACCTGCGCAGTCACACGGGTACCGACAGGAAGAAGCGGGCTCCAGGGTCGTCTGTCAGGGAAGAGGACGGTGGAGGCAGGGGGGTGAGGGTGGGGTAGTCCCAGGGGTTCCTGGCAAGAGTAAGGCCGTCCTGACGCATCTGTTTGATTACAGGTCCCTGCAGCAGTGGGGCAGGCAGGAGACCACGATCACCTGCTGCCCCAGCCCCGGGTGGTCTCTGCCACCTCAACGTTTACTGAGAGGAACATGCCCATGTGCTCCCTAGGGACTGGAAGTGCCATGCTAATAAAGGACAGCGGGCCACTGGGGACACCTGTGCCCTAGCCCCAGAGCAGCTGTCAGGAGGCCTTCGGGTGGCGGCGGCAATGTGGGGCTCTGTGCCTCCGAGATGTGGCTGGGGCCACAGGGGGACTGAGCGCCCTGCTGCGTGTGACGTCCTAACAGCGAGGTTCAGGTCTGACCCGCTCGAGGTAAGCGCGCGTGTGGAGTGTGCCAGGGGCCACTCTGACGTGCGCCAGGTTTGCACGAGGCACCCAGACGCTGTGAACAGCGAAATCCCTAAAGTGCCCAAAATAACAATCCTGAAAGTATGATTCTGGAAAAAACTTTTTTTGGCTTTCTTTGGTGGTGCTGGGGACTGAGCCCAGGGCCTCCAGCACGCTAGCAGGTGTTCCTCTGAGCTATGCCCAGCCCTGGAAAGATGATTTAAAAACACATTCGAAGGGCATTCCCCTGTGTTTTTTAAAGGGCACTAATTGAAGAAACACTAAAGCTCGACAGAACAGTTCCCAGGCCCCTTCCCACAGCAACCCAGGCAACAGCCCTGACATCTGTCCAAGCACAGACTCACAGGACTCCCTACGAGAGTGACCCAGGTGGGACAGCTAGGAGCAGCCCAACTGCACTGAGAGAAACAGGGCAGGACAGAAGGCACAGAGCACGTCACTGCAGCTGGCAACCCTGGTACTGAGCTCAGCCAAAAGACAGTGACAGACACCAGATTTTCCAATGAGATCCAAAGCCATGGCGAGCACCAGCGCAGGCCAGCCCCAGAGATGAGACCCTGAAATGTGATCCTCCACCAAAGCAGGTGAGCGGGAAGGAGGCTTCGTTTATGAAGGAGTTTCCACGTGTCTATGCTCACACCAGAGTCAACGTAGCAGTCCACTCTCATGGTGTCAAATTTGCAAAAGAAGAAGAAATGCATAAAACGAATCAGAACTCTAAAAGTCTCCACACAGTTGGTGCTTCCAGGATTGCGCACATTGTGGAAACAAAGCCCACGGCCAGGCGAGCTGCTCGCCACAGCACCAACAGTGGGACTGCGGCTTTGAAAACACTAAGAAAATTGAAAACACAGAGAAGTGCAGTTACATGGACAATGTGGACAGCTGGGTGGCCCCCTCTTTCCTGAGCTTTCTGAAGCCCTGCTGGTGACCGCAGCTGCTCTTCCTGGGCCCAGCTGTTCCAAGGACGTGCAGGTTCTGCTGTCCCTGGGCAGCTCCTGGCGACCTATCCTCCCAGGCCTCTGTGCCCCCTGGGGGCAGGAAGGCAGCTGGCAAGCCTTACTGAGCACTTGGCCTTGGCAGAACCCACCAGGATGGAACGGCTGCGGGCATCGGGCATCCTCATCGCCACCCTCAAACCTTCCAGGAGCCCCCAGCTTCCCCAGGGCAGGGCTGTAACTCCTGAGAAGCTCCTGGACCCTCTCAGGGGAAGGGGCGGGGCTGGCAGAGGCCACGCCCTTCCCCAGGACTCGGCTCCTCCTTCCCCAGGGCGGGGCTGTAACTCCTGAGAAGCTCCTGGACCCTCTCAGCTAGAAGGGGTGGGGCCGGCAGATGCCACGCCCTTGCCCAGGACTCGGCTCCTCCTTCCCCAGGGCGGGGCTGTAACTCCTGAGAAGCTCCTGGACCCTCTCGGGGGAAGGGGCGGGGCCGGCAGAGGCCACGCCCTTCCCCAGAACTCCACTTCTCCCTCAGCCTTTTCTCGTGGGAACTGTGGCTGGGGGATTTGGGCTTTGTGGATTTGGGCATTTGGGTTTTTAATTTTGGGATCCTGCTCTTTGGGACTTAAAACCCTCGGGATTTTGATTTTTCAGGACTCCAGTACCTGGGGCGCTGTCCAGGGCTGTCTCTCTGGATGCTGGTGGGCACAGGTCTATGCCCAAGAACCCACACCACAACCCAGAGTGGCCACACCCACCACCCCCAAAATGCTTTCCCACGCCCAGCAGTGACAGGCACCCCATGGACGGTCTGCCTACCACTGAGGATGCTGAGTACCACCCATGCCCATGGGCACTTTGGATGGGATCTTTCCACCAAGGATTTGAGCCCCCACTGGCCAGCCGCCCCCACCCCCCACACAGGAGCAGGTCATCAGGTGAAGGCTACCTGGGCAGGAGGACCAGGGCCAGGAGCAAAAGCCCCAGCAGAAATCCCGGGTGGCCACACACAGGCCCTCTCCAACCCCACCCCAGTGGCCCAGCACCCCCTGGCCAAGACTGCCAGGCCAAGGAGAGAAGTCTGGTTTCCAAACACAGCGTACATGGAGCCCAGGCCACCCATAGAACTCCTGGAGACGGTGGAAACCCATGGCCACCTCCAGGGCTTCTGCTTTCGCAGTCTCCGGCTCCAGCCCTGGCAACCGGGACACGGGCAAGCCACAATCCAGAGGCTTTGGCCCCACAACAAAGCCCCAAGGGATCAAGGGGACACCACAGATGCCCCACAAGAGCCAGGTCCAGGTAGCTGGACTCACGGGCACCCCAGAGTCATCAGAGAAGGTGGGAAGGGGTTTCCTGCCAGGGAGACGAGACAGGGGCTGGGTCTAAATGCCCAAGGCCCTGTCACACAAGCGCACAGGGGACTTCTGAGGCCTGTGTCCCCCACAGTGCCTTCCCCTCTGTCCCTTAGGTCAGGAACTCCCCTACCGGGGCAGGGCTGGGCCCAGGAACTGCAGCCAAGCACAGGCCGGTGTGGAAGGAGAGCCCTGCTGCTCCTCCAACCCTGGCCCATTCGCTGGAGAAAGCACATCACTTGCGACGGCTGCTGCGTTCGTACAGTGTCCCCTCCAGGGACTACTACGGCACAGGAGGCTGAATCCTGGGCAAGGGACTGCTGCAGCTTCTATTCCTGCATGAAATCCAGGAAGCCCAGGGCAGTCCCTCTGGTAACCAGCCTCCTGACAGCTGCAACAGCTCCTCCCCCATGGAGATGCTCTTCCCCAGAACCCGGCTCAGAACCCGGCTCACTCCTGCTCCAGGCAACTCTAGGGTGGGAAATCCACCTGCAGCCCCAAAGTCCATGGGTGCAGAGACAAAGCTGTTGGGGGTGAAGGACAGAGCCATCCTTGGATGGTCAGACATGATCCCACACGGCCCAGGCTGCTGGCCAACTGCCCAAAGCCCCAGGGGTGCAGACCCTCTGCACTCTTCCTCTCCAGGACCTCACACTGCCCGGGCTCCCCTCACACCCACCTCTGGTGACACAATCCCAGAACTGCACATTTCAGTGACTCTCTGAACTATCAGTCACGGGCAGCCTGGGACTCTGTCCTTCAGTTTTAATGCACCCGGGTGCTCCTGACAGCAGATCTCACGACTGAGGTCCTGGCACACACCAGAAGCAGGTAGGAGAGGGTGACTTTCTATCCGGAGCCACAGAATAAGGAGGGAGAGATGGAGAGGACACAGGAGCTGGCTCTTCAGGCCAAAGGGTTTGCAGTCTGGGCAGGTGGGCAGGCTGAGCTGCTGGCCGCAGCACAGGAAGGGGCCTGTCTTTCCCCAGCCAGTGCAGAGACCAAGGCCCCAGGACAGCAGCCCTCAACCCTCAGCTCCACAGGCTCCCGACTGGAGCTGCCAATCACGGCCTCGCCAGAGGCCAGGATCACTCGCTCGGCCATTTGCTAGGTCAGTGCTCCTCACACCAAAGGCAGTGACCACAGGGAGCGTGCGGGGCAGGCAGGGAAGCAGGGCCAGGCCACGTGCACACAACAGTGGCTCAATCAGTGCTTGATGGAGCCTGGCAGCTTCCTGAAGACCTGGAGGTTTGGGGCCGCATTGGGGCACACAGAGCGCAGGGGACCTAAGGACCTGGAGTCCTAAAGTCCCCCATCTTGAAGGGGGGACTCCTCCCCTGAGGGCTCAGCCAGCCCAGGGCTGTGAGAAAGTGCAGGTAGCTGGCCCATGCCCTGCCCTGTGGCTGACATGGCTCGGAGTTCACGGAGCTCCCCCACAGAGTGAGCAGCAGAGACAAACCCCCGCAGCCCACGGCTGGTGTCAGAGCTCCCCGTGGTGGGTCTCAGACCCCCAGCAGCCTCACCCACTGCCGGCCGAAGGTTCTGACCCTGAGCCATCCAGACCACTGCATCTGCACGCCGGCAGGAGCAACCCTGCTTCCTGGTTCCCCCAGGTCCACGCAGGGTAAGGACCAGTTGGCAGCGTGCCCAGAGGAAATGCACTTGGGCAGCCCTGCAGGGACCTGTTATCCCCCACCCCAGAGGCTGTGACTGACACCTGGGGAAGGCGGGTGGCACGCACACCCTTGAGGAGCACCCGGGTACAGGGCAGGTGCGCCGCCCTCGGGGACACTCTGGTCCTCCCTCACTTCTCTGTTGATAAGTGCCCCCTGGATCTGTGGCTTCCCCAGGGTGCGGACACATCCTTGTGTGCTTTGGCCCCACAGCAAAGCCCCAAGGGATCCGGTGGGCACCACAGATGCCCCACAGCAGCCAGGTCCAGGTAGCTGGCTCACAGGCTGGCAAAGCCCTCGCAAGGCTCACTGGGAGGCGCACAGCATCGGGGCCACTCCACACCAGCAAGCCTCGTGGCCTCGGAGAGTCCCTAGCAGCACGTGCAACTGGTTACCAGGGCAAAGAGCAGTCCACAGGGGCCCCGAGAACACAGGAGACGCAGAGCACTCTGTGCATGATGCAGGCAGCCCGGCGACAGCTGCCCAGAGCTGCTTCATGCCTAAACAAGTGGAAAACAAGGCTCTGGGATCCCAGGGTCTCCGGGGGCCCCCATAGGCACCACGCAGCCTTCAGCAGGACTGCGAGTGCTCCAGCCGGAAGGTCCTCATGCCACCTACCCAGGATGGGGGCAGAAGTCAACCACAGGACCAGCCTGTGCTCTTTCAGAGAGCACATGCGCTTCTCTGGGGCATGTGCCAACAGTGGGGTGTCACATGACCCCCCAGAACACGAGTGAGCACCCAGGATCCCATGTCCCCTCCCAGTACACACGTGTGTAATGGGGCACATGCAAGCACTGGGGTTCCACATGACCTCCCTGGGGTACATATGAGTCCGGGATCACACATGGCTTCCTGGGTGCACACACGAGCTCCCAAGGGGCCCCCATGTCACCCTCCTGGGCTGATGGAGCCAGGGCAAATGGCAAGGGGTGCTGTGCTCCAGAGAAGGTGGCTTCTGGAAAGGGAGGTCTTCAGCAACTGGAGAAAGCACTTCCCAGAGGCCTGTCCACCTACCCACCCACTCAGCCACTCACCACTCACCCCTCAGTCACCCACTTACCCACCCACTCACCCACCCACTCACCACCCAGTCACCCATCCACCCAGTCACCCAATACCCACCCATCCACCCACCCACTCACCCACTTGCTCAAGAATGGACAAACACTGCGGCTGTGGGCACCTGGTGTGAGCACAGCTCTCTGTCCCCCACTGCCACACCTGCCCCGTGGGTGGCCTCACATCTGTGGGCCAGCGGCGGCCCTGGAGGAAGCCTCGAGGAAGCGCAGGAACAACACTCAGCTGTTGGCCTTGGGACACTTCTGAAATGTCAGCTGAGCTGGGCTAGGTGGCCACAGCTGTGGTCCCAGGGACCCAGAGGAGGTGACACACACTGGAGGCCAGCCTCAGCTACGTAGGGAGGTCTCGTCCCAAAGCTAAAATGTTTAAAAAGGCGCTGGGATGTGGCTTAGTGGTTAAGCGCCCCTGGGCTTAATCCTCAGCACAAATTTAACAACAACAACAAAAAAAAAACCGACTTAAAAGGGCCACTGCATAGAGGAACACCAGCACCTCTGGCTCTCCTGCCCCTGGCTCAGGGAGCCCACACAGGGCTTCGGGGCCCAGGACGGCGCCCAGCTCTGGCGACAGCAGGCAGTCCCTCTGGGGGCAGCGGAGGCTTCTGCACAGCTCTGCTCCTCACAGGAGTCCCCACTGCTGGACTTCTCAGTCCCTGTGGCCACCACCAGCCCCCTCGTCTGATCTCCAGAGGCCAGACCCCTCCTGGGACCCCGGGGCTCCACAGCAACACATGTCCCCAGATGGGGGGCTCTTGCTCAGAAGTCCCCAGGACTGGCCCAGAGAGCCCTCACCAGCGTGCATGAGCCACCGGAGAAACCCAGGTGCAGCGCACACAGCGCACCCCCACGCACGCCATGCACCATACCCTGCACCCCCCCCCTCCCCGGCCTAGCAGAAAGCGGGCACACGCGGCCACCCCAGGGGGCAAGTGGCAGGAGGGAGGTCCTTGCTCAAGCAGCCCCTTCCTCAGGCCTGGGCCCACTACTCGGGCTCCTTGGAGGAGACCAAGGGGAGCTGGGCTGATGTCACTCAGGTAGAGGGAAGGGAGCGGGACGGGGGCCACCCGAGCCCACCCTACAAAGGGAGGTGGTGCACTGATGGGGGCCAGGGCAGCCCCAGCCCCGGGGCCCAGAGCAGACACCAGCCTCCCCACTGGAACGGGAAGCAGTGGTGGGCACCGCCCCTCACCGGCAGACCAGCATTTGACACATGAAGAAGGTGGGAGGAGCCTGGATGGTGAGGCAGGAGGGGACAGGAGGGACGGGGAGGGGCAGGGACAGCCAGCCGGCCAACTCCAGAATCAGGGCTGCCCCCAGCTGAAAACACCCTCCCCAGACCACAGCCGGTCCCCAGCCACAGCCGGTCCCCAGCCACAGCTCTGTCTTCCCTGCAGGCACCTCAGTGTCTCAGTCACACTGAGGCATCCCTCCAGAGCTTCCTGGAAGCAGGCCTGGGACAGGCAGGGTGTGAGTGGACAGCAAGAGGCTGACGTCACCCAGCCCGGGGCAGTGACATCCCAGCTCTGGCACCAGCTGGGTGACCCGAGACAGTTACTCTGCTTCCCTGAGCCTCCGCCTCTTTATCATGGGACACAGGAGCAAAGACACAAAGGATGACAGAGGATGAGGTGACCCTGCAGGCAAGCCCAGCCCCCCGGCTCTCCTCCCCTGGGGCACAGCCTGCTTGGAAGCCCTGCCTCCCCCCACCAGGGCAGGAGTGCGCCTCTCTCCCGAAGGGTCACATTCTCACATGGCTCCTGACCAGAGCCTTCCTTAGGAGGGGACCCAACAAACCCTGAGCACCGAAAACTTAACGATACAACAGGGACAGACACTCAGGTCCAGGAAGTGACTCCAGTGGTGGGACGTCAGGGAGCTGGGTTCCACGGCCCATCAGAGAGCTGGGAACCAAGGGCACGTTGAGTGTCTACGACATGTAAACCCCAAAGAACCGTTCACAACTGGAAGACAAGGTACTTCTCCCACTGGAAGTATAAACAGCACAGAAGAGCCTGTCTGTCCCAGGGCTGAGCCGGCTGGACTCCGCGCCTGCCCCGGCCTCACGCACTCTCTGGGCCCCGAGGGGTGTCCCCTTCTCTTTCACGAGGCTGAGGGAGGGAAGCCGTCTGCCCTGTCCAACATCTGGCCACGGGACCAGGCTGGTTTCATGGACTGACCTGACTGCCCCCAGGAACAGAACCCTAGGCATGGAAGGACGGGCTAGACCTCGCCACCTGGCAGCCAGAACAAGGAGGGGAGCACACCCAGCTGAGGCCCACTGACCTGACCCTGGCCCAGCAGCCCCTCGAGGCCCCATCCCTGGCTCCAGCCACTCACTCCTGGGCCTCAGTCTCCCTTCCTGCTCCACCCACACAGCTCCCAGCGCCTTCCCTGGTGACAGTCCACAGCACGAGGACTTGATGCGGGGAAGGGGCCTGGGGGGACCTCCTGCACCATTACCAGGGAGTCCCCAGAAATGCTGCAGGGCCTCCGACCTCGGCTGGCTGGAGACTGCCTGGACACCAGCAGAGCTGGTCTTAGCCCCAGGGAAAGCAGTGGGAAGCAAGGCTGGCGGTCAGGGCCTTGTCCCAGGTGTCCAAGGCCTTTGGACCTGACACTGCCCAATGCTACCAGCCACTGCCATCACAGGACCTCGCAGCCACCCAGGCCCAAGCCCTGCACACTGGCACACCTGCCCTCAGTGCCCCTGTGGCCAAGCTCAGCACGGGCTTCCTGAGCCCCCTCCAGAGCCAGGACCACCAGGGTCCCACGTGAGGTCACTTCACTACCTCGCAACTCCACGGGCTTGTCTCCCGCTCCCGTCCTGTAGGGGAGGAAACAGAGGCCAGCAAGGTCACACAGCACACCCACGGTCAGGCATTCAGGAACCCAGGCAGACCTCGAATCCCAGCAGACCTGGCCTCACAGTCCAGTCCCCACCCCCTGGAACCTGCAGCCTCCCGGGAGCCACAGCTGGGTTCCCAGGTCCATCCACCACTTCACGGGCTGGCACTCTCCTCCCTGGCCGGCCTGGCCCTGGCCCTTGGGACCCAGGACGTGGCTCAGTCCACAGCACCAGGTCTCTGCATTTCTGATGCTCTCACTGCCCACTGAAGAGTAAAACCCAACTGTGGGCCATCTAGAACCTTCTATGGGGCCAGCACCGGGGCCTCCACCTGAGTTCTCAGAGCAATCTTGGGAAGCGAAGGTCCGCATCTGGGCCTCACCACCCACCCAGGGCCCAGCAGGGCTTGGAAATCAGATTCCGGGAGCTTCCGGCCTCCAGGTGCTCTGCTCTGCCCCAGCACAGACGCCTCTCAGAACCTCCTGAAGCAGCCCAGCCCTGACTGAGGGGTCCCGGGCAGCAGGCACCCAGGCCGGGGTGTTCCTGGTGACTGGGGCGGCCCACCTACTGTCCTGCCTTTCTAAGCCACAGAAGAAGGGCTACAGGCTCAGCAAGGGAAGGCACCCGGACCCGGTCCTTCTAGAACATTCCTCTGTGGTCGGGAAAAGGGGCACTCAGCCATTTTTGCCACAAGTTATAATAATTCAGTCCCTGGTCAGAGAGCAATGTGAGGTAGTGCAGGGCCGCGGCCCGGGTGGACGTGGTCTGTCTCTGTCCAGCACAGCCAACAACACACCTGGGCCTCCCCCCCTGCAGCACTGAGGCCCTGCCCTGTCCTCCTCTTCACACAGATGGTACAACGGGGGCCACACAGACCGGGATGGCATTCTGCTGTCCTCACCCTGCTCTGCCTGGTACCAAGCATATCGGCGCCCCGTCCTCTGTGCCAAGCTCACGTCTCCCCAGAGGCCTATCACAGAGCCCCCGGAAGCCCTTCCAGACCCACAGCAGAGGAGACTTGGCTCTGGGGAGCCCCCTGTCACCTCTGAGCTTCCTCTGCTGCCTCCCACTGCAGGCAGATACCAGCCAACCCACACGGGGACCTGGTGCCAGGATATGCCTCCCTGGAGAAAGGATCAAGAGTGGCCTCCAAGGACCCTGAACATACCCCGAAGTCTAACTCCAAACTGGTACCCACCCTCTTCCCGCTGGCCTCAAGGGCCCTCTGTGGGGCACAGCTGTTGGACGTGGATCAGAAACTCTAATTGGAGATATAACTCATAATTAGTCTTTGATTAATTAAAAAATGAGAAAACTAATTACTTAATAATGTCATTGGCTTAACACGTTATCTTTGAAACTGTGCAGCCCTGAGAGAAGAAAGGGTACTTAAAAAGGTCCCCGGAGCAGGCGGAGCTGGGGGTGCACGTTCTGCACATCTCCCTGAGCCTCCGTCTTCAGCCTCCTGCCTCGCCCTACCAGACACGGAGGTCCAGGAGAGACAGGGCCCAGAGGGCCACTCCCTCACTGTCCCAGCCTCCACAGCTGGTCTTGGGCAGGGCACCCTAACCCTCTGTTGAATGAATGAACACGGAGCACCCAGAAAGAGAGGGGATCTCGCTCTAGGCCGGCTTACCAGGTCTGCGGTCCAGATGTGGCCATGGGACCCACTCCCTGAACACATGGAGGCCCAGGTCTCACTGCACCCCGAGGGCTGCAGCTCAGTCCTCTTGCCGTGGTCCACTGGGCAAGGCCACACACACAGGGCCGCTATCCTTCGGGCTTGTCCTGCACCAGCTGCATCACAGGCTGTGCAGGCCACACAGACCAGCCCGCACACAAAGGGACAGCAGCCTGGGAGGGTCAGCATCAAGGTGCAACCACCGGCGACAAGCAGCTCTGTGGGGTGGTCACAGGGCCCAGAGTCACCCACCTCCTCCCAAGGAGGCCCTGGGTGGCACCACGGTTACGATAGTGCTCACAGTCCAGGTGAGGGCCTTCCAGCACATGCTGGACCAGCAGACAGCCTGGACTTGACCTCCCATGGTGGTTTTTTCCTCAGGAGACAGGCCCAGCACCCGCAGGCTGAGGCACCCCATGGGCCACGCCCCCGTCACCAGCGCAGTCTATGCTCCGTGAAGCAGCAGATCCTCCCCAGACACTCAGGGACCTCTATTTCATCAGGGTGCCGCCCCTCTGCATCCAGGAGGCCAGCCTGAGAGGTCCGGACTCACGGCCAGCCCCACACGTTCCCATAGGCTCCGCATGGTAGAGCCCGGTGAGCCCTGGAATCGTCCCAGCTCAGCAGAGCCCATCTGAGAGGAGCCACGAGGACAGATGCAAGGGCAGCTCTCCCTGTGCTGGTGGCAGTCCTGGGCCTACGCGCCTCGCAGACTCCGTGGAGACCCACAGGCAGAGTGGACTCCAGGCCCCGAGCAGAGGAATGGGAACGAGCTCCTCTGGTTTCCGCCTGCGGGGCTGGAGGTCTCCCCTGTCCTGGGAGGAGGGCAGCTGAGCCAACCGCTCCACCTGGCCTGCAAGGCAGGCCTGACACCCACAGAAGCAGATGTGCCCAGCGGACCAGGAGGCCTGGGGGCGACGGCACTGGGGGAAGGGCTCTTACAGGTGGGAGCGGCCCAGAATGGGGCCCGGGGAGCAGACTCTCGGGAACACCAACCTCATGCCCACCCTCTGCCTGCCCCACGCATGAGGCCCTGACTTAAAGTGGACACCTGTCCTCACCGGCAAGGTCTAGTGCTTTCTGGGAAAGTGTCAAGGCCCTTCAGTGGGCGAAGGACAGTCTTTCCCTGCAGAAGAAGGGAGCTGGACCCTTCTCTCACCTCACAGACCCAACGAACTCAAAGTGATCAAAGGCTTGCACTCACCTGCCAGAACCAGAAGATTCGGAAACCTCTGGGTCATGGCCCTGACTATGACACCAGAAGTTCGTCCCAACAAGAGACAAATGGGAAAAGAAACACTCAGCGGCGTGCAAAGGCACCTGCAGGGCGTGGAAAACACCTGCAGACCACAGGGGTCCACACCCAGAGTGCGCCAAGGACTGCAGCAACTCAACAAGCACAGGTACCCGGCCAGAGCGACCAGCCTCGGTGAGCCACCACCTCACAGCCACAGGACGGCCAGCATCCAAATCCCAAAACAGATGCCTAGTGTGGGCCAGGGCCCTGGGAAGAAAGCGGAGCCCTGTGTGCCCGTCAGGGCGTCAAACCTGCAGCTGTGTGAGGAGCAGCGCGGAGGCCCTCAGAGGAGCCAGCAAGGAGGGCCATGTGACCCACAGTCCAGCTCCTGGGCACGAACCAAAAGAACTGGAGGCAGGGTCTCAAAGAGACCATTTGTGCCCACAAGCTCACAGTGCATAGACACAGGGCCCAAGAGCCAATCCCCAAACCCAACTGCACCCCTGCAGGCCTGCCCCAGGCGGGGACAAGGCAGGTCGGGTCCGCAGACCCACCCCTAAGGCCTGAGCCCTGGCAGTGGGGGCTGTGGCCAGCAGGCTCAGGACAGCCACAGAACAGAGCCTTGTCCCCAAGCCCATGGCAGCACTCTGCACGGTGGCCAGGATGAGCTGCCCCACGTCCATCAACACACACAGGTTAGCAAGCGTGGCCCCCACATACATGGCCACTCGGCCGTGGAGAGGAAAGCGGCCCCCACCCACGCCACCCAGCGAAGCCTGATCCCTGATGCAGAGTGAAGGGGGCCGGACACCAGGGCTGCACGCTGTCCGAGTCCATTTGCACAGGACCCAGAGCAGGCAAACCCGCAGAGACAGGAAAGGCCGGGAGGCCGGGGGCGGGGAGGGGAGGGGAGGAGGGGGACTCAAGCGGGCTGCTCCATACTGCCACATTCAGCACCACTGAAGTGTCCACTTTAAAATGGTGACCATAATGAATTTTTTTATGATCTATTTTGTCACAATAAAAATTTTTCTTTTAAAGATTGAAAGTCTAAAAAATCCACTAGGGCAAATATCCCAGGGCTTCAGCCCCAAACTCCCTGGAGCCGAGGGGCCAAGAATCTGAACACTCAGCATCAGCCTTCCCTGGGGGCTGCAGCTGGGGTCCCCCCACCCCAATGTTCACAGCCACACACCCAGGATTCCAGAGGGGCTGCCTCTCCAACCGAGGGCGGGACCCCATGGCTGATGCCAGACGCAGATTCCTGCTCACTTTGGGGACACCCAGTCTTCCCTGGGAAGATCCAAAAATGACACATTGTTACAAGAGCTCAGTTTGCTATTTTTTTCTTCTCTTCTTTTTGGTCTCATTCAGCTATTTTGATGCAAACATCAAACTGTCAAGCTTCACCAGACACAATTAATGTCTTGGGGCGCTGGGGAGAAACAATTAGCCAGTTAAAACTTAATTAACTGTGGACATACACCAAAAAGAAAAAAAAAGTCATGCCAGTTGCCCAAGGACGAGTAAAGAGAATCCGAGCTCTCCGCCACTGAGCGGGAAGTGCCTGGCAGCGAACTTGAGCTCCTGCCTGGGCCCATGGCAGACATCACTCAAGCAAGACCCAGGAGAGAATGAGGCAGGCCGTGGGGTGATGCACCCAAGAATAGGAAGGGCACCCATGGAGACCAGCTGGAGCCCCAGCCTCCTCATCCTGGATGGGGAAACCGTGGCACAGAGACAGAGCAGGAAGCAGCCTGCGTACAGTGGCTCTGGGAGGCCAAGCTGGCCTTGGGGGGGCCCCCTCCCTCCCCAGCTCCTCCACTAGGTTCCGACTGCAGCAGCCTCCTCCCAGAGCCAGTCCTGGGAAGGGCCTGGGGCTCCCAGGCGCTCTCTAAGTCATCATCCCTGGAGGCCCTGGCTGGCCACTCTGCAGGCCGCAGTTTCCCCTCTGGAAAGTGGGGGTGTTGCCCCTGACCTCTGGGCAGGCTCCTGCCCTGTCCTCCCTCTCTGTCTGCTGGGCCTATAGACCACCAGCCTCCCACAGCCCTGGACACCTACGTGGCCTTCAGCTGGCTGCTCCAACTCAGCCCTCAGGCCCCACAACCCTCCAGCAAGCCTCCCGTGACCACCTTGCTGCCTGAGGCACACAGTCCCCCCAGGCTGGTCACCTGCCCCTGAGGCTACAACCCCTGAGTCTGTCCTTCCCGGGTTCCAACAACGAAGGTTGTGCCTCTAAGGGTTGCATGTCCTGGTGCCAGCTGAGCTGAGCAGAGGACACAGAAACAGAGGGCCACCCTCTGGGCATGGGCCCACAGCAGCAGGACTAGGAGACCCAGCCCCCAGCCCTGGCCATAACCACGTTTATGCCCAAATCTCGGCTGCCCCAAAGAAAGAGTTAAACTCAGGCACTAGGTAGCCCACCCCGGCACCTGGTACCCCCTCATGAGCCCCAAGCACCTACCCACCATGTGCTTCATCAGCACCTGCCTTCCCAGAGGCAGCCTCTGGAGGGCACCCTCAGCCACTGGGTGAATCAGCCAGTCCAGGAGCGGGAAGTGCCTGGCAGAGAACTTGAGCTCCTGCTGGGTCCACGGCAGACATCACTCATCAATGACCGAGCTCAGAAACCATTGCACTGGGCCCTCCAGTCAGCCACTACCAAGCAATCAGGACAGACACCATTCTCCGCTCGGCTCCTCCCCTGCAGATGTGGGCACAGAGAGGGTGCGGGAGAGACTCGGGTGGGGGCCATGCTCTGATGCATACCAGGGGAAGGGTCCTTCTGAAAAGCCACACAAGTCGCCACAGAATCTGGTACTCACTGACACCCTGTGCTCGGGCCTCAGCCACACTCTGCACCCCAGCACCCCATCTTGCCCTCTACACTCCCACCTTCACATCCAGAGCTGGTCCCGCCCCACCAGCACCGGCTTCTCCTATTTACAGCCCTTCCACCGGCTCAGTCACCAGCTCCAAGCGGGTATTGGTGTGCCACCCGGCACCATGTTCTCCAAAAAGGAGCCAGACCCCAATGTCACAGCACCACCAGGATCAAGGGATGGACTCCTCAGCCAGGACCCCTCATCCTGGGGGTCCACTGCCTCCCTGAGCCCCTGCAAGGGCCTTGAGGCGAAGCCCCAGAGAGGCCCCCGAGCCTTGAACAAAATACTGGAACACCTCCCGAGAAGTACAGGGACCAGGCCCAGGGGCCCTGCAGGGGATCCGCTCCTGCCACCAAGTCACCCTTCACCTCACCCAGCCTGAGCTGGGTCTGGCTCCGGTCTAGACCTCTGTGCTGGGACGGGGCTTGGTGGCCCAGAGCTCGACCAGCCCCACCAGGAGAACCTCTCCATCAGCAGTTAAAAGTGGCGGCTCAGCCCTAACTGGGCCTGTGTGACTGTGCGTGTGCACACGTGTGCCCCTCTCAAGGCTCACACACGCGTGTCTGATTGTGCAGCACTTCTGAAACTGGGTGGAGCTAATGAATGACCTAAAGTGACGGTGACCGACAAGATAGAAGAGGAAAGGTTCTCTGCTTGGCGCTGCCGGCAGCCTCCATGCCCAGGGCCGGGGCTGCTCCCAGGTCAGGGCTGCACCCGCGTGGGTCATGAGCACAGCGAGAGAGAGCCTGGACCCGGGGCCTCCCACAGCACAGGATAGGGCTGCCCACAGCTCAGCGCACGTCCACGGCTGGGGGCCACCGAAGGCCGCAGGAGCAGCTCAGGTGAACACAAGGGTTTCCACTCGGCAAATTTCATGAACAAATATTAAGAGGATGAGGCAATTCGTGAGGCTCAGGTCGAGTATGGAGGTGGGGGGTGTCGATACCCCAGGTTAGTGCTGCTTTATCCCCGACCACACAGGGCCTGCGCAACGTTCATCCACACACATGCTAAGCTGAAAAACCAGTGACCAGGAGAGACCGCCTCTCCATACCTCACGGAGCCCCAGGAGGGATGCGTGGACCGGGGGCATGAGGTGGGGACCTAGTTGGGGGTGTGGGGGAGCCATATCCGGCCCCTCCCGAGAGCTGCCCCTCAGCAGAGCCGCAGCTGCTCCTCCCATCCCTCTCCAGCAGGGTCGGAGGGGCCCATCTTCAGACCCACGGCGCAGGTGGAGACCGCTGCAGGACGGAGGCAGCCTGGCTCACGCCCCGGGTGTCGCGCCTGCCTCCCCTCCCCGTCCTGAGCTCCCATGGCTTCTCAACCACCCACTTTTACCTGGCCTCCCGAAGCCCCGGCAGCCCTTCCCTGGCCCTCCGACTCAGGAAGTCCAGAGGGCAGTGGTGGTGGGTGCTTGTGGAAAGGGTCACAGCAGACACAGGAACAGCTGGGAGGGCTGGGAGGGACTGGCTTCCTCTCCATGCCCGCTCCAGCCAGCTGTCGGGGTGCTGGGGTGCTGAGCCAACAGGCTCTGCAGGGAAGTGCTGCGATCGATTGGTGATGCCTGCCCCAGGCTTGGGAGGGGAGTGGTACGTGCCAGGCAGGCACTTCTATCCTCAGGGAAAGGGGGACACAGGCCACTGAGGAGGGTCTTGGGCAAAGAGAGGAGTGGAACACAGCTGTGAGCCAGGGTCTGCAGACACTCACCCCAGAGGAACCAGGGCCCTGCCCCCCATCAGGACCAGTGCACAGCCAGCTCCTCATCCTCCCAGAGTTGGGCCCTGGGCCGTCCTCACCCAGGACCCCAGGTCAAGCCCAAGGGGAGGAACTTCCTCAACTGTGCAGATCCGAGGTTTCCAACTGTCTTCAGCCTCCTCGGAAAGTTCTCTTCAAGCAAATTGTCACACAAATGCCACACAGAAAACAGGGAAGAGACGCTCTGATGCAGTGGGCCCACCCTCCCGGCCTCCTCCCAACTCCAAGAAGGCCAGAGGGGCTGAAATCCACACACTATGCCAACCTCCACGGCACGGGCACAGGCTGCCACACCGGCCTCCACACTGACCCCCAGCCTCCAATCTGACCTCCTGGCCTCCATACTGTCTCCTGGCTGCCACCCCGCCCTCCTGGGCTCCTCACTGTTCACCTGACCTCCTCTCTGCCCACCTGGTCTCCAATCTGCCCTCCAACCTAGTTTTCCAAGTCCGCTGAAAATTACGGCAGGACTCCACATGACCAGCCGTGCCCTGTCCCACCAACAGCTGCCTCCCGTGGTGACAGCGAAGCAGGAGGAGCAGAGCATATGGGAACAAGCCACGTGACCCTCCGCTGTCAGCAAGACCAAAAGATGACCCGGGCTCCGCAGTCACGTGGCGCACTAGGCCCGTCCCCACCCCGCCTCCATCTCCTTCTTTATTTCTTCAGGTCCCTGCAAGATGCGGCCCCTCATGGGTGTCAAGGGCTCAGCACGTGGTGCCTAGTGACCACAGCAGCGAGGGAAGGGCAGAGGGGCTCGGGGATGCCGGGCAGAGCCTGGACCCAGGCACCAGGTGAGCTGGTGTCACAAGCCAGCCCAACACTGCTAAACCACCCAGGGGCTGTCCCTCCACCCCAGCCCTCGCCAAGGGCCGGGCTGAACTACTCAGAAGCTTCCGCACTGAGCCCAACAATCCGTCCTCATGAGCACTGACCAGGGGAGACAGCTGAGGGGAGGCAGGCACCCTGCAGATCGCAGGCAGCAGAAGTGGCAGGGCCTGGGCCAGGACAGTGAGGGCCCCCCACAGCTACTGGGAGAAGCTTCCAGGCCCAGGGCAGCCAGTGATGAAGGGGCGAGGCGTGGACAGCAGAGACGCGACCGTGGCGGCTGGGGGTGACAAGCAGGCTGGGCAGGGTCCAGGGGGTCAGCTCATCCTCTGCACCCAGAAGGGCCCTGGCTTCCCTCCTGCAGGCCAGAACTCCACCCGGGCTGCTTAGGAGACACCCCTGCCCTGTCCTCTATCCTGGGGACAGACCTCCTCTCCCAGGCCCTCGCCTCAGAGCTGCAAGGGGGGGCTCTGGGCGGCGGCTACACCCTGTGGGCTCCTCCCTCAACAGCTCAACAGGCCAGGAAGTGAAGGCTTAGGGAATGTCACAGCTGGCCAGCAATGGGACTGGCCCAGGGCCAGCACGTGACCAGACACTATGGTGGTGAGGCCCGCCAGGACTGCAGCACCCTCCCCGGAGCTGGCACAGCCCGGGACAGGCAGAGAGGGATTAGAGACCCAGGAAGCTCCCAGCCACGTGACCTGAGCAAGCAGTTGCCTGCCCTCTGCGATGCTCAACTTCCGGTCTGTAACACACAGTGAGAGGGGGGTCCCGCCGGGAGACGGAGGCAGCCTCCAGCAGTGCCCGCCTCTCAACACGGCCAAGGCCGCTGTCCTGACCAGTACTACCATCTGCCGTGGCAGGGACTGGGTTCCCTGAGGAAAGCCACGGGAACTCTGCGGCCTCCCCAAGAGCCTCCTCCGAACTCCCGACCAGTCCCCAGAGGACCAGCCAGGGCCGCTTCCCATGAAGCCCCCGCCCGGCCCCAACCCTGGGCCCTGCAACCTGGACAGACCACCCAGCATCAAGACCTGAGGAAATGAGAAGTGCCCCCACAGCCGGCCGGCGGGGGCAGGCAGGGGCAACTTCACGGTCAGTCACTGGCCAGGCGGCCACGGCGGCCAGCACAGGAAGCTCCCCGGACACCACTGATCTCGGCGAAACCTAATATCTTTAATGCAAGCCTTCGGAAAAACACCGGGGAAGGCAGCCAAGGGCACGACTCCCAGGACCGGCTTTCTGGATCCCTCCGTGCTGCTGAGGCCTGCAGGGCAAGGAGCCAAGAGGAGAAGAAAATACCAATAAACACCACGAGGACCACGGGCACTCCTCGCCACGCCCTGAAGCAACGCACAGGAGGGCAGCGGCCTCCCCTGGGCACCCACGGGCACAGCCTCAACAGACCACGTCTGGGCAGTGGAGTCACGCCCGAGCAGTCCGGATGGAAGCCCTGCCCCACCCCGCCCGCCTCCCCTGGGGCTGCATGGGTGACAAGGGTGCCCAAAGGCAGGTACGGTGGACGGCCACCAGCTTCCCAGGGCTCGCTCGCCCCAGGTCCCCTGGCCAGGGAGAGAGAGACCTGGTCAATAGGCTGGGATAAGGAAGCCCCTGGCTTCTGCCCAGCTCGGCCCTTTGGGCCCAAACAGGACAGGGAAAGAGAAGCCGAGGGCCAGGAAGCAGGGCTGCCCACACCCTCATGTGGAGGCTTTTCTTGGTCCATAAACAGAAAAAACACCAGAGGCCAGCCTGGACAGGGGGGTGGGACTGTCAACCTTGTCCCACTCTTCATGGGGCAGTGCAGGGTCATCCTACAAGTGCAGGACCCTTCCACCATGAAGCTCTGGTCATGCTGAGGTGACCACAGCCAGCCTCAGGGAGAGGCTCCAGGGTCTTCACCCTCCCACTCTCCTGCTGACCACTAACTGCAAGGTCACTAATCTGTGTGTCCTGTCTCTCCATTTTATCTTCAGCATAGTCAGCGCTTTATACATGCTTAGGACATTACATGCTTAACTAATGATTGGCTGGTGGGTAGACGGACGGGTGAATGGATGGATGGATGGATGAGTGGATGTGTGGAGGGTCACTATTGGATGGATAAATGGATCAATGCATGGTTGAATGATGGATGGATGGATGATGGTGGATGGGTGAATGGTTGAATGACAGTAAATAAATGCATAAAGGAATAGAAAAATGGATGATTGAATGGATGGAGAGGTGACAAATCAAGGAATGGACAGATGGATGATGGTCGAAAGGTGAGATTGAATGGATGGACGGATGATTGGTTGGACAGTTGGTTGGATGGATGGATGGATGAGGGTGAATGGGTGGTGGTTGAATGGTTAATAGTGGATGGATGAAGGGATGGGTAGATGGATGAGTAGATGAATGGATAGTTGAATGGACAATGAGTGGATGGATAAATGGATGAAGGAATGATGGATGAACTGAGGAATGAACAGATGGGCAGATTATGAATGAATGGACAGTCGGATGGATACATTATGAATGAATGGATAGTCGGATGGAGGAATGAATACACGGATGGATAAATGAAAGTCGGAGGATGGATGGGTGGATACTTGTTGATGAACAGTTGGGTGAATGGATGGATGAGTAGAGGAATGGATGAATGAGTGAATTAGTCAATTAATACATTTAGTCTTTCCACGGAACAACTCAATCACGTAAGGAACTGGGGAAGCTGAGAGGCAGCTATTTAGAAAACAAATAAGAAACCCAGAGCCTGGGCAGGACCTGAAACACGCCAAACCTTCCTAAGTAACAGAAAAGATGGCACTTTCTAAACCAGCCTGATCCTGAAGCACCAGCTCTTCCCTAAGGGTTCTTTCATGCCCCAAATTCAACAAATGTAAGTGGGAGAGGCCAGGCAAGGAGAAGTGAAAAGAGACCCCCCCAATCCCGGGCCCACACCTCTCAGCAGACTGGCCAGTCGACCCCAGACACTCACTAATCCCAGAACAAGGCCCGACACCTCAACGCGGGCCCAGGCAGGTTCCCTCGGCAGCAGAGGTGGGAGGCCATGGAGACTGACCCTTTCCCTGGAGTGACATCGTCACTTGCACTCCCTGGCTGGGCTGGGCTGGGGGCTGGAGTCCAGCCTAGCTCTGCTCTGAGAACCAAGGGATCAGAGGGAGCGCATGTGGACACTCGAGGCTGTCCCTCGACCTGTGGCTGCCATTCCTGTCCAACCATGAAGTCACAATGACTCAAGTTTCAAGTTGGGCTCCCCCTTCACTGTGGCCTGAGGTCCAGCCCACTGTCTGCTCACAGCTCACAACAGCAGGTGCCAAGTACAGCAAAGCCCCACCACTGACCACAGTGAGGCAGGCCTGAGACCAGAGGGAGGCACCAGGATAGACCCGGTGCAGACCAAGCCACCTCCTCAAAACCTCTGATGGTGACAAAGGCGTCCCTCTGCAAGCTGTCTGGCCTCACCACTGGCCACTGCAGCAGTTTAGAGCAAAATGAAATGACACACTGAAGCTGCTAGGCCAAGACCCAAGCATGGCCAGGGGGTCCATCTACTCCTTGATGCATTTATTTTCAATGCCAGCTTTGCCTGTGAGGGGCGGGCATGTCCGTGGACATGTGAACCCATGAATCTGCATCTGTCTTTTTTTTTTTTTGGTACCAGGGATTGAACCCAGGGGTCCTTAACCACTGAGCCATATCCCCAGCCCTATTTTGTATTTTATTTAGAGACAGAGTCTCACTGAGTTACTTAGGGCCTCGCTTTTGCTGAGGCTGGCTTTGAACTCTCGATCCTCCTGCCTCAGCCTCCCAAGCCACTAGGATTACAGGTGTGCACCACTGCACATGGCTATGAATCTGTATCTTAAATGTGTGTTTATGCACAAGTGTGCTAGTGTGTGTGCATCTGAAGACATGCAAGCTGTGTGTGTGCGCACGTGTTCTGACCTCCCCCAGTGTCAGACCATCGCCTCTCCCTGCCCAGGGCCCTGCGGACAGCTCCGTCTCCACTGCTCACACAGCTACAGGGCAGGAGAGAATTCTCAGCCATTTCAACAGACCTGCTGAAACTGAGAAGCCACTTATAGGAAGAGAAACCAGCCTGGTGCCACCCAAGCTCTGCTGCAGCCCACTTGGCACCAAGCTCCCTGCACACATCTGTGGCCTGGGACCTCGGAGTGTCAGGCAGGATATGGACAGAAACATCCAGGAGCTGGGGACCAGGCTCTGAGTTTTCTTACGCAGCACTGGGATGGAACCCAGGGCCTTGCGTGAGCTAGCCAAGAGCTCCCCACTGACCCACGTCCCCAGTCCCGGAGACAGGCTCCAAAGGGGTCCCCAAGCTCAAGTCTAGTGAATCCCAGGACTGAGCAGGAGACACACAGGGCCCAGCGGCTCATGGGAGTCCTAGTGTCAGATGCCCGTGTGACAGGCCAGCACTGCAGGGAGGGGCTTTCTGAAGCTGACTTCTCAGATCTGCAGCCACAAACACAAAACCCACCCTGCAGCTCAGAGATCACACACCCAGAGCATGTCCCAAGTCCCTGACAACAGTCCTCAAGAAAGGAGGCAAGGGGCACCTTGGCCACTTCCCACCACCAGGTGGGAAGCAGCTCCCGGGGAGTCGGGAGAGTCCGGGAGTCGGGGGAATCCAGGGAGCAGCTGTCTGAGAACCCGCAGCAGCAGCAAGGAGGCCAGGCCACATATGGGCCTCCATGGGAGGCCAGGCCAGGGGACCACCTGGTTCCCAGTCACCTTCACCTAGGCGCTATCCACCCAGAAGATGCCAGAGCCCTGACCCTACCGGGTCTGGAGTAACCGTGCTTGGACAGCAGGTCACTCTGTACCCAGGCGTGCCGGTGAGCCACGGCCTCCACACCTCTGCACCTCCCCACTCCCACACCAGCAGTGCCCACTAAAGTGGACTCAGACACCTGAGGTCACCTGACTGACAGGAAGGATGTCCCACCTCCCACCCGACACACAGACCTGGCATCCACACCTGGATAAGCGGGTTGGTCTCAGCTCAGGTTGGAGGTGGCGGGCCGTTCTGCTCACATGGCCCACCCGCACTAGGCCACCACATCGCTTGCAGCGCCTGGAGGAGCCCACTCACCTTCCCAAAGTCTCGGACGTCAAAGAGGTCAAAGGGGTCAAACAGCTCGCTGCTCCTCAGCCCGAACTTGTCATGGCAGACTTTAAGGAAGGTGCGGATGTTCTTCAGGCACAGGAACTAGGGGCAAGAAGAGGCACAGTGAGGCGGGCACGCACGGCACAGCACAGCAGGTCTGCCCCAGTGCGTGCTCAGGCACACTCCTGCTCCCCACACAGGACATGGGCCTGGGCAGCCGAGGAACCCCACCCCCAGGCTGGGGCAGGCGGGCCTGGCCGGAGCCACCAAAACTCCACAGCCTCAGGCTGGGCCACTGCAGGCCTCTGGCCTCCCACGCAGAGCTGCAGACCCAGATGGCCCCTGCACTGAGCAGGGCCACCTAGTCAGCTAGGTCCAGGCCCGACAGATGGCCTCCTGGCTTGTGTTGGACCCACAGCTCTGCCCAAGTGCCTCCAGCATACCCGAGGCTGCCAGTCCTGGAGGAAGAGACTCCAGTCCACAGGGGTGCGAGAGCACACTTGTACAGACACACAGGGGCGTGCACACACACACACGCACACACACAAACACACACACGCACACACACACACATGCACAACTCCTCCCTAGCTACTTCACAGGCAGCAAACCCACAGCCAGAGCCATCCCAGGAAGCCACGCTGGACCCAGGGAACGGCCAGCCACAGTGGGGGGTAACGGCAGCCAGAGGTCAGCATTCCCAGACAGACATCTGGGTCGCCTCCTCTCCACCCACCACCCCCACAACAGAGCTCCAGGCCTGCTCTGGGCTTGACCGGCAGGAGGTGGGGAGGGCAGTGGTGACCAGGGCGGCATCTTCCAGTTCTCATGGAGAATCCGCAGGTAGAGACCCTTATGGGGCAGCAGGCAAGGAAGCTCAGTGCAGGCCGCTTCGGGCCCCGAGTTCAAATCCTGTCTGCCATCATTAACGAGCAAGACCAGTGGGGAGTGTTTCTCCTGGAGCCTGGTTTCCTGATGCACCTGCATCGCTGGGCTGGTGACGGCCCTGAGGGCACCTGGGGTACATACGGAAGCCATCATCCCCTACCCAGGGGAGCACAGGCACAGGGCAAGGACCCCAGCACACAGGGCCCCCAAAAATTCAGGACTCCAGGCCAACAACCATCGGTAACCACCCCCCACCAGGGATAAACGGCCTGGTCAAGAGGACAGAAGGAAGCCTGCCCCTGCTCACCAGACGTTTAGACTAACTGACAAAACTGGATGAAGGACAACCGGGAACCAGTGCCCGAGAGCTTCGGCACAGGGGTAGGTCGGCGTGAGGCCAGCCGCACCCCGGAGCCCCAGGCCACACGCAGCTCAGCCCCAGCAACTGGCCCCCTGGCCCGGGCCACTCCATCCTGAGCAGGCAGGCTGTGCTCACGGACGACGCCGACCCGCTTCCTTGACCACTCAGTTGTTCCCAGTGTCTGTCCGGCCGTCTCTGAACACACGATTTCTTCTCAGTATCTGAGATTCACTGCGGGCACGATGCTCCATTACCCCTGCTAAGAACAAGGCCAGGCCTCCAGGGCCAGCGCCACCGTCAACACCCACAGGGTGCCGTGTCCAGACCTGACCTGCACCTCCTCACTGGGTGAAGGACAACCACGTGCCTTCCTAACAAAAAGGGTCTTTAAAAACCTGGCACAGGGTGCAACCCAGGATCACACGTGACTTCAGGGCTCAGGGGCCTTCACTCTCCACACCTGAGCGAGGTTCTGGGCCAGACTTCCCAGCATGGCGGCAGTTCCTTCTGTTCGCTAGGACAGCCCCTGGACGCACGTGCCCACTGAGCACTTGAACATGTGGCTTGTCCAGTTAGAAACGCGAACTCTATTTGATTTTAAGGAAGTTAAACTTGCAATCCGCATGTGACTTGTCACTGCGGTGGCGACACTGCGATCTGAAACGACCCCGTCTCTGTCCTCTGCCCTCTGATATCTCTGAGGAACACAGACACAGAAGGACAAAGAACGGGTTCCATCACTCACCCCCAGGCCATCAAAATCACAGCCACAGAGAGCAAGTGGGGTGCTGGGCGCGGGATGGGAGGCAGGGTGTGGCAGGACGGACACCAGCCCGGATGACGGGAGGCTCCTGGAGGGCGAGCGGGTGGCTGAGGACAGCTGGGAATCCTGAGGACAGTCAGTGTTACCTCACCAATGTTCTATCACAACAGAGTTCAAGAGAGACACGGACGGGAGGGACACAGCCATGGGCCAGCATCACTGAGGGTCACCAGCAGCCACCTGAAGCTGGGAGAGAGGCCTGGACACTTTCCCTCTTGGACCCCCAAAAGTATAAGCTGAAAACAGCTGACCCCTGGCCTCGCACTGGGACGGTGCGTCTGTGGCCAAGCCCAGGCCCAGACCACCCAGCCTAGGCACTGGCCACCCAGCCCAGTCCCAGGCCACCAAGCACAGGCCAAGGCCACCAAGCACAGGCCCAGGCCGCCCAGCCCAGGCACTGGCCATCCAGCCTAGACGGTGGGGCGAGGGGACGGGCTGGACCCCAAAGCACTCAGGCCAGCAGGGCTCTGCGGCTCCCAGCCGGGCTCAACCAGCCTTGAGTGTGACTCCTCTCCGACCCCCACTGCTTCCTCTGACACCCCCTTGGCCTCCCACAGTAGAGCTAAGCACAGGTCCTGACCATGATCCCAGCCAGGCCTCCTTCGGGGTAGTGTCTACGGCCTGGCCCGCCCACCCAGGGCTGGCCCACCCTGGCCCAGCACGTGGACACTCCAGCCAACCCAGCTCTGGGAACCGCTCCCAGGGCAGTGTCCACCGGGAACCCCCGTCCAGCCCCTGGAAAAGAGCTGGGCAGGGAGACGCAGGCTTCAGGGCCAGGACAGAGAGCCCAGGGCAGAGAGCCCAGGGACAGAGAGCCCACGCAGGCCACGCACTCCCTCATGGAGCCCTCCCGACTCTGCTGCCCGGCACGGTCCTTCCTGGCCTTTCCAGGACGCGTCTCACTTTACACAGAGGGAAGTGGAGGCATTAAGGACCTCGGTGCCCAACCGGAAGGTGGCAGAGCCCAGAAGGAAGCCAGGCCTGCTCCAGAGCAGAGCCCCTGAGGACAGCCAGGCCTCTCCACCGTCCAAAGCACCGCTGAGAGTGGCCAAGTCCACTCCCACAAGGGCCCGTGTGAATAACGAGCTCCACGGCCACTGGCCCCTCTCTTGCTGCACCTCAGGGTCGCAGAGGCCAGAGGTGGAGAGGAACCACAGAGGGCTGTGTGGCAGGGAAGGGCCTCCGTGTCTTCATTGCTGGCCCCTTCCCTTCCCACAAAGGCGGGCAGCGGGCAGCTGTTTCTGCCACTTGGGTCCCTCCTCCACGCACCGTCCCAGGACGTGGGAGGGCAGGAGGCCAGGGCCTGGCTGTTCAGAACCCCACAGCCACAAGCAGCAGGCCCAGGCTCAGATTCTAGAACCGTCTCCTGAAGGCCTGGGAGGGACCCGGGGCTGAGGCCGCCACAGGCCCGCCTCTTCCACATGGGCCTGAGGAGGACAGAGCTGAGGGGCGGAGTGAGGGAGGCCAGACCCTGCCCAGCTGAGCCCGAGGTTCCCAGTCCTTGCCCGAGCTGGGGGCTCCTTGCTGCCAGGGGAGGCCTGAGGTCAGCCCGTCCCGTGGCTCCGGGAGCAAGCAGCTCTCTGCTCTCGCCGGCCTATCCCAGCCTACGGGACCCCACAGGGCCCCCGCGTCACCAGCACTGTGAAGAAGCACATCCCCTGAGCAGGCCCAGCCGAGGCCCACAGGAGGGTCTGTCCCCAGAACACTGGCCCTGTCAAGGCCCCGGGAGGCTTCCCAGTTGGCAGACAGCAGGGACCACTGTGTTTGTCCAGGACACTCTGAAGGGGCATGGCCACCCTGCCCCCTGCACCCACAGCCCCACCCCAGGGCAGGATCCTACCCCAGGGCGAATGGTGCTCCGCACAGGGCTGTGTCCACTGCACAGGGCCGGTGTCCTCCGCACAGGGCTGTGTCCACTGCACAGGGCTGGTGTCCTCCACACAGGGCTGTGTCCTCCACACAGGGCTGTGTCCACTGCACAGGGCTGGTGTCCACCGCACAGGGCTGGTGGAGAGGCGCCGCAGTCTGCACACTGGGAACGGGGCCACTTCCCTGGCCGTCCACCAGCCCCTGGAGCCCACAGGGCTGATTCAAACCAGGGCTAGGACACAGGCTCCGTGCCCAGATGCCCACCACCTCCCAGGTCAGCCGGACAATGAGCCCAGATCACTGTTCACTGTCATCGGTCATGTACTCTTGATGGACCCAGGGCAGCAGGGGCGAGGATGTCAGAGGCCAGGACACCACAGCTGAGTGAGCCACACAGAGGCTACCAAGTGCACCCTTGAGGGACACTCTGTGGCCAAGTCCACGTGGCCTCACCACAGCCACTTCTCAGTGAGCCTCTGAACCAACTGGCCAGGACGGGGTCAGCCCTTCCTGCCCCAGAGGAGCACGCGGCCACCTAACAGGGCCACCACCAGGCGGGGGCAGCCTGGGGCTGCACAACCTCGTCACCCCCGTGCTGCTGGGGACAGAAACGGCACAGGCCTGGCCCCCATCCGGAGCTCAGTCCTTGTGGACGCCCTCAGGCCCCAGGGCTGCACAGACCCTTCCACCCCGTCACCCCTGTCACCCCATGCTGCTGGGACAGGAAATGGCACGGGCCTGCCCTCCCTCCAGAGCTCAGAACATGGACGCCCTCAGGCCTCAGCACTGACCATGGGTACAGACAGGAGGCTGAGGCCCAGAGAGGCGAACCCACTCCCAGGCCACGTGTCCAGCTGGCTTCGGCCAGGGATCTGCAGTGTGGGCACAAGCGGCCTGGTCACTGGGTGGCAAAGGGCAACAATGGGGTAGCACCAGGCTGTGTGGGCAGCCCAAGTCCACAGGGAAACAGTGCGCCCCCATGTGGCCGCAGGCCCACGGGTGTGGAAGTGCTGCTCACCAAGGGAAGAGCTGCTCCTCCAAGGCCCCTGGACTCTGCGGCCAGCTCCCACTGTGTGGCCACCAGGGAGGAGCAAGGTGCCAAGTGCTGCTCTGGGGACGTGGTTACCGCTGGTGCAGCCCTGACCTCTGGTTCCAGGCCCCTCACTGCCCACATTCAGGATTTCACCTAACAGCGAGGGTCCAGCCCAGAGCTCCGGGGGGCCCTCCCAGCGTGGACCCTCTGGGAGTCTCGAGGCACTGACTCATGACAATCACAAAAGCTCCGCTGTGGGGAGGGTTTGCCAGAACACCAGGCGCTGGGCCAGCAGCCTCACTGGGCTGCTCACAGCAACCCCGGTCATTAGAGCAACTCTCAATATAGAAGAAGAAACAGAAGTTCCAAGAGCCCTCCCCCCTGCCTAAGGTCACCACCAAGGGTGTGGCAGAGCCCGCAGCAGATCTGGAATGCTTTGACCTTCGAAGCCAGATCATGACCTTCACGCTATCATCTGTAGTTTCTGAGCAATAGTATAACATGCTTTGTTTTCTAAGAAGAAGAAAAGAGTCCTTTCAGGAAAGTTAAGTCAGTTGGGAGGACTGGAAGACCAAGAGTAGCTCAGCCCTTGCACCCCGTAAAGAGAGCACCCCAACGCCAGCCGTGGGTGGTCTGGACTGACCTTCTGCACCCAATGACTAACAGCCTGTACCACTCAGCCCACGGAGACCCCTCGCTGTGTCTCCATGTTCTGTTATGCCCAGGCCGATCTAAACTGACCCAGCCTGCAGATGAGGAGGGGGACCTGCGACCTGACCCAGGCCTGTCCCCTAGGTGTCCCGGCCAGCAGGGCCAGGACAGTGTTCAGCTGGGACAGGAGCCTGCAGGGGAGTCCTGGGTGGGCTCTCGAGACCCCACCCCAGCACGCCAGCACACAGCTCCTCAGGGGCTCTGGCTGGTGTCTCCCGACAACCACTGCCACCTCTCGTGGTCCCACCAGCCCCAGCCCCTGTGCTTGGCCACATCCAGCACAGACCAGAGTGACCTCGCCTGGCGGCGACAGCTGAGCCTGCCCCACTCAGCACCTCTGGTCCTCTCCGTGCCTCAGTTTCTCACCTGTTACACGGGCAATAAGACTCCACCTGTCCATATGCTGGCCTGTCGATGAAGACAGGAAGCCACAGCTGACGCTGGGCCACCTCTCTGGAGCCCAAGAGGTCCCTGAGTCACAGTGGCGGGAGGAGCAGAGGCAGGGGGCTGGCCCCCGCAGCCTCACAGGGCCTAGAAACCGGCACGCACAGCTGACTCTCTCCAGTTCACGACCAGCTGCGCTCGGGAGGCCACCCCCGCACGGACAAGGGACCTCGGTTTCCACCGTCCCCTGGCCTCTACAGCCAAGAGCTGGGAGGAGAGCTGCCAGCCCCACTGCCCTGCCCCAGAGACACTGGACGCCATGCCCAGAAGGGCCACCATGGCCCGGCCCTGGAGGCCGAGGGCTCCTGGAAGACCACCGACCTCCCTGAGGTAGGCTGCCGTGCTCACTGCTGCCGCACGGAAACCCCGGAGCGCGGGGCGCGGCCGCCTTGGCACACGTGAACAGGTGGCCAGGCCGGGCAACACTCCACCGCACACGGCCTCTGCTTGGGTTTTCTAAGAAGAGGGAGGGAGTGGTGCGACCCCCCAGCCGACTGTGAGCAGCGAGGAGACGGGGAGCGGCAGCGAGGAAGTCGGATCGACAGGAAGTGGGAGAGGATTCAGCGTCTTGTCTACTGATCCATGCTCGCTCCAAAAAGAAACACTTCAAACAGCACCGTGACCACGAACAGGTGCCGCTACGGCTGGAACGGGTTCAGCGTGACCCTGTGGCAGGCAGGCAGGTGACCCTGGGGTGACAAGCTGGCCACTCATTCCACAGGACAAGCTGAGACCACGTGCTCTCTCTGGGGCCCAAGAGCCCAGACCACAAACGGATGGCAGAGGCCCAGGATCTGGTAAAGGAACAAATGAGTGAAGGTCTGCGGAGCACTCCCAGGTGTCCCGGAACACCCGTCTCTGCCCACACCTGCATTCCCCCCGGCATGGTGCGTCCACAGTGGCCTCAGAGCCGTGTGGCCCAGAACAGCTGCCAATACTCCAGCAGCCGTCCCCACCTCTGGACCCTCACTTTCAGAAGCACCTCTTCCAAAAGCAAGCAACACGTGGACCTGGGAACTGGTCACGACCACGACACAGCCCACGCGCCTCTTGCATGGCCAGCCAGATCTCCACTTGCACCCACTCAGACGAGGAAACTGAGGCTCACGGGGACCGGATCTGACTAGCTCTGCTCCAGTCGACCCCACAGCCCTGGTCCCATCTCAACACCACCAGGCTCCCAAGCTGTCGCCTGGGCCACCGTGATGGCACCAGGGCTCCAGAACTCAATCTGCAGAACCCCGGATAGCAGTGGGTCCCGGGGAGCCCCCCAGGCTCCAGCTCCTCCCCAACCCCAGGCAGAAGGGTGCAGCCCAGCTGGACGATGGGGGATGCAGGGATTCCATTACCCCTGGACGACTGGACATGGACACCTCCTTGGCTCAGGCCCCCTCTCTCGGCTGCACATGCCCTGGAACAAGGCACCAGCAGACTGAGTGATGAACAAACGCCTTTTTGCAGGGTCCGAGTGACCCTCCCTGGTGTCCAGCAGGGAGGCCACGGGCCCCTTCCTGCAGGAGCTGCAAGTGGGACCTTCGAAGGCCTCCCCTAGCCAGGGATGGCACGGCAGGCAAGCGGAGGGGCCACCTGCCTCAGGGAAGGGCTCTGCAGGAGCCAGCAGTTTGGCCCACGGGGCCAGGTCCTCAGGGCTGCAGAAAGCACCAAGCCGCAGCGGGCCTGGCTTCTGCGCCCGGCCGTGTTCCCGGCACTCCACGCCTCACCGAGGGAGGCCAGCACACCGGTGCCCTCCACTCTCTCCCATCAACGGGGTCTGCCGAGCCCGGGCATGTGCCGGTGTTGCCCAAGCCCGACACTCACAGCACTCCCGTGTCCTGGTCCTACAGGAAGAGGAACGTCTTGGGGACCACCACACTCATGGTGGGGGGAGGACCCAGGGCCAACCCACGGGCAGGAGGCGGACGGGCCACGGGTCAGGGGAGGCAGAGCAGTGCAGGGTCTCCCTCTCTGACTCTGATCCAGGCTCCTGTGCAAGCCGGGCCCTCCCTCCACCCCAAGGAATGAAAAGCCCAGTCCTGGAACCAGGCGCCTGCAGACTGACCACCACAAGCCTCCTGGCCTGTCCGTCCCAGCCCTCAGCTCTCAGCCCCCACCTCTGGACCCCTCCTCCTCCAAGAGGCCACCTTGCTGAGGCCACAGTGGGCCACCTTTCCCATGGGTTCACCCAACGCAGCTGGTGACTGGATGCCACAGACCAGCTGCTGTTCTGGCACTTCTGGGAGCTGAGCCTTGGACCACGCCGCTCCCGTGGCCTGAATGCTATTCTCGTCCCCATTTCCCAAACTCTTCTCTTTCCACCCAGCTCCTGAGGGGTCCTGGCCCTTCCCTCTGCCATGTCCACTCCTCCACCACCCTGCAGGACACGCCGACACCTGAAGCCCTGCTCACCAACTCCTGGTGGAGCTGTGGACTGGAGGGGGCTTCCCAGAGAACCTGGGGAGCGGCTCCACAGGCTGGGGCAGGGTCCCCCTGGATCCGAGGGGCATGGTTTCTGAACCAAGACCCCAAACTCTTAACTCGAGAAAACCATGGCAAGGGTGCCTGTGACCGAGGGTCCTGCAGACCCGTGACGCAGAGCCTGCTCTGCACAGGCACCCACCATGGGCTGTGCCTGCCCTTCCCACACAGACAGAGCTCTGCGAGGCCCCCCGCGCTGCCAAGCCATCAGAATCATCAGGACCAGCAGGTATGGAGCCCAGGAGAGCCAGTACCCAGCTCCCGGCTCCAGCCAGGGTCAGCCTGTGTCCACTCAACCCCCGACCACAGGCAGCTCATTCCAAGAGGTCGAGCAGCCCGCTCTGTGGAAGGAGCCGCCTGGCAGACAAGCTGACAGCACATTCGCCTGGGGGTGCCACACTGTGAGGCCACCAACCCGCACCTGACCTTAAAGCACCTGCTGGTCAGCAGAGCACCCCACTCTCGGCTCTGCAACCGGCCAGTGTGCGTACTGCAGGCCAGGCCCTGCTGCAAGGCCCCAGCCCAGGGAAGGCAGGCGGGCTTATTGCAGAGCCAGAGCTTGGGAGGAAGGCATCTGCTCTCCGCCCACCACCCTCCAAGCCCCATGCTGAGGCCAATGGCTTGCTTGAGCCTCAGGGATAAGAGTGGACCACAGTACCAGGGCTTTGGGTCAAGGTCAAAGCAAAATCGTTCTACAAAGCCAGCAGGAAATTGCTTCTCTAGAATCTCCAGTAGGGCCTCCTCCCCTGACCTGGTTCTGAATGCCACAGGAGGGAGGGCTGGAATCGCCCTCTCCCAGGCAGGCAATGGCTCAGAGGGACTTCCCAGAGGCTGCCAGGGCTCCTCCCGCCGTGCCCCCATCCTCCGCACCCCCGCTACAGCAACGCAGCCACAAGGGCAGTGCAGGCCCACAAGCCATCCGTGAAATCGCCCTCTCTGCCACTTCATCCTCTCCATCTCATCTCCCCTCCAGAAAGTGGCCTCCAATGTCACCCTCAGAGTGCCTGTTCTCCTGTGCAATCTGGACGATGCAGCACCACGCAGAGCTGAGCAGGGCACCCTCGGCTATTCTGTTTCCCTGCTGCCCGCTTAAATTGAAGCCAGCGCATCCCTTAATGGCCAAACGCACCAGATTATCGCTCTCCTGTCTGAATGAAGGAGCCTCGCTGTCACCCTTCCTGCTGAGCTGAGACGTGGAAGGAAAAGTGTGATGGCAGCAACGGGGGCTCCCAAGCAGGAGGGCAGACCCTTCCACGCTGGGAGCAGGCAACAGCCGTCCTCCGTGAGCTGGAGGGCCAGCCAGGGATGCAGCAAAGCATGGACAGCTTCCCGACAGCAGCTGCAGAGGCCCAGGGCTGGCACAGCAAAGTGGGGTGGGCAGCTCTGAGCGACTTCTAACCCTGAAGGGTCGCTGCTCCCGCCAGGTCCCCACGTAGAATGCCTGCCAGGGACGCGGGAGGAGCCTGGAGACCTTCCCTAGCCTCCGGGGTGCCTCCTCGGCCCCAGCCCCCAGGAGCGGCCCCAGCCCCCAGGAGCGGCCCCAGCCAGACCTCCTTGGGGGCCAGCCTCATCTGTGGCCCCAGCAGCCGTGTGCTCCAGAGTCCCCAGAGGACTACAGCCAGGCACTGGACAGCCAGGCTTGACTCCCACTCGGCCTGGACCCTGGGACTCGTCAAGTGCCCTCTTGGAGCCTCAGTGTCCTCCTGGGTCACAGCTGGCAGCACCCCACAGAGACCTCTGCCATGGCGGGGACATACTGCTATACAGCTTGCTTCTGGACTGTCCCCAAAGGCCTGCTTGGTGAAGTCTCTGGGCAGTGGCAGAACCATCAAGAGGTGGGCTTGCACAGAGGCCTTCTGGTCACTGAAGGTGTGCCGAGGGGCTTAACAGGCCTCCAGCCCTCCTCTCCCATTTTTTTATTTCCTCATGTCCTGGCCATGAAATGAGCAACTCTGCTCCAACATATGTTCCTGCAGGATGTGCTGCTCACTCAGGCCCAAAAGCAATGGGGCCCATCAACCACGGGCTAAAGCCTCCAAAACCATGAGACAAAATAAACCTTTTCCTTTAATGAGCTGATTGCCTCAGGTATTTTGTTACAGTAATGCAATCTGACTCACACACTTACTGTTATGGTGTGGATGTGAGGTGCCCCCCAGAAGCTCCCATGTGGGACATGCAAGAAGGTTCAGAGGAGAAGTAATTGGGTTATAAGAGTCTTAACCCTTGGGCTGGGGATGTGGCTCAAGCGGTAGTGCGCCCGCCTGGCATGCGTGCGGCCCGGGTTCGATCCTCAGCACCACATACAAACAAAGATGTGTCCGCCGAAAACTAAAAAATAAATACTAAAATTAAAAAAAAAAAAAAAAAAAAAAGAGTCTTAACCCAACCAAGTGAATTAATCCCCGATAGGAACTGACTGAGTAGTAACTGAGGTGCTAGGGTGCGGCTGGGGGTGGGAACTGGGGCCTGGCTTCGGTCTATATTTGTTTCTGGCCAGTAGAGCCTCCCCTGCTTCCTGACCATGATGTGAGCTGCTCCCCTCTGCCACCCTCTCCCACCATGAGGCTCTGCCCCACCTGGAGCCCTGAGGAACGGAGTGGCCTTCCATGGACGAAGACTGAGACCCTGAGCCCACCGAGAAACCTTTCCTCCTTACGTTGTTCTGGTCGGGTCCCTGAGTCACAGCAACGAAACAGCTGACTAAAATGCCTACTGAGCAGGAAGACTCCACAACACACTTAAGGTGGTCAGCTCTGCCCATGGGAAAGTGACCACCAAGCGGACACCACGCCCAGCTTACAGATGAGAAGAGCGAAGCATCTGGAGGCCCAGAGGCTCACCCAGCTCGGTGGCGACAGCAAGGGGCCATAAACAAGGGGCTGGAGGAGCAAGAGGAGGACCCGGCATAGTCAGCCTGGGGCGCCAGATGGCACAATGCCACTTGTTGGCACCCACTGGGCAGAGAGGGGCGGGCTCTTCAGGCTCCACCCCCAGGACCTCACTACCCCCAACGCCCTCCCAAGGCCTCCTACCACGCCATGTAGGGGGCACACACAGTCATTGGCACCAAGGGCAGGGGCTGCTGGTGACCTACGGGGAGAGGCCTGCAGGTAAGGCTCTCCAGGTCGTCCAGGCCACCTGGTGAGGAAAAGCCGCACAGGAGAGGGAGGAGAGGGGCCACACGGCCACGCGAAGACGAGGCAGACACTGCAGCATGTGGCGGGAGCCAAAAAGCACCAGGACCCCCAGGGCACAGAGGCAGGGAGACGGCACCCCCGGGGCCTCGGGCAGCCTGGCCCTCCACAGCTGCACTCTGACTTGTGGCCTTCAGAACTGTAAGAAGGTCAGTCCCTGTGCCGCAAGGCCCCCGCTGTGCTTATCATTAGGGCAGCGCCAGATGGCCACAGCTCTGAGCCTGGTGCCCTCGGCCCTGTGACACACATGCCCACCACCATGGGCACTGGGCAAACGCCATGGGGTGGATGGTGGAGTGGGTGAGCGAGGCTGGGAGAGAAACTAAGGCACAGTCCTCCGGGACTCTCCAGCTCTGCCAGCTCTCTGCACTCACGCTGCGCAGGTGACTGTGGCACCCTGCCTGGTGCCAGACACCAGGCAGCCACTAGAGCCTCACCAGGAGGGTTCCCACACCCCAGGCAGCCACTAGGGCCTCACCAGGAGGGTTCCCAGACCCCAGGCAGCCACTAGAGCCTCACCACGAGGGTTCCCCAGACCCCAGGCAGCCACCAGGGCCTCACCAGGAGGGTTCCCCAGACCCCAGGCAGCCACTAGGGCCTCACCAGGAGGGTTCCCCAGACCCCAGGCAGCCACTAGAGCCTCACCACGAGGATTCCCCAGACCCCAGGCAGCCACTAGGGCCTCACCAGGAGGGTTCCCCAACCCCAGGCAGCCACTAGGTCCCTCACCAGGAGTGTTCCCCAGACCCCAGGCAGCCACCAGGGCCTCACCAGGAGTGTTCCCCAGACCCCAGGCAGCCACTAGGGCCTCACCAGGAGGGTTCCCAGACCCCAGGCAGCCACTAGGGCCCTCACCAGGAGGGTTCCCAGACCCAAGGCAGCCACTAGGTCCCTAACCAGGAGGGTTCCCAGACCCCAGGCAGCCACTAGGGCCCTCACCAGGAGGGTTCCCAGACCCAAGGCAGCCACTAGGTCCTCACCAGGAGGGTTCCCCAGACCCCAGGCAGCCACTAGGGCCCTCACCAGGAGGGTTCCCCAGACCCCAGGCAGCCCTAGGTCCCTCACCAGGAGGGTTCCCCAGACCCCAGGCAGCCACTAGGTCCTCACCACGAGGGTTCCCCAGACCCCAGGCAGCCACTAGGGCCTCACCAGGAGGGTTCCCCAGACCCCAGGCAGCCACTAGGTCGTCACCAGGAGGGTTCCCCAGACCCCAGGCAGCCACTAGGTCGTCACCAGGAGGGTTCCCCAGACCCCAGGCAGCCACTAGGGCCTCACCAGGAGGGTTCCCAGACCCCAGGCAGCCACTAGGTCCCTCACCAGGAGGGTTCCCAGACCCCAGGCAGCCACTAGGTCCCTCACCAGGAGGGTTCCCCAGACCCCAGGCAGCCACCAGGGCCTCACCAGGAGGGTTCCCCAGACCCCAGGCAGCCACTAGGGCCTCACCAGGAGGGTTTCCCAGACCCCAGGCAGCCACTAGGTCCCTCACCAGGAGGGTTCCCAGACCCCAGGCAGCCACTAGGTCCCTCACCAGGAGTGTTCCCCAGACCCCAGGCAGCCACTAGGTCCTCACCAGGAGTGTTCCCCAGACCCCAGGCGCCACTAGGGCCTCACCAGGAGGGTTCCCCAGACCCCAGGCAGCCACCAGGGCCTCACCAGGAGGGTTCCCAGACCCCAGGCAGCCACTAGGGCCTCACCAGGAGGGTTCCCCAGACCCCAGGCAGCCACTAGGTCCCTCACCAGGAGTGTTCCCCAGACCCCAGGCAGCCACTAGGGCCTCACCAGGAGGGTTCCCCAGACCCCAGGCAGCCACTAGGGCCTCACCAGGAGGGTTCCCCAGACCCCAGGCAGCCACTAGGTCCCTCACCAGGAGTGTTCCCCAGACCCCAGGCAGCCACTAGGGCCTCACCAGGAGGGTTCCCCAGACCCCAGGCAGCCACTAGGGCCTCACCAGGAGGGTTCCCCAGACCCCAGGCAGCCACTAGGTCCCTCACCAGGAGTGTTCCCCAGACCCCAGGCAGCCACTAGGGCCTCACCAGGAGGGTTCCCAGACCCCAGGCAGCCACTAGGGCCTCACCAGGAGGGTTCCCAGACCCCAGGCAGCCACTAGGGCCTCACCAGGAGTGTTCCCCAGACCCCAGGCAGCCACTAGGTCCTCACCAGGAGGGTTCCCCAGGCCCCAGGCAGCCACTAGGTCCCTCACCAGGAGGGTTCCCCAGACCCCAGGCAGCCACTAGGTCCCTCACCAGGAGGGTTCCCAGACCCCAGGCAGCCACTAGGGCCCTCACCAGGAGGGTTCCCAGACCCCAGGCAGCCACTAGGGCCTCACCAGGAGGGTTCCCCAGACCCCAGGCAGCCACTAGGTCCCTCACCAGGAGGGTTCCCAGACCCCAGGCAGCCACTAGGGCCTCACCAGGAGGGTTCCCAGACCCCAGGCAGCCACTAGGGCCTCACCAGGAGGGTTCCCAGACCCCGGGCAGCCACCAGGGCCTCACCAGGAGGGTTCCCAGACCCCGGGCAGCCACCAGGGCCTCACCAGGAGGGTTCCCCAGACCCCAGGCAGCCACCAGGGCCTCACCAGGAGGGTTCCCCAGACCCCGGGCAGCCACCAGGGCCTCACCAGGAGGGTTCACCAGACCCCGGGCAGCCACTAGGGCCTCACCAGGAGGGTTCCCAGACCCCGGGCAGCCACCAGGGCCTCACCAGGAGGGTTCCCCAGACCCCGGGCAGCCACTAGGGCCCTCACCAGGAGGGTTCCCAGACCCCAGGCAGCCACTAGGTCCCTCACCAGGAGGGTTCCCAGACCCCAGGCAGCCACTAGGTCCCTCACCAGGAGGGTTCCCCAGACCCCAGGCAGCCACTAGGTCCCTCACCAGGAGGGTTCCCAGACCCCAGGCAGCCACCAGGGCCTCACCAGGAGGGTTCCCCAGACCCCAGGCAGCCAGCAGGGCCTCACCAGGAGGGTTTCCCAGACCCCAGGCAGCCACCAGGGCCTCACCAGGAGGGTTCCCCAGACCCCGGGCAGCCACCAGGGCCTCACCAGGAGGGTTCCCCAGACCCCAGGCAGCCACTAGGTCCCTCACCAGGAGGGTTCCCAGACCCCAGGCAGCCACCAGGGCCTCACCAGGAGGGTTCCCCAGACCCCAGGCAGCCACCAGGGCCTCACCAGGAGGGTTCCCCAGACCCCAGGCAGCCACTAGAGCCTCACCAGGAGGGTTCCCCAGACCCTAGGCAGCCACTAGGTTCCTCACCAGGAGTGTTCCCCAGACCCCGGGCAGCCACCAGGGCCTCACCAGGAGGGTTCCCCAGACCCCAGGCAGCCACTAGGGCCTCACCAGGAGGGTTCCCAGACCCCAGGCAGCCACTAGGGCCTCACCAGGAGTGTTCCCCAGACCCCAGGCAGCCACTAGGGCCTCACCAGGAGGGTTCCCAGACCCCAGGCAGCCACCAGGGCCTCACCAGGAGGGTTCCCAGACCCCAGGCAGCCACTAGGGCCTCACCAGGAGTGTTCCCCAGACCCCAGGCAGCCACTAGGGCCTCACCAGGAGGGTTCCCAGACCCCAGGCAGCCACTAGGTCCCTCACCAGGAGGGTTCCCAGACCCCAGGCAGCCACTAGGGCCTCACCAGGAGGGTTCCCAGACCCCAGGCAGCCACTAGGTCCCTCACCAGGAGGGTTCCCCAGACCCCAGGCAGCCACTAGGTCCCTCACCAGGAGGGTTCCCAGACCCCAGGCAGCCACTACGGCCTCACCACGAGGGTTCCCAGACCCCAGGCAGCCACTAGGTCCCTCACCAGGAGGGTTCCCAGACCCCAGGCAGCCACTACGGCCTCACCACGAGGGTTCCCAGACCCCAGGCAGCCACTAGGGCCTCACCAGGAGGGTTCCCAGACCCCAGGCAGCCACCAGGGCCTCACCAGGAGTGTTCCCCAGACCCCAGGCAGCCACTAGGTCCCTCACCAGGAGGGTTCCCAGACCCCAGGCAGCCACTAGGTCCCTCACCAGGAGGGTTCCCAGACCCCAGGCAGCCACTAGGGCCTCACCAGGAGGGTTCCCCAGACCCCAGGCAGCCACTACGGCCTCACCACGAGGGTTCCCAGACCCCAGGCAGCCACTAGGGCCTCACCAGGAGGGTTCCCCAGACCCCGGGCAGCCACTAGGTCCCTCACCAGGAGGGTTCCCCAGACCCCAGGCAGCCACTAGGTCTCTCACCAGGAGGGTTCCCCAGACCCCAGACAGCCACTAGGGCCCTCACCAGGAGGGTTCCCAGACCCCAGGCAGCCACTAGGGCCTCACCAGGAGGGTTCCCAGACCCCAGGCAGCCACTAGGGCCTCACCAGGAGGGTTCCCCAGACCCCAGGCAGCCTTTAGGGCCTCACCAGGAGGGTTCCCAGACCCCAGACAGCCACTAGGGCCCTCACCAGGAGGGTTCCCAGACCCCAGGCAGCCACTAGGGCCTCACCAGGAGGGTTCCCAGACCCCAGGCAGCCACTAGGGCCTCACCAGGAGGGTTCCCAGACCCCAGACAGCCACTAGGGCCCTCACCAGGAGGGTTCCCAGACCCCAGGCAGCCACTAGGTCCCTCACCAGGAGGGTTCCCAGACCCCAGGCAGCCACCAGGGCCTCACCAGGAGGGTTCCCAGACCCCAGGCAGCCACTAGGGCCTCACCAGGAGGGTTCCCCAGACCCCAGGCAGCCACTAGGGCCTCACCAGGAGGGTTCCCAGACCCCAGGCAGCCACTAGGGCCTCACCAGGAGGGTTCCCCAGACCCCAGGCAGCCTTTAGGGCCTCACCAGGAGGGTTCCCAGACCCCAGACAGCCACTAGGGCCCTCACCAGGAGGGTTCCCAGACCCCAGGCAGCCACTAGGGCCTCACCAGGAGGGTTCCCAGACCCCAGGCAGCCACTAGGGCCTCACCAGGAGGGTTCCCAGACCCCAGACAGCCACTAGGGCCCTCACCAGGAGGGTTCCCAGACCCCAGGCAGCCACTAGGTCCCTCACCAGGAGGGTTCCCAGACCCCAGGCAGCCACCAGGGCCTCACCAGGAGGGTTCCCAGACCCCAGGCAGCCACTAGGGCCTCACCAGGAGGGTTCCCAGACCCCAGGCAGCCACTAGGGCCTCACCAGGTGGGTTCCTCACCCAGCACCCCCCCCCGTCTCTTTGGGGAAACAAGCCCCCAAGGCACCCCCAGTTGGGCTGGACGCTGTGGTGTCTAGCTCCACCCTGAATTGGGTTGGGGCACAGAGAAGGGGTGGGGCAGGCCCAACCAGCTTTCAGTCAGAGATTTGGGTTCACCCTGGATCCTCCCAGCCAACCTTCCCGGGAACCCTGCCTCTGACCACAGCCCCAGCTGCCCACAAGTCTCAGGCCCAGACCCATCTGTCCAGGAGCGACCTCCATACAGCCACAGGAAGGTGGCCACCCTTCTGGTCCTCATGGGCGGGGCTTGGTGGGCCCAGCTGGTCCTCGTGGGGGACTTGTGTGGGCGCTGCAGGAAGTGGGGGTGGGTCTGGGGAACTCTGCCTGCATGCGGTCCTAAATTTCTTCTTTGGTTTGGCTTTTGGTTTCTTCCCCCATAGGTAGGTCCCAGACCTTGAACTTCTAAAAGACACCTGCCTTTGGGGCCGGGGCCAGGAGGAGAGGACCCCTGAGTGTATGACAGTGGCCACAGGCACACAGCGGGTCTCTCGGCTTCACCTTCCAGATATTCAGAACACAGGCCGGCTGCGAAGCTGCACTTTCCGGAAAGTCCAGTGGCACCAGTTCCAGGCCCTCAGAGGGAAGGAGCAGGGGTGGGAGGGGGCGCCACTGGTGCCCAGCGAACAGCTGGGCTGCGAGTCAGGAATGTGGGCAGCTGCAGGAGCCCAGGGTGAGGAGCAGCCCTGGGCCTGGGGACCTGGGGAGTGCAGGGTGACCGCCCAGCTGTCCCCCAGCAGGAAAGCTGGGCCTGGGCTGCTATTCCAGATGGAAGCCAAATGCCTGCCAAGGCCCAGCAGCTGCGGGTCATCAGGAGGGCAGACTGCAGAGGGCGGAGGCTCCCACCTGCAGCCGCCTTCCCCGGGCCTCACCTAAGCCCTGAAGTAGGCGAGGCCCCAGGCTGCCAGGGCCTCGGCCGACCGCTTCTCACTTTACTGTCCCTCCTTGTGCACCCTAGGCCAGGACGGTCACCCCGTCTTACCAGGTGGGAAGGCCGAGGTCCAGACCAGCACTCAAGAGCACACCTCGCTGGCTTACGGCAGGTCCTGCCTCATGTGGGCCGGGAAGGAAGGGTCTGGACACGGCTCCTAGAGAGTTTGGGTTGGGTTTTTCCTCCAATATAAAAATAGGGGGAGGGGGCTGGGGCCGGGGCTCAGTGGCAGAGCACTCGCCTTGCACACGAGGCACTGGGTTCCATTCTCAGCAGCACACAAAAATAAAACAGAAGTATCGTGTCCATCTACAACTAAAAAAAGTATTTTAAAAAAAGTAAGAGGAGGGAAGTGGGCCTCGGGAACCTGCAAAGCCCCCGCCCTGCACCGCCAAGGGCCATAAGGGCTTGGCTCTGTCCAGCTGCTGACTGCACTTTCTCCAAGGGGATGGTTGGGAACGACACATGGGAGTGACAGGAGACCCTGATGCTGGCACCTCCTCAGTGACATGGTGTCCCCAGCTCACCCCAGGGATGGGAAGACCCCTGGCTGGGCCAAGCATTTCCCCTCCCACCCTCCCCCAACCCCGCCCGCTGGGCATCCCGGCTGCTCCCACAGCTTCTGCGCCTCTCTTCTGTGCGGAGTGAACAGCTGTGGCCACCGCAGGCTTGCCCCCGAGTTTGAGGGGCTTTTCCTTCAAAGCAATTCCCACAGCAGGGCCAGCGGTCCCACCCTTCCCCCCACACTCTGTATTGGTGCGTTCACACACACACACACACACACACACACACACACAAATGCACAGGGTGACAATACAATCTGGCTAATGTCACTCCCCAGCCCTTCCCCCTCCCTCCCCACATGCCACCCCTTGTTCCTCTCCTCTAGGGGTCTCTCTCTGATCTTTCACGAGACCTATCCTCTCCTATCTTCCACCTGAGTGAACACATATGACCCTGACCCTCTGGCTCTGACTTACTTCCCCTAACACGGTGATCTCTGACTGATCCATTTTCCTACCAAGGACACAGTTTCGTTTCTCTTTACGGCTGAGTCGAGCTCCAGTGTGTACACACGCCACGTTTCCTTACCCCTTCATCCGCTGACGGACACCTGGGCTGGCTCCAGCTTGCAAAGGCCCCACCTCTGTTGTAGGGGGCTCCAGGTGCGTGGCTCCCCACTGAGGGGTGGGGACAGGGGGCCCTGGGGAAGTCATCCCTGTGGCCAAAGCAAGAAAGGAAGGAGCCTGTGTCCCCCTGAACACCAAATGTCACACCCGGCACGGAGGGCCCCCCTCGGCCATGACACCCTTCCCTGCCACACTACGTGACCATCCCTGTCCAAGGGTCTCTGGTTCCACCAGGGGAAAGGGCTGAGCCAACATGGACCTTGGGGCACAACCCCATCGCCACCTGCCTTCACCCATTCGTCCTTGAGTCCTCCGTCCATCAAACTTTGCCAAGTCCTACTTTGTGCCAGGCACCAAGAAGAAATGCACCATCTACCAGCCGTGGGAAGGGGGCTGCCCCCCAGGCTCCGCGGCTGAGTCCGCAAGGCACTCCTTCCCCGCCCTGCCCCAGCCGGCCCCAGGAGTTATTTTCAGCTGGAGGGGCAGGTGGCCAAGGGAAGTGAGAGGGCAGCCGAGCAACGTAGAGGGGCGAGACAGAGCACAGCGCCAGCTGCAGCCACCAGGAGGGACGCAGAGGCCAGCCCTGAGGACAGGCCCCCACCGACCGGGCTGGACGGGGGACTCCAGACCAAGCCTCGTCACCAGAGCAGCGCATGGGGAGTGTGACTCCACAGCCGGCACCCCAGCCAGCCCTCCTGGCTCCTATCCAGGCTTCCTCCTCCCCTCTCCACCTCCTGGGCCGTGGGGCACCCCAAGGGGCTCCTCTCACAGCCCCTCCCCAGCCACCGCCTTTCTCCCTCAGCTCTCCCCCCGTCTCCCCCAAGTACTCCAAGGCAGGCCCTGAAGCCCACAGCCCCCGAACCACAGCCCCTGAACCACAGCTCGGAAGCACCAGGCTCCGAAAGAAAGAGGGAGCCATGGAGGGGTGACCTGCACACCACTCCCACCACACAAGGAAGATGTCCACCCTGCCAGTCCCTGGAGCCTGCTTGGGCAGCATCTTTGCAGGTGTAACTGTGGTCAGGATCTCAAGATGAGGTCACTGCAGGTTGGGCAGCACCTGACCCAGTTACCAGGGTCATCTTAAGAGATGGAAGAGAAGGACACAGTGAGAGGCCACTGCGGTCAGGGCTGGAGAGATGTGACCACAAGCCCAGGAGCCCCTGGAGCAGCGGCAGGAAGGGCCCCCCTGAGCCTGTGGAGGGACCGCGCCTGCCCACACCTCAGCTCTGGACTCCTGGTCTCCAGGACTGGACAGAACCATCTGGTTGTTCAAGCCACCTTGACTGCAGGCACTGGCCACCAGACAGGGAGGCCGAGAAACACCTGCCCCAGCCTCTGGGCCTCACTGGTAGGCAGCACCAGTGCTGTGCCCACCAGGGGCTGCGCCCGCTGCTCCACTCTAGGGAAGAGGACCTGGCACCAGCAGCCCAGGACCACGGTGGGGTCCACAGTTCAGCAGCCCACGATGCCAAACCCCTGTGGGCCCTCAGACTCTGAGGCCCCTGGCACTGCCCAGTGCACGGAGCCCTCCAGGTCCATGCCGAGCCCAGAATCCTGGCCTGTGGGAACTTAGTCACTCTGCCATCCCATTTCCAACTACAAGACTGAGCGCTTGCTACCAGCCGTCCACTCCCTGGTCCCTGGCAAGGCCTCCCAACCCCTGTGAAGAGAGGCCAAGGCAACTGGGGAGCCACTCGGGAAGTGGTATGTAAAAACCCGCTGGAGCCCCCACCCTAAGGGATCACCGTGAGGGCCTCCAGGGACCCCCAACAGAGGACCCATGCACAGGAGGTGCTGCAAACCAGGATCCACAGAGCTCCGCCCCCCAAGGCCTGGCTCCACCCCGCAGGCCCCACAGGACGGGGCGTGGCTCAGCAGAGCTGGCCTAGTGAGCAGGAGGCCTGGGTTCGATCCCAAGCCCAGGAAAACAACAGGCCCCGCCCGTTATTTCTCAAGCCAGGAAGTCAGGCTCCTCTGGCGGGGACAGTGGGCAGTGAAGTGCCTTATCCCCCTCCCAGGAGGCAGCTCACTCGCCTGCCCGCAGGGACTGGCTGGGAGTGCCAGGAGCAGGGAGGTTCATAAGGGACCTGACGTTGTGCCGACCCCAGAGCCAGACGTTGCTACACCCTCTGAAGAGCACAGGGGTCCTGATCCACAGATGGGGTCCCAGGACAGCTGCAGCTCCCCAGCAAGCCCCGCAGGAAGAAGGGCTCTTTGTCAACAAAGCCAAGCAGGGTGCCTGCTGCCTCTGGAGCTGGGCAGAGAGGGCCGAGAGTCCACGGTGGCCAAGGAGGCCCAGGCAGCAGGATGGATTCAGCGGTGCTCTCACAGCCAGTCTCTGGGCCTAGCAGCCAGATCACCAGCCTCTGCAGGGTGGAGTCCTCCCCACCGGGCCTCTGGGGACCTGAAGACCAAGGCGGCCCCTCCCGCCCTTTCCCCACACCCACTGGGGCAGGAGCAGCCAGGCCCCCTCCTCACACAGCCCAAGGCCTGGCTGGAGAGAAGGCGAGGCCTGGGTGACCCGCTGGGGGTCCAGGCAGCCAGGCGGACCACTGGCGCCCGTAGGATGCTGGGGCCAGGGTCGGGCTCATCTCCTATTTCTAACCCACACTGGCAGGGCAGGGGGTCAGGACCTCGGCAGAGCTGTGGGGAGCAGGTGCTAAGCCCCCTGGGGTAGAGCACCGCGGTCAGTGCACCCAGGACCAGGGACAGCTGAGTGCTCAGAGCCACTCCCAAGGCCACCAGGTGCCCCTGAGACCACCAAGAAGCCCCCCATCCAGACTCCCCAACTCAGCACTGTCCTTCCCACTTTGGCCCTGGGGACACGCCATCCGTTCCCACCGGATGGCTTCCTCGGGTGGAGGGCTGGATGGGCCACCCCAACTCTGAGCTCCAGCTCCTCCCTGTGACCCTCTCTAGCACCGGGGCGCAGGGCCTCCAGATGTACCACCAAGCTGAGAGATGGACGCACAAGGGGCCAGCGCCACCCAAGGCCTGTCCACAGAGGCAGAGGGAGCTGGGGGTGCAGGCTTGGTCCTCCACACTGCCCTGAGCTCCAGGGGTGGCCCATCCATCCCCAGGCGCCTGGCTTGCCTCCCCTCCAACTCCCTGGACCACCAGACCCTGCACCACAGAGCCGGGGCACTGAGACCGGGCTGCAGTGCAATGGCCCTCTAGGAGCTGCAGACTGGCCGGGTTTGCCAGGAGCCCTGGGGAGCCAGCTGCCCCTGGCCGGTTTCCAGAGCTCCTGGTTTAACACGGTTTGTTTCCGCTTCCTGCTGCACCTGGCTACAGGCACCTTCCCCGCCTCACAGGCGCTGGGCAAGCTTTCCCCACGCCCTAGACACCTCCCTCTCCACGGCGCCCTGGTGGGCCCTGATTCTTCCAGAGAACTTTTGCTTCCTCGACCTCATAGACAGGTCTGCCCTCTCGTCCACCCTGGCAGATCTGGGCCGATTCTCTCTAGCAATTCAGACTTGAAGGTGCACAGTTCTCTCGTCTCGAGGCAGCGACCCTGACTGTCATGAGAAGGAGGTGACCAGGGTCCGGGATGGGGGACTTGAGGCTAGAACTGCACCCACGTGTTCACCTGGCCAGGACACCACAGGCAGGAGGAGGGAGCCCAGGAAGATCTGCGAAGAATTCTCCCCCACGAGGATCAGCAACCCAGCAAGGACCCGAGCCCTCCACAGCCAGCTGCCAGGGTGACCCAGGAAATGCCACCAGCCGTGCTGAGGAACAGAGGGAGGGAGGACCAGGGAGCAGGAGGGCCAGGGCTGCCTGGGGTGGACAAAGGCAGCACAGCCCAACCCTCCAGAGCCCAGGCAGCCACCAATGGCCGTCTCCAGGGGGCCTGGGAGCTGAGAGCCACACCCAGGGTCAGCCAGCAGGACGTGGCCCTCCCACAGGTGGCATTCAGTAGCCTGACCTGGAACAACAGTGCAGGGACTGGGGCTGTGGCTCAGTGGCAGGTGTGAGGCCTAGGTTCAACCCTCAGCACCGCATATAAATGAATAAGTAAATAAAATAAAAGATCCATTGGCAAATAAAGTGCCCACTGCGTCACACCGGAGTGTGGGAGAGGTAAGGCAGGCGCAACGTCACACATCACGGGAAATGCTGCCCCTGAAAGTTGGTGCAGCCCGCAGCCAAGACCCACCTGTCAGCGACGGCAGAACGAGAAAAATACATTGTCTCAGAAAACACAAAATAAGGTGCTCAGAAAGACGGAGAGGCCAGGCCTGCCAGGGAAACTGGGGGGCACTGGCACTAGTGACCTTCCACAAGCACACGTGTGGCCGTAGGAACACACAAACACACACCCGGGGCGTGTAACTTTGAAGGTCTATATTTTATTTAAAAATACAGTTTTTTAAAGGCCATTAAACACCCCCCCCAAGTCCAAGGGCTCAGAAAGGTCGCCCCAAAAGCTCTGCGGCCCCCACACGAAGACCTGAAGGGGAGCAGAGCACCCATAGGGCACACAGGGCCAGTCGCACGACGGGGGGTCAGCACAGGGGCCTGGACAGACTGAGACCACCCTCGAGAGGGCAGCACCCACACCACCTGGGACCAAGTCACATGGGCCAGCTGCCCCCAATCCCTCTGCTCTGGTAGCTGTGCCACCTCCTGTCACAGACCGCTGTACCCAGAGCCTGATGCGTCAGCCACAGAGGACAGGCAGCTGCAGAGCCAGCCGCCTCGCTCTGCACGCCTCCAAGTGACCATGATGCCGCCTGCGCCCCTCGGCCCGGGCTCGCGCCCAGGTGCACACAGCAGAACATGGCCTGGGCCAAACCACGGGGGCACAAGGACCCACGAGAGCGCCGAGCCGGGTGAGCAGTGGACAGCACAGCAGCCGGGTCTCCACAAGCCGCTGCGAGGCTGTTTCCTGATTAAAGCTTTACGGGATCAATAGTAATAAAGGAGGCCCCAAAAATCAATGGAAGGCAGTACCCTTTTTAAGAAAAACCACTTTGTCCACAGGAGAAGCCCCTGGAGAATAACAGACACGACTGCTTGGGGATCTGCAAAGGCCACCTGGTCACCTGAGACAGATCCCCACCCTTCCCCAGAGCCCAGGCTAAGGCTCCTACAGGAACAGAGGTCAGCACCTGCCTTCGGGCCTCTGGATAAACTGCGCCCTGAAGGCAAAGCTGCTGGCTGGTCCGGAGCGTGCTCCAGTCCTCCCCGACAGTCCCTCCCCGACAGCCTGCAGCCCCGGCTCGAAGACGCCCGCTCCTACAGCCCTGGGACCCCTGCCTGCCCACCCAAGGAACCTACAGAACCACCCATCTCATCCTGAGGGACCATCATTCCACCACCATTCCAGGAGCACAGAAAGCCCTGGGCCCGGCACTCTGGTCCACCAAGAGCCCACCCAGGCCCATCATGCCACACGGTAAGGCACTGGTCGGAAACCACAGCTGGCCCCAAAACGCAACTCACTCACAGAGCCCGTCTCAAAGAGGGGGACAGGAACCCAGGAACCTGCGCTCGCCCACAGCACCGGGCGCTGCAGCCGCAGACCACGCCTGCCCCATGGCACCCCATCCCTCCCCCCACACTGGCCACATCCACATGGGGCCAGGGCCCTGACCCCCACCACCCAGACAGAGCATCACTCCTCTGTCCCTGAGGTTGGGAACTCCACCGGACTCATCAGGGTTGAGGGTCCCTTTAACACAGGTGGGTGGCAGCAACAGGGGCCACTTCCTCCCTAAGCCACAGCCACAGCCCACCCCTAAGTACCCCACACCTGGAGGCCCACCCCAGGTCTGGCCCAGACACAAACAAGGAAGCAGGCCGTCCCCCGGGACCCAGGGGGGCTGGGTGTGAATGCTCCAGCCACCCATACCACCCATCCTGTCCCTGCACCCTGGCCCCTGGTGCCAGAGCCCCCCAGAGCCACTCCTCAAGAACAGCAAACACACCGCCTCCTGCTTTCTGCTGATGTACCCGCTCTCCCCGGGCCTTGCTTGCTAACAGATGTTTCGTTTAAGCAGCTAAATTACCACAAAATACACCCAAAGAGATGACAGGCAATTCCTCCCAAGGCTTATTTGCATGAGGAAGGAGTGGTGGGCAGACATTCTATCTTCCCTTTTTTGAAAGAAAGAAAAAAAAAAGATTTTTATTACACACATGAGTAAAGAAAACAAGAGAGAGGTTGCCAGCACATGAATTATGGATGGCAGTGTTTAGACGGGTACAGATCCCGGCACCTCGGGAGCGCGGCGCCTGGGGAGAGAACGCCAAGGCTGGGCACGGGCTCCCATCCTGCCTCCTACTGCTGCACGCAGATGGGCTCTTTGTGCACTGGCCTCAGTTTCCAGGGCTTTTAAATGGAACGATTGTAACTGCTCCTCCCAGGTGCTGTCGAGAGGCAGCAAGAGCCCTGTGCAGGGCCCATGCACCATGGGGCCCCTTTGAGGTCCATGACCATGGGGCACCACAGAGCCAGCCCTGGGAGCAGCCCAGAGCAGGCAGTGCAGCAGGTGACTCCCTGGGCCCAAGGACTACAGAGGGCTGGGGACTCTTGACTCTACAGAGGCAGCACGAGGAACTGTCCTGGCAGGACCCACTGCCCGCCCGCCCACTGCACTCAGCCCAGGTGCAGGCCAGCACCTCGCAGCCACCAGACAGCAGAGCATCAGAAGGGATGAGCACCGACGCCCTGCACTGGGGAGATGAGACGTGGCTGTTACATACTGGCTTCCTGCCCACTGGCCACTTCCCACGCCACCCAGGACAGCCAGGCCCCAGTGGGAGGAGCAGAGCAGGACAAGGACAGGAGCTGGTCCAGGATGTGGGCTCAGCCAGTCATGGTCCCCAGCTGTCAACCCTCCCCACACTGGCTTCCTGCTCCACCTGGGCCCTGACTCTCTGTGAGGAGGTGGCTAGTCCTTTCCCCCACCAAAGGGACAGCTCCTCGTCCACCATGTCCAACAGGGCAGACAGAACCCTGCAGACAGAATAAGTCCCTCAGGCTGCGCAACTCCAGAGCTGGAGTAGACACAGTCCCAAACTGCCCAGGAGCAGGGTGCCGCGAGATGCAGGCACGGTGGGGAGGCAGAGGGGACACCATCTCCTGACCCGGGGTCCACTCTGACTTATCCACGCCCCCACGCAGCTACCACCCTCAACCCAGACGACACTGCCAGGCGTGAAGCTAGGAGCAGCCAGAGTGCCACACGGGCACGCACAGCCACACGCCTCTGAAAAGGGAGGCTCACAGTCCAGATTGACGGCCTCAGCCTCGGTGGTCACTCCCAGACCCTCGGCACCCACCAACTAAAGGACGAGCGTGGGCCCCCTCCAGCAGACCTTCCTGGGAAACTTCCACACTAACACCCCCTAAAACGCTGGGGGGCAGCAACACCACATCACTGGCTAACACAGAGAAACAGAAAGCCACGTCATTGTTAAACCAGACTGTGCCTGACCTGCTGGTGCCCGGAGATGACCACAGCCAGAGGGCCCTGGCCCCTGCCAGCTGAGCCAGGAACATGCCCCGCCCACAGAAGAGCTGAACAAGGACTTGTCACCAGAGCACCAAGCAAGACCCAGACAGACAGACAGACAGACAGACGGATGGAGGAGTCCGGGCGGGGCGGGCAGGGCGGGGTGGGGCAGGGCGGCTGCCCCCAGAAGTCATTTCACACATGTCCAGACGTGGGCGGGCAGCGGCTCCAGCAGCCTCCAGCCTTCCTCCTGCTGCTCTGGAGGACCTCGGGCAGAAAAGACGCCCCATTTACAGCCCAGGGACGGAGGCAGCCTGGAGCACGCAGCCAGGGCCTGCTGTGCCCGACCAGAAGGTGGAGAGGTGCCTCCCCCATTCTCAGGCTGAGCGAGGGCTCTCAGGTGCCGCCTGCACGTGCCACAACGTCAAGTGGCGGGGGGTTGCAGGGTCTGGGGAGCTGTTTTCTGGCTGCCCACCCCCAGCCTCACTCCTGCAGAGAGAAGGGAAGGCTACGGGCCCCGGGCAGCTCTGACCCAGCACAGGCCTGAGTCAGCAGCAGCAAGCAGAGCCAGAGGGGGCCTGAGGAGCCCACCACAAGGAGGGAAGGAGGATGGCCATAGGGTAGACCACAGGGTAGACAGGAGGACAGCCAAAGGGCAGACCACAGGGTGGACAGGAGGACAGCCACAGGGCAGACCACAGGGTGGACAGGAGGAAGATCAGGAAAAAGGTCACAGGGCAGACCACAGAGAGGACAGGAGGATGGCCACAGAGCAGACCACAGGGTGGACAGGAGGAAGACCACAGGGCAGACCACAGGGTAGACAGGAAGATGGCTACAGGGCAGACCACAGGATGAAGGCCACAGGGCAGACCACAGGGTGGACAGGAGGAAGACACAAGCAGGTACTAGGGAAGCATGTGGCACGGGGACCTGGACAGCAGTGAAGAACGGCCTCGGGTCCATGGACGTACCGCACCCACACAAGACTGACAGGTGTCCTGCCACCACGCAGCCCACACCAGCTGGGCTCAGTCTTGACCCTGGAGGAGGCTGGTCCAGAGGCCACCCGAGGGCTGCTGCCCCAAGAGTCCCCGCAGCCCCATCGCACAGACGAGAAGGAAGCCAGGGCGCAGACACGCCAGGTGCCCGCTGCCACCAACAGGGAGACCGGAGCCCTCTCCAGGGCCAGAGGCAGGGGCACGGGCAGGTCTCTCCCGCGTCACCCCACTCCAGGAAGCCCCTCCCTGCCCTGCCCTGCCCTGCCCACCAACGGGACAGCCTTCTCCTGCACCCTTGGTCATCGCCTGGCAGTGTCCACTGGGCCCTGAGCAGCAGCTAGCAAGGAGCAGGGCTCAGGAAACACTGAGTGGACAAACCAGGCCGAGAACCCCACACCCACTCCCAGGACCACGGTGCCCAGAAACGAGCTCTGTCCTCTCTGGCCTCTGGGCAAGCACAGACCATTCCTACTCCCGGAAGCAGGCAGAGATGCCAGGACGTGAGGGGACAGGGGAAGCCTCTGCTGACGTGGCAGAGGTGCTCAGAGGCAGAGCCAGCTGCCCGCAGCAGCCCACCCTTCCTTTCCTGCCAGAGCTGCGACCCTCTGCCCCCTGGACTGCAAGCCCCTCTCCAGGCTTCCACCTCCCCTGGACACCTGCTGGACACACAGTGACGTTCTGGTCAGGGCACAAGGACAATAGTCACAGCAGTGGCAGAGTCGGGTGTCACTGGCTCCTTCATGGGGCTGTACACACACACACACGTCGGGCAGGACACCTGGCATCTACAGGGACAGCAGGAGGGTGCTGGCGTGTCACAGGCAAACGGAGGCTTGGAGAGGCTGGGTGACGCCCCCCAGGGCCAACGTCCACCACAGACTCCAGAGCTGGGCTCAGAAATGACAGCTCTTCCCCCACTTCTCTCCCACTGGTCACAGGTTCACCATGGGCTGCAGCTCACATGTGGCACTTGCCCCGCATGCATGGGGCCCTAGGTCCCCTCCTCAGCACCATGAACAAGGACTCACGGTCACTGTGCTCCCAGGCCAGGCGCCCAGGGCTCTGCCCCTGAACCTCAGGAAGACACACCCTCTTTTCCACCCACACCAACCTTCAACAGCCCCACCTCTGGAGTCAGGAGTTTCCACCAAGGTCCACCCAACCTGGCCTGCAGGCCTCACACCCAGCCTGGCCTCTGCTGTGGACAGAACCCACAATGATGGCCAAGCTCAAGGCACACAGCTGTCACCAGCCAAGCCGGCTACGGCCGAGCCCTGAGCACACCACCTGAGGTCTGCAGCCACGAGGGATGGGAGTCTAGCCTCCCTGCTGGGACAGAGGCCCAGGGAGAGTGACGGGGTGGCCAGCCAAGGCTCGGGAGCAGAGGAGCCCAGCGCACCCCGTCTCCAGGTGGCTCTTCCGGGAGGCCAGCCTCAGGCCTGCTTCCTTTGAGCTCTGGAATAAAAACAGAACTGAGAGGTCCCTCAGGCCGACCAGAGCCTGACCGGTCAGCATGCAGCAGATGCTCAGGGTCAGTGCAGACACGACCTGTCATCTATGGGCGAAGGCAGCCCGCAGTGCAGCCAGGTAATGGGTGAGGAGAGGGGGCATGAGGGCCCAGTGGGGGGACCAAGAGCAGGCGGCAAGTGAAGGAGAGTCTCGGGACGCAGGTGTCACGAGCTGGGGGCCAGAACCGGCCTGAGACAGGCATCCAGATGACTTGCCAAGCAGCTCCAGGCGGCAGCAGGCCCTGGCCAGTCACGCTGTGCATCGGTTTAAAGATGGGGGCCCAACACCCCTCATGTGACCACTGTCACCTCCAGAGCCCAAAAAGGGTCCCCTGGGAACAAGAGAGAAAAAAGAAATAGGTGGTCCTCAGACCCCCAGGGAGAGGCACAATGGAGGGCAAGGCCACCGAAATCAGAAAGGCTGTGGTCGAGCCCAGACTGCACTCCGCTCAGGCCCAACGGCCCCTCCTCGGCTGCCCCTAGCTGCACCTTGTCCTGAGACAGTGTGACAAACGAACAGCGCTGGGAAATGGCCACATGCAGAAGAGGGACATCAAGGCACCTGGCTCTGGGGGTAAGCAGAGCAGAGACCAAGAGGCCCACCCCGCACAGGGATGGTCCTGGCCAGGGACACAGCACCCCGTCCGCAGAGCGCACCCTCCTGCCACTGCCCACGCTCCAGCAGGAAGGACCAACAGAGCAGAGGTGACCCTCACAGAGGCAAGTTGGCATTCGGAGAAGCCCTCTGACAGCAGAAGAAAGACCCCTCCCAGCCCAATGCAGATGGCAAGGGGCATAGGGCTCAGGGGCACGTGGGACTTGGGGACAGGCTTCAAGTCCCAGAAAGGCCCCAGGCTAAGGCACTGCCTCAAACCAAAAGAGCGAAGCCCGAGGAGCCGGGGCCAACGGGAGCTCTGGTGGCAGCATCTGGGATGTGGCCGGAGGGCGGGGCCTGCCGAGGTCGCTGTTGGAACCCTGAGCAGACTACAAGGACCCACAAGTGACCCCACAAAACACAAGCACCACGTTGCCAGCAGCGTCTGTTCTTGTGAATCCCGCAGCTGGCAGGCTCGGGGAACCGGACCGGCGCCTCCGCACAACCCGTCCGTCTCCACCACGGCCTGTTTGTTGTTCTTGTTTACATTTTGGATTCGGAAGCCAAAGACAGCCCAGCAGCTGCAGGACACGCACAGGACACGCGGCTTCAGAAGACCCCACTCACAACAGCAGAGCACGGGCTCCACCTGGCTGTGCCCTCAGCCTGGACCTAGGCCAGCACAGGGCTGGGTCCAGAGCCATGAGACCCCTCCGCCCCTTCAACCACTCCCCAACAGACCCCACGAGGTGGCTCTGGGGAAGCCCCTTCCACGACAAGGAGGCGGGGCCTGGAGATGCCACTCAGAGCAGCCAGGAGGCAGGGAGGCGGGGTCAGAACCCAGGCCTGAGAAGGGCCATGCCGTCACCATCAGGCACCTGCTGTCATCAACCCTGCCTAACGGCAAGGGGCCAGGCCAAGTGGACAGGGTGTCCCAGGGGTCTGCACAAACATGGCTCAGTCACCGTGGGCAACTGGAGGTCTCAAGGCCCAGGGCTGGAGCGGATGCAGCGCAGCCATCGGAACTCGGCAGAGGATGTTGATGACAGGAAGGCGGCCCAGCGAGCGCAGGGGACTTCCTTTGCAGAGACCAAAGGCAGGGCCACAGCCGTCCCAACAGCCACACAGGAGCCAGGCCCAGGACCCATCCTCCCACCCCTGGGCCTTGCCTCGGGACCTGCCAATTGTACTTCAACCGAGCCCCGCCCCCATAGGGTGCCTGTTTCCACTGCTGAACTGAAAAGCACTCTCTGAGCACAGGTGCAGGAAGCCCCGAGGAGGCTGAGGGACCACCTCTCGCCAGGAAGCCCGCCTGCCAGCCTCAGAACGAGGCCCACAGCCTCCTGCCCTGGGCTGGGTTTTGTTTTCTTTTTTGAAACTGGGGATTGAATCCAGGAGCACTCTGCCTCTGAGCCACATCCCCAGTCCTTTAAAAAAAGGGTTTTGGGTTTTTGGTGGTTTTTTTTTTGAGTCAGGGTCTTGCTACATTACCCAGGCTGGCCTGAACATGCGATCCTCCTGCCTCAGCCTCCCAAGTGGCTGGAATGACACCAAGTACAGCTTGAGGGCTTTGTTCACCCTCCCTCCCACCTCCCCGCAGAAAGCCAGCAGCACAGACGGTGCCCCTCTCTGCGGCCTGGTGCCCAATGGCAGGTGCTAAGGAAATGACAGAGGGAGCCCCCTCCAGCTACCTGGCAGCAGCTGAGGGGACAGGCCAGGAGGCCGTGAAGAAGAGGGGCAGAGCCTGCAGGCCCTGGGGCCCTCTCTGGACTCAGGCGCAGGGCTCTGTCCCCCAAGCCCCCCACCAGCTCAAGAACAATGCCAAGGGCCTAGTCTGCTGGTAGAGGGAGGCACAGAGCCCCAGGGTGAGGCCACACAGCAGGGCAAGAGGCAGGGCAAGAGGCCACTCCACAGGGAGAGGCCACACAGCGGGGCGAGAAGGCCTGGCCCCAGGCCATGCAGCCATGGCCACCCGCACCTCTCCCTCCCCACCTAGGAACTGCAAGCTGCACAGCCTGGTCCTGGCATGGCTTCCCATCAAGGGCAGGGCTGGCCAGTCAGAAAGGAGCAGGGAGGTTCTCCCAGCCTGAGCACCCCAGGGCCAGGCAGCGCCCAGCAACCCACATGCCCTCCCAGGAAGCCTGGGGCACTGCCCCATCCCAATACCAGAGGACAGTCACTCCCCACTACCTGCTGTCCAGCTGGCCTTGCGACACGGCTGCCATCCATGGAGCATTCTGTCAAGCCACCCTCCAAGTCCCAGCCAGGGCAACGCCATCCCGGCCAGGCAGGGACAGCACACCACGCAGCTGGCTCCAGACCCTGTGTCACGGCCACTGCCACTGCCACTGCTGCTGCCGCTGGGACATAGACCTCCTAACACCACACTCTGGAAGCAGTGGTCTGGGGGCTGTTGGCCGCTGCCCACATGGAGCCTCTCAGCCGAATGGCCACTGTCTCCACCTTTATCCCAAGTGCCCCCTCCTCCAGGAAGCCTCCACACCACCCTGCTCCAGGAATCCCAGGGCAGCACAGCCCTGGACCACACGGACATCTCTTGCCTGCCCAGCTGGACCCCTTGCCAGGGAGCAGCAGAGAGTGGGCAGCAGGCGTCCCAACTGGCCAGCGCGTGCTGTCTGCCCGGGGCCCGGGTGAATTGCTAACAGCCCCCTCGGCCATGCGGGGCTTAAGTGTCAGGTGCTCCGGCTCCCCTGGGGCGTGGGTCCGAGAGGGTCTCCTGCAGAGACAGCTCCGATGCCAGCCCCAGAGGGAGCCCTCCATGTGTGCCAGGAGGTGTGCCAAGGGTCCATGCTGCAGGTGGGCAGCCAGCAGAGGGAAGCAGGATGGCAGCCCCAGCCATCCCACCGCTGCCTGCTGGGCCTGGGTCCTGGATGCCACGGGAAGGGCACACGACCAGCCACGGCCCTGCGCGCCAGCCTTGCCTCCAGGCCTGGGGCAGGGCACCGCGTCCTGGGATCCACCGGGCCTTCTAGGAGGCACACACCAGGTCTTTCTCACGAAACCCGATAGGACAGGCTTTGGGGCGGCCACTGCCATCCCCTGAGGTAAAGAGGCCAAGCTGAAGAGACCTGTCACGGCCATACTGCTAAGTGGAGGACCTGCTTGGGGTCAGCCTCCTGGTCAAGGGATGTGGACAAAGCCAGGCCCTCACTGCTGGGGCGAGGTCGGAGGCAGCACTTGGCACACAGCCTGGCAGAGCCCGCCCGAGCCTGGCCTGCGTGCGGCTCCTCCTGCTTGACAGGCCCATGCCAGGGCTTGCAGGGCACGTGGAGGTCGCCACAACCTGGGTGAGGAGCAGGAAGGGGAGATCCCCGAGGAGCAGCGCCCCCTCAGGTCCTGAGCTGGCGGGAGCAGGAGCACTCCCAGGGCAGGCTGCGGGCAGAGAGAAAGAAAGGGCACAGCCGGAGGAAGAGCAGCAGGGCCGAAGGCCCCGAGTCGCAGGCCTGGAGCCCCTGGTGGCACCCTGAAGCTGGAGCCCTGGGTGCCTGGAGGGACAGAGGCCGGGCACCCAGCACAGGGCCAAGGAATGCCTCAGGTGGGGAGGGACAGCAGGGGTTGGAGCCAGACTCTGCGGCTGAACACAGAGGGGCCCAGCAGCAAGGGTACAGCGGCCCAGACAGATGCCCAGCCGCGCAGAGGTGGACCACTGCCTGTGCCATAGGCCCACCCCCTGGCTCTGTCGCCCTGTAGGCCAAGGAAGGGCCTCACGTTTTTAAATAGTTGGAGGGGAAACGCCAAAGGAATTCTGTGACTTGGGAAACAGCCATGAAACTCAGAACCCCCTCCACACACGCATCTCACCGGAGCCCAGCGCCGTCCAGCGTGCTGCAAGGCAGGGCCGGGCTGCCACAGAGACCCCAGCCCACCCAGCCTGCGAGGGCTCCCAGCTGGCTCTGCACAGGAAACGCCACTGCCCTGCTCCTGGAGAGATGGACGGATGGACAGGGGGGCAGAAGAGGCAGGTCTGACCACTAGGAGGAAGGGAGCAGGGGCCCAGGCATCTACCTAAAGCCAGGACCCCCGCTGCTCTGGCCCACCTGCCCACCAGCACTGCCCCTGAGCTGGACGTTCATTCTCAGACGGGAAGCCACAACCCACAGACATGGCCTGAATATAGGGACAGGAGGAACGGACAGGGCACAAGTGTCCCCACAAGCATCCTCAAAGGAAGGTAACACGTTGCAGACTGCCCAGCCAGGGACCAGTGCTTCCCAAAGGCTAAGGAGGACTTTCTCCCAAAGGGTCACCCTCCGCCACCTAAGCCTCATGGCAGCAAAGGGCTCCACTGAAGCCCGGGTGGGGGACATGCACCCTTGTCAGGTCCCAAGAGAGTGGGGGTTCTCGTGCTGTGCCCACCCTGCACATAGCTGGTTCTCCGCGGCCCCACACTCCAGGCCCACAGCAGGGATAGGGCTGCTCACGGTGGCCTCTCCACGCACATAGCTCTTTCACCCCCCACACATGCCAAGCCAGTTTCTTCAATCAACACACATCACACAAACAACTCGCTTGTGCCGATGCCAGGCTGTGCCTCCCCCTGCACCCTGCACACACTGCTCACTGGTGTCCCCTGCAGACTCAAACCCAGACCTTGGGACCTGCTCCATACAGCCAGCACCTGCCCCTCCACTGCCCCACGGAGCTGCCCACCCTGGCCGGGCAGAATGGCTAACGTGGGAAATCAGGGTTTGTTGACCTCGTCTGCATTTCTGCCCCGGGGAGCCTTTTCAGACATCCTTCCCAATCACACCCCTGCAGGAAATTTTAATTCAAGGAATGTGCTGTTCACGGGTCTCGTGATGGAGAAACTCTTTTTATGGGTAAAGCACAGATGCGTAAGATCTGTGCACCCCAAGGATCTGATGTGCACCCCTCAGGGTCAATCTGTTGAATAAGTTAAATAAAATAAATTGTTAAAATTAGTGTTTCACGTTTCTTACTTTTAAAACTGACATTGTGTTTCTATTTGGCAGCACTAATGTGGACAGACATGTGGTGTGTGGACACCCCTGTGTACACAGACACGCGCACACGCGCTCACTCACCAACTCCCAGGTGGGGGCAGGAAGCAGGGGCACCCTCAGCACTAAGCACACTGCCCTGGAGCCTGGCTCCTGACCCCCCACGGCAGCACCAGGGAGCCAGAGCTCAGGGAGAAGGGACAAAGGACAACAGAAGCCGGCCTGGAGCACCCTGGGCCTGGAAGCAGACGCTCAGAGGCGGATTGGGAGAGTGCCAAAAGATAGACAGGAGCCAGCCGGGGCAGGTCCCACTACTCACCCCGCGACAGAGCGCCAGCATGGATAATGACAGTGACAGATCATAAGGCATGGTGTAAAACAGGAAGTGGTCCAAACCAGGGGGAAAGCGAAAGCAGAGAAAAAGAGAGGGAGGCAGGGGCAGGAGGCAGAGGAGGAGGGGGACGGGGACGGTAATACATTGTCTTGAAGTATCTCCTTGAACAAGCAGTAGCCACCGTGGGAGGGTAACGACAGTGGGAAACTCTGACAAGCCGCCTTCAAACCTAAACCTGTGCCCCAGATGGGACCCAAGGAGAAGGACACAGCATCTGTGTCCCTACAGACCCACCACCCGAATTTAATCATGAGGAGGCATCAGACAATCCAAAGGAGGGACAAGCTACCGTCAAAGGAGGCTGTGACCTTCCCAGTCAAGGTCATGAAAATTGAGGAAAGGCATCCCAGGCTGAGAGACTCAGGGGGAGTGGGGACCCCCAGGGCACCTGGCTGTGAAGGGCACTTACCAGGACAACTGGGAACTTGAACGGATTACCTAGAGCTGCCTCTTCCAGATTTAGACGGCCATGCTGCGGTTAGGAGAATGCCCTTGTTTATAGGAAACACACTAAACGCTCAGGGTGCAGAGCACCCAGTCACCAACCCACCCACAAACGCGTCAAGAGAAAGTTATTTGTACTAAACTCATAGCTCGCCAAAAATCTGAGCTACTTTCAAAATGGAATCAGATAAAAGGCGTCCTCGTTCCCTTGGAATCAGCCTTCCCCTCTCTGCCCTGAGACCCAGGCTCTTGAACCTCGACCTCCAACAGGGCCATCCTGGTTGCACTCCTGAACGCGCAGGGTACCACATGAGGGTTCTTCCAGTCCAGGGCATCTCCTCCTGGACTTCACGGCAGCAGGGACAGCCCAGCCTGCTGCCCTCCCACCCTCCACGGGGCAGGGGCTTGGGACTTATTCCCCAAATGAAGGAACAGAGGGATGAAACCCCGTCCCTTTGCAAGGGGGCCATGCCTGGATGGGCTCAAGTCTGGAGGACACAGATGGCAGCACCTTCACGCTCTCCATGTACCCACTGCCCAAGTTAGGGAGAGGAGGCAGGAAGTAGTGCCTATGATAAAACAGAGTGTGGCAGTGCAAACTTGAGACCCACACTACAAACACCGGGAGCCCAGACCAAGGCTGGCGTGGCCCAGGCAAGAGAGAAATCAGGGGGCTTCCTGGAGGAGGGCGCCCAAACCAGCTCCCACGAGAAGAACTGGGCTGCAAGGAAGGAGATCTTTTGGCAAGGACATAGCATGTGATGGGCACCAGCTGAAAAGCCATGGGGATGGAGACACAAAATGCATGGTGAGGGGAGAGGCCAGGAGCAGAGTGGGGGGGGGGTGACAAGCCCCGGGGGCCCACTCCCGAGCCTTCTCTCCGCCATGTCCCTGCAGACAGACAAGCCACCGATGTTCAGTGAGGAGGAGGCCTGGACGGTGATGTGGGCATGACAGAGCCGGGTGGGTGGCCTTCCAAACACACGCTGCCTGCTGACCCAGCACCCTGCAGACCTCACAGCCACAGCTGCTGCAGAAGTGCTGTGCCCTCGTAGGATCAGCAGATTGTGGCCTTAGCTAATTAGTTTAATTAAACCCAGGGTGGCTTCCAGGCATTTTGGATGATGTGGAGAGCATCCTGCCCACACAAGGAGGGCACCATTAAGTGGGCAGCGGGGATTCTCTGTGACCATCTCCCAGACCTGGCTCTATACGCAGCATATGCTCAATAGATGCACGCTGCTCTCGTGATTCTCTGGGGCCGGTACCCGGCTAAGGTAACTCAGTGAGAGGGGAACTCCAGATCCTCTCACAACAGGATGTCAGCCCCAGAAGCCACGTGGCACTCTAGGAGACGGCGCACAACAGGCTTTGAGCTGGACAGGCCCTGGCACACCACGGCAGGCATTTGCCCTACAGAGGGTCCCTGCTGACTCCCTGGCAGAGTACCCAGATGCCCAGTGTAACACAGGCACTCCTACCCTACCCACTCCTAAAAACAGACACACATGAGGCCAGGAACGTCCCCAGAACCTCAGCAATGGCAGGACAGGCGGGAGGTCCTGTGACGTCACAGTCCTGGGAGGGAGACCTGACTTCACGTGTTAGTTCTGCCACTCACTATCTGAGTGATCTGAGGCTACTCACTCCAACTCTCTGGCCTCCAACTGCCTCATCTGAGTCAGGGTGACCGACCCTCCAGCATCCTGCCTGGCTCAGGGCAGCATGGATAAGAAAGGGCAGCTGTCATTTTTCTTGTGATTCAATCACTGCAGAGAGAGACAACACCTTCTGTCCCCCCTCCCCACAAGAAATGTTTGCCACACAGCAAAGAACAACCACCCAGAGAGCATGAAGTCCCTATCCACAAGCACAGGTGCCCATGGTTTAAAAAAAAAAACAAAACAGCGTTTCTTTATTGATGAATATACAGATGGGGCCATCTGGTCAACCCCAATCCCACAGCATACAGGTTAGAGCACCTGCAGCGACAGACGTGCAAAGACCAGTGTGACCACCCCATCCTCCAGGAGAAGACATGCGGAGGACAAGAGGACAGACTGGGCCACAAAGGACAGTGCAGAGTCCAGATGCTGCCTGTCGCTGACGTTGCTAGCATTTATTGAACAAGTGTTAAGGACCCTATGCGCCTCCCCCCCCCCCCCGCCCCCGCCACCAATCCTCACGTCAAGGCTAGGAGGTGGCTACTATGACTGTATTCATTAGGGAAACTGAGGTCCTGAAGGTGATCATTTACCTGGGAGGTGACAGTACCACAAATCAATCAGAGCACATGGCCACGTGGAGATACACTCATCTGATTCTCTAACCACCCAGAACCTCTTGACACCGCTCTACCAGGGCAAGGGCAAGGGGGCTCAAAAGGACCCTTGGGGTCCATAGTGTTGCCCAGCTGATGACCCTTGGGACCCCAGGAAGTCTGACTTGAACTTCCAGCACAGGGGCTGCGCCTGCTGCCTGCCTCACCACTGCCCCCTCCTCCTCCCACCCTGCCCAAACCACAGCTGGGAGAAAGAACCCAGGCACTGCCAGGCCAGGCAGAGCTCCACCAGCCTCCACTGAGCTGAGCCACGCAGCGGGTGTCCCTGGCGGCCTCAGCCTCCCTGCCAGTCAGCACTAACAACCCAGAGCAGCCAGCATGGACAGCCCAGTCAAAGGCCGGCACCAGGTCAAGGCCCAGCTCTTTGAGGGCAGCAACTCTTCCTCTGTTTCTCCAACCATAAAATGGGGTAAGTACTCCCCAGATTCCAAGGGGGTGAAGGCAGAGTAGAGTACAGAACCTGTGAAAGTACTCTGGGTGCCACCTGGAGCCCCCATCTTGGACACATGGTCATTGAGAGGGTGCAGTGCCTGGCACCAGCTGCTGGAGAGGCGCTGAGGGCTCCCTCTCTGGGCTGTGGGCCTCAGTCCCTGGGTATCATCACTAGAGGCAGGGTGGACCCCCACCCTTCCCACTCCTTTGTCATTCACCCTGAAAAGGGGCCCCATCTTCTCAGAAAGGCAGTCACTGCCAAAGGGCAGAGGCTGCATGCGGCTGGAATGTTACCACGAGTGACTCACTGTACCCTCCCTCCCAGACACTGCATTTCCCCAAGTACCCTGGTGAATGGCCACTGTCCACGGAGTTGCCCAGCCAGCTGGGACAGGGGCTGCTGGGCTGGCCAGTAGGTCACGCCTGGGCAGTCCTGGATGAATGCAGGCCACCCTTTAGGTCCACAAGGCCCCCGGGATCCCTTCAAAGCCCTCTTGGGTAGGGGATCCACGATTCTGCTTAACTCTCAGCCAAGTTCCCTTTAAGGGGGCAAGAAAAGCTGCTAGGACCATGGGAGCGGACATTTTCCTGCCCAGCCCTGCAACCACACGGGTGCCTCTGCAGCGACAAAGGCCACACTTGAGGGTCCGAGGGAAGATGGTGAAGAAATGATGTGGGCTCAGCCACTGCACTGAGGGCCCCAGAGGCTCGATCCCGGCTCAGGTCTTGGAGGAGGGCTAGGGGGCGGCGCCCAGTCCACCGGCTGGGTCCGTCCCGAGGGCCCCCGCCCAGCCGCGCACCGTAAGCTCCCCGCTCGCCCTCCACTGGCCCCAGCTCCAAGCGCGAAGCCCAAACCGCAGTCTAGGCGCAGCCACCGGTGCGGCAGCCTCCCCGAGGGCGGCAGGGACACTCGCAGGGCCGGAGTGCCCAGGCCCCGGAGCGGGACGGCAGTGCTTGGCGCCCCACGGGACTGGAGATTCCCTCCAGCCCGGCAAGCGGAGAGGGAAACCGGCTCAGCCGGGGAGCAGTATCCGCCCGAGGCGGAGACGCGCCCCAGGCTTGGGGGACTTTGGCCAACTTCGTGCCTCCGGGGATCGTCGCTCGAAGCCGGCTTGAAGGCCGGGGACGCGCCCCCTCTTCACCAGCCCTCCCACCGCCCATCGACGTCCCCAGCCCAGCGCCCCGACCAATGTGCCCGGCCTCCCACAGCCGCGACCTCGGCGTTCCGTTGTGCGCGTCACCGGAGCCCAGGGCCCCTCCCGCCGCGTCCAGACCCTCACCTGGGACATCTGCGGCCGGAAGTTGATGTCCTTGAGGTCGATGGAGCCGGGGGAGAGGTTGTGCAGTAGCTGGCACAGGAGGACGCCGTCGCGCAGCGCCTGCGCCAGGTCGAAGACCACGGCCGAGGGCCACACCACTCGGTGGTTGGGCGGCAGGACCTTGCAGTCGATCAGCCAGCGGCCGCATTGCCGCCACTGCTCCATGGCGCCCGGGCGCCCGCGGCTCGCGGCGGCCGCTGGGCCGGCTCGCTCAGGGCAGCGCTCGGGCCAAAGTGCGGCGGCCGCCGGGCATCCCGCCCGCCCGCACGGGGCTCAGCGGCCGGGGCGGGGCTTCGCGCAGGCGGCCCCGGGTCCCCGCTGCGCCGCCGCGCGTCCCTCCTCTTCCTCTTCTTCCTCCTCCTTCTCCTCCTCCTCCTCGGGTTCCTCGCAGACCGCTGCTCCCACCCACGTGCGGGCACCGGGCAGCGCGTGGGATCCCCCTTCACACACACAAGTCCTCTCGGGCCCCGGGCCGGGCTCCACGCCGCCCGCTGCCACAGCGCTCCGCGATCCGCCCCGCCAGGCGCCGCATTCTGCGCTCCGGGCGCCCCTCGGCGGCCGCCGCTCCTGCCCCGCCCGAGACAAAGGCCCGAGGGTCGCTCTCTCCGCGTGTCCCGCGCCTGGGCCGCCCGCGCCGCCGCCGCTTTGTTCGCCCCGCCCGCGGGCTCCGCGCTCCGCGCCCGGCGATCGGACTCCGCGGCTCGGCTGCTCCGGGACGCGGGGGGCGCGGGGGCGCGGCCACGCCGGGCGGGGTCGGGGGCGGGGCCGGCACCCTCGCCTGGCGCCTCCCCGCCGCCCAAGCGCCGCCCCCGCCCCCCCACTTCCTGCCCGGCCGCCGCCGGCGAAAGTTGCGGAGAGCGAGGGCTGCGGCGCAGGCACCAGGCCCTCACTTCGTCCGAGCGGTACCCGGACGTTTGGGGAGCTCCTCACCCAGCTGGAGTGACCTCGCCTGAGGAGTGATGGCCAGGTCGCAGCGCCTGCGCTCCCCGTGTGCCTCTGGACCTCCGTGGAGGTCAGGAGGGCGGGGCGCCCTCGCACGGCCTTTCGGAAAGTACTGACCCGCGAGGGCGCACCAGCTGGGCGCACCGGCTGGGCAGAGGCTTCTCGCCGGTGGGCTTGTCAAGCTGCCTCTGCGGGATAACTCAAGGCTAGGATCACATGCGCCCAGGTCTCCTCAAAGCCTCCTTCCCGTCCTCCGCCCTAGCCAGAGCCCAAAGACAGCCCTAAGGAGCAGGCAACCGAGAAAAAATATGTGTCCTGAGTAAGCCGCAAAGAGAAGAAGACCGGCACACGAGGTGCAGGCAGCCCCTGGGGTTGGGCGGGACAACAATGTTCCATCCCCGCTGGCGTCGTGTGACAGTGGGAGGAGCGTCAAGAACGTAAACATCATGTTCTGTGACTGAAATTTTGAGGACCAGGGTTCAGCTTTCCAGAGCACTGGTTCTTCTTGATGGGCTGCGGAGCCCTGAGCAAGTCTGAACCCTTCTTTGAGAATGGTTTCACCAACAGAGTGACCAGGCTGAACCCTGGGTCTGTATTAGCTGGGCAACCACCCAGTGGCCCAGCCCCCCCTCTCCCTTGGCTGGACTGGACAGGGTCCGAACAGGATGGCCCCCCTTCTCACTGCAAGTCCAGAGAGGGTCCCTTACACCCAGGGAACCTCCACCGGGTCCTGTCCTGTGAATGGCCTCTGCAGAGTCAGACTTGCCTTCCCACCTGAGGAGGAAGCATGAGGGTCAGGCCAGAGATCTGGCCCATGGGAAGGTCAAGAAGAAACCCACCCCCACCAAGTCAAATGACAGGTGAGCTGCAGCTGTCCAGTAGGGCATCTGCCTCTGAGTGAACGGAGGCACCTTTGTGAACAGCTCCTCAGGGAGGAGGGTTCAGTTGTCCTCAGCCAAGGCACTGTGCTGCTGGGCACAGACAGACCCCTCCAACCTGTCCCTGAGGAATTGCAAATACTAGAGCCAGGCCAGAGCTTCAGTCTGATCCAATAGTCTGGCAGGGGTCCTCTAGGGGGAAATTCCTGCCTCCCCTTCAACAGTGAGGGGACCCCCACTCACTCCCTCACACTTGCTCATGAGGAATGAACTGTATAAACTATCCAGAGGCCTGGCCCAGTGCCAGGGGAGTAGGGGCTTCTCTCATAGCCCCTCTCCTAGGCTCCATGCTAGCACGGCCCCATTCAGGTCTCCAGGTAGCTCTGTCAGCAAGAAAGGGGCCTCTGTCCTCCCTTGGCTTTCCTGCTTGAGCAGAGAACTAAGGCCACACCAGGTCTGGGACAGAGGCGCACCATGGACAGTGCAGATGTTCTTCTGCTGCCCCCTGGTGGTGCTGAGGATAGAGCCACCGCAGGCCACCCAGGGGCTCCCAGGAGAGGCCGTCTTGAGGAGCCATGATCTGCAGGTTAACCTGGAGAATAGCCAAGTCAGGAGACCAGGCCTCACTGCTGGGCCATTCACAAGAACCTCCCTGGTTCCCAGTTCCTGATCTGGGCAGGAGGTTCTGCTGGGGATGGTTAGGGTTTGAAGGAATGGAAAGTACTCCCAGTGTTTGTTCTGGGAGCAAGGAGCAGGTCGAAATTACAGACTCCAAGCTCTGTAGGGAAGGCTAACAAGTGAATACTGTTTCAGAAACCCCACCCCACCTGCATCTTCCACCGTCAGCCTGTTTGCAGGCCTTCCCCGGGGCACAGGGCCTCCAGAGGGCGAGAGTCCTCCCAGACCCCTGCACCTTTGAGATGGACTCCCGGGGAGCCACATACACAGACTACCAGTGAAGACTCCCAGCCAGGTTGAGCAGATGAAACCCTGGGGGGACGCCAGCCCAGTTTCCCAAATGTGAAGGAGGGCTGCAGGCCATGGAAGAGGTTGCAAGAAGGAGCACACATAGGAGCAGGTGGCCTGGCTTCCAGAAAGAACCTAGGCTTGATCTGACAATTCAAGATGACGCCTGCTTATGGCAAAGAGAGATGATGTGGAGGAGAGGTCCACCTAGGGGACCTAAGTGTACCTGGAGCACACGTCAGCCCTAAACACCAAGGAGACCTGGGGTTTGGTTGGGGAATCCTGGGCATTGAACCACAACAGCAACATTGTCCTGGGTACTGTCACTCTCCCCAACATCAACCCATCAGCAAGTCCCAGTGACCACTTTTCCATCTTGCCTAGTTCCTGACCACTCCTGGCCCCTCCACCGCCAAGGTCTAGGCCCCCCTCCTTAGGTTCCTCAACAGAAGTCACCTGCTTCCACGTCACAGGGCGTTTGCACCTGCTATCCCTCTGCCTGGGACTCTTCCCCTGAGAGTAGCCTGGACAGGGTTACAGCTGGCAGAACCAGAATTGGGACCCATGTCTGAACATGAAGCCCATCTTCTCCAAGACCTCCAGCTGAGAGACTGGCTTTAGTTTTAGCAATGATATGGTTTCAAGAGAGTCAGCACAAGAGAAATCCAAGTGCATGCTGGCCAGCTCTGCCCCTGGACTTCTGCAGAGAGTCGTCTAATCCGAGGGCAGCGGGGACCAGTTTCTGAGCAGGAATGCAATAGAGCCTGTCTTCGTGTGTCACAGGTGATCGGGCTTCAGCAAGGGCTCGGACACTCTCCAGGCACACCTGCCCATCCACACTGTGCCTTTCCATATGGGCTCCTCAGAGAACCAGGCGCTTTTTCAACCCAGGATTCCCCAACCAAACCCCAGCACTCACTGAAGGGCTCAGTCCTTTTCATCAAAAGGGCCACAGCTGAGGGACCCCTCGTCCCACAACCAGATCCAAGGAACAAAGGAAGCTTTCCTTCCGAGGAGCTCTACCAAGGTCAGGGTTTTACCCTCCACTCACCCACCACCCTCCCCTGCACCATCCCTCCATATCCTTACACCTCCTCTCCCACCTCTCTCTACCCATCCCTCAGCTCATCCCTCCCTCCAGCCCACTCTCCACCCCTCTTCCTCCCTCCATCAATCCTCCTATCCCTGAATTTATCCATCCTTCCATCCACCCCTCCAACCCACGTCCCTCCATTCATCCTCCGTCTACAAAATATTTACTGAGCCTCAGCATTGCTGTGTGGAAAGGGAAGTGAGTATTTTTACTCTTCCCACCATGACTGGGGGAAGGAATTTTTCTCGCGTCCAAACCACATGAACACACACATTTTGCAAATTCTGTTTGAAGCTACATCACGCATGGTTACAGCTACATCAGCTGTCACAATTTCCCGGGAAATTATAGGTGTAGAAAAAGACCATCTGGCCCACCATGCCATCAGTGTGCCTGGCTGGGATGGTGGGTGTGTGGTTTCTTACATTTCATTTGAAAATGCAAAATATAGACTTTTTACTGCTAGTCACATCACCTTTCAGAATTAAGTCAAATGCCACCATCCATGCCTTGTACCCTCAACTGTGGCCTCTGAGGTCTTTGCTGCCATATACCATTGCTTGGGACTACCTGAGGCTTTCCTTGCTTCCGAGAGGGCCTGGTCCTTGATCCAGGCTGTAGGGAAGGGAGGACGGGTCTCCAGGGTGACACTCACTGGGTCAGCATGAGGCCCAGTGGCAAGGAGCAGAGAGACTGCAATTTCTACAGGAGCCTTCTGGTCACAGCACCTAACAAGTGGCAGGTAAAGAGGGAGGAGGACCAAGCCCGGGTCAGCTGCTCCGAGCATATCAGGCAGCTCAGCTGAGCCTGCTCTGACTGATGGAAGTGCTGGCTTGATTGTCAGAGAGGCAGCACTGATGGGAACACAGGAAGGGAGAGCCTGGCCCTGAGCCTCACCCGGGTGTCGTGTGTCCAGGGCCGCCCTCCAACCCAGCAAGGAGGTGCCCAGTCCTGGGCCCTTCTAGGTCTCCTCTAACCATTGCCACCTCTAGGGCAGTAAGTTGGCAAACCAAAGAGATGTGCCAACTTCACCTGCTGATGGACCACAGCGCTGCGACATTTTTGTCACTCAATACCTTTGAACCACCACCCAGCCCTGGCAACCACTAATCTGTTCTCCACCCCTCATGCCATGCCCATCCAGGGCACTTCGCATCAATGGAGTCACCATGTGTAGCCGGTGGGTGGCTCTTCACCCAACACAATGCCATGCTTCACTCAGACTGTAGCTAATACCAGTAGGAACATCCTTAATTCATCCTAAGTGCAGTCAACTCTGATAATACATATTTTTAATCCAATATTCAACTATTTTCATTTTAATGTGTAAACAATAAAAAATTATCAAGAGACTCTTTACATCCCTTCTTCAGTCTTCAAAATGTATTCTGTGTTTATACTAGAGTACTTTTAAATTGAACCCTAAAGCATGAGATCTATATTTAGGTTGCATAAAGCTCACAGTTAAAAAAAAATAAATTCTCATGCCCAAATTGTTTAAAATATACTTAAAAGTTTGCCAAAAATGAAATTGAATATTGATTTTTCTCAATTAATTAAACTGAGCAGTGAGTCTACTCAGGAAACGTGTCTCCCAAAACCCAGTTTGATCACAGACTCTTGAGGAAACCATCTCCTGGCCTCCTAAGTGTCCTCTACACCTTGCTTGGAGACCCTGTGCTGTCCACTTGGGTGTAAGGTGACCTCCTCCCTGACTCCCCAGCACATAGCACAATGTGCAGCATGAGTCCATACCTCCACCCACTCACCCACCATCCATCCATCCACCCACCCATCTATCTACCCACCCATCTACCCATCCACTCACCCGTCATCCGCCCTCCATGTGTCCATCCATCATCCATCTACCCACCCATCTACCCACTGCTCATTCATTTACCCACCTGCCCATCCATCCACCCACCTGCCTATCCATCTATCCACCCATGTGTCCACCCACTCATCCATCTATCTATCCATCTACTCACTTGCCCACCTACCCATCCATCTACCCACCCTCCTATGCACCCTCCTACCCCCCCACTTACCTCGCCACGCATCCACTCATCCATCTATCCATGTACCCACCCACTCATCCATCCACCATGTGTCTATCTATCCTTCTATCCCTCTAGCCCATCCATCAAGAAAATGCTTCCTGAGCACCTACCATGGGGAGACTGGGGACAACACAGAGCTGGCTCAGGATTGCCCGAGTCAGGAAGGAGGTGTCAGATGTGGAGGGACAGCAGAGACTGCAGGTCCTGGCCACTTGCCTCCTGGGTGGCCTAGAGAGCACCGTGTTGTTTCTGAGCGGAACCCAGCCCCTGCAACGCCCGCCCTCCCCCCTACATACCCTGAGCTTCATCCTGATGCCACATGTCAACCTCTACAAACCTAGCAGAGGCCCCTGTGAATGAGCCACGCAGGGCCACCAGCTGGCAGGCACTGGGGAGGGAGCTGCCAGGCTCCACCTGGTGGGAGAAGATAAGGCTCCAACTGCAGCTTCTGTTGGGCCCAGGGCCGGCTCAATCTCCTTCAAGGTGGAAGTGGCCTGGTCAGGATGGAGAGGCCAGTAGGGGAGTTCTTCTGGGATTTGGAACCTCTCAGGAGTAACCTCCAAGGTCTGGCATCTCTAGCCTGTGCTTGGGGCTGGCCCTAGGAGGATAGGGGCTCCCTCAGAGGGAAAAGGCCAAGGAGGGCTCTCCTGTGCACTCTGGGCCCTTGGGTAGGTGGTCTGTGCCCAGCCTCAACATCACCTGTGTGTAAGGGGCTGGCAGTGTGCCCAGGGCAGAGGCTGCATGGCTCATGTCCTGAGATGATGCCCCCCTACCCCAGCACTTAGGGAGTCCTGGTTCTGGGAGTTCCCTAGGAAAAAAATCTCATGGTCTCCTGTTTGATCCCAGGGAGCCCAGGGCACCCTCCAGCAGAATTTTTTTCCTTATTTTCTTCCACTTCCCCAACTGTCCAAGCCCCCATGGGTCGATTGGCAGAAGGTAGACTGTTTCTCATGGAAATCAGTGGAGGTCCATGGGACCACTGTGCCCTGCCACAGGGGTGGATGGTTGGGAAGTGCTTGTCCCAGGCACTCTGCCCTGCTCCCCGCCGTTCCTCACCAGGGACCTTTGACTAAGCCTGACCCAGCTGGCATGGGTCCTCCAGCCCATCACTGCCTCGGGCAAGCTTGGAGGTGACCCTCAGGGGTTCCCACTCACACACCCAACTCTGGGACCCAGCACAAGTCAGCCCCATGGTGGCACGTACATCCTCCAACCCCAACAGGAGCCAGCGCCCCCACCAGAGGGACATTTTAACTTGAGTCTCGCCAGGCAACACATCATTATTATTTCTCCTTCCCCTGACCTCCTGTCTCTTGATCTGTCTGGTGCCTATCACATGCCTATAATCCCAGTGACTCGGGAGGCAGAGGCAGGAGGATCATAAATTTGAGGACAGCCTCAGCAACTTAGCAAGACCCTGTCTCAAAGATAAATTTAAAGAAGAAAAGAAAGAAAAAATATCTACCCACCCTCCTGTGCACCCTCCCACCCGCCCACTTACCTCCCCACGCATCCACTCATCCATCTATCCATGTACCCACCCACTCATCCATCCACCATGTGTCTATCTATCCTTCTATCCCTCTAGCCCATCCATCAAGAAAATGCTTCCTGAGCACCTACCATGGGGAGACTGGGGACATATCTTCTGGTAGTCCTATCACATAAACCCCAAACATCTGTTTCCAGGGCTGGACATTCAGTGATCTTTGCTGACAGCTAATGGCACCAGACACCTACAACCCAACGGTACCAACACCTCCTACCATATTGGCCAAAGAAAGGCAAGGGACCCCTTCAAGCCACAGTCCAGGAGGGGCCTGACGCCTGCTAGCCACCCTGACCACCTCTCCTTCCATCAAAGTCATCCTGCTGGGCCCCCAGTGTCCAGTGATGTCCTGCCCAGTCCTCTCTCTGAGCAGCTGGTGCCCAGAGGGCTCAGGGAAGTCACCTGCGACCAGCTCTCAGGGACTGGCCGCCCTTTGCCCAGCTGGTTGCTGGCCGTGGGCAGGGGGCTGGATCCTTGGCAAGAGACAGCAACCATCCCTGCCTCCCCAAGGTGGGAAGAGGAGCTACCTCAGGAAAGAACATTGCGGTGGCTATGTATTTCAGATGCTGCTACGGTTGGGCAGGGAGGGGGGTGGCCCTAAGAACCCTAGAAATGCATGGCGGCTGCAGGGAGCGCCAATACACCCAAGGACAAGGACAGCAGCAGACTGCAGAGGGTGACCCAGCCCCCTTCCAGGCAGAGGAAGGAAAGCTAGGTGGCCCGGAGGCAGGCCCAGAGGGATACTTCATTTGCCCTGGCTCTAGCTGCGAGAAGCCGGCCCACACCACAACTGCGGGGCCTGAGCTCTCCAGCCCAGGGCCAGGCCTGACTGAGGAGGCTGGACCCCAAGACCTGGACCGGATGCCAAGGGCAGCACCCTGGGAAGTCCTAAGTGCTGATCCTCTGAAACAGGTAGAGCCCTGCCTGGAGGCCACCCAGAGCTCAGGCCCTGGGAGGCCACACCTCTGCCTCGGGCCACAGAACCTATGCCCAGAACTAAACTTCAGGAAATCTTAGGTTTTATTCTCCTTCTTGAGCCATTTTTAAAAATCCCACCACAGAGCCGCACCAGAACTCTCATGCCCCTTATTCCTCTCCTCCTGTACTGTTCCTCTTCTCCTCCCTCTCCTTCTTCTTCTTTCCCCCATTTCTGGGTTCTCCAGAGACTGTGATTCAGCTCAACTTCCCAGGTGACCAGAGGGGAAATTTTAATTCAATATTTTGCCTTTTTTCCTCATTCCCTAAATAAGCAGTATTTTCATTGCTTCTAGTCATGAATAGCCAAATAATCGACCCCAGAATCACCCCCAAACAATCGACCCCAGAATCACCAATTTCTATGTTAGGGTTTACAATGGAGTGAATGTTGGACCCCAAAAAGATATGCCTCATCGTATCCCTGACCTCTGAGAGTGTGATCTTATTTGGAAAAAGGGTCTTTGCTGATGTAATTAACCTAGGATTTTTGAGATGAAAGGATCATCCTAGATTATCTGAATAAGCCTGAAATCCAATGATGCATCCTTACGAGGAACACATGGAGGCTGGGGTGCAGCTCATGGCAGGGCACTTGCTAGAGATGCACAGAAAAGAAGGAGCCGTGGGACCCCAGAGGCAGAGGCAGAGAAGAAGCCACAGCCGAGGAAGTCCAGCCATCCCAGCAACCACCAGCAGTCAGGAGGGAGGCCAGAACAGAATCCCCCCAGGCCTTGCCAGCGTACTTAAGGCCCAGGTTTGATCCCCGTCACTGAAAAAGAACCCCCCGGAACCTCAGCAGGGAGGGAGACCCTGCCTGCAAATGAATTTTAGACTTCTTATAACAATGGCCCCTTTCATGCTGCTGGGCCCTTGGCAGCTTACTTGAAAACTAACCTCTTTTCCCTTCCTCTTCACCCTCTGCCCCTCCCCAACCACGGCAGAAGCAAGATTGACATTCTCCTGTGCCAAGTCCGGTTATCTGCCCTTCCACTCACTGTCCACGGGAATAAAGGGACTCCAGACCGTGAGACTGGAACAACAGCTCTTTCAAGGACACAAGTTAAACATTAATCAGATCCACCGATACTGCTACCTGGAAAACAGACCTTGCGTCCCTCTTTGTAAAAGCCGCCTGTCCCCTGGCAGTCAGACAGCAGCCTCTGTGACACCAGTTGCCCTTCTCCCTTGCTAGCAAAGTGAAAAAATCTTTATATTTTTTCTTCCTTTTTCTAAAAACTCCTTATTATTCCCAGAGACTTGGAAAACTGAGGCAGCAGGATCACAAAATCAAAGCCAGCCTCAGAACTTAGCAAGGCCCTCAGAAGCTTAGGAGACCCTGTCCAAAAAAAAAGGCTGGGTATGTGGCTCGGTGATAGAGCATCCCTGAATTCAATCCCCAATACCAAACAAAAACCTGTGGACTGACAGGCAGGTTCTCTGTCCCTTGCACACACAACCCTCCTGCTCTGAAGGGAAAACGCTCTCTCTGTAGGGAGTGTGAGACAGGCCTAGGGATGCTAAACACCATAAAGTTTGCTATTTTTAACAAAAATCAGATGGGTTTGGGTTTGTTTTGTCTTTTGGTTCTGGGGATTGATTCCAGGGATGCGTAACCACTGAGCCACATCCCCAGCCCTTTTTTTATATTTTATTTAGAGACAGAGTCTTGCTGAGTTACTAAGTACCTTGTGAAGTTGCTGAGGCTGGCTTTGAACTCAAGATCCTCCTGCCTCAGCCTCCCAAGCTGCTGGGATTACAGGCGTGTGCCACCGCACCTGGCTTCAGCTACAAGCCATTGGATACTCTCCTGAGCTGCAAAATAGTTTATTCTGACAGTTTCTGTCCATTTTTCCTTGGCAGAGCTGGGAGTCCTTGCTCACGGTACCCACTGGTGTCCCTGTGCATGCAAGGCAGGCACTCTACCAACTGAGCTGTGACCCCAGCCTGAGCACACTTTTTGGTTTGTTTGTTTCCAGTGCTGGGGATCACGCCAGGCCCCTGAACGTGCTTGGCTAGTGCTCTACCACCGTCCAGAACTCCCTTTTAAAAACTGCTGTGTTGGACTGGGGTTGTGGCTCAGTGGTAGAGCGGTCACCTAGCATGTGAGAGACCCTGGTTCGATCCTCAGCACCACATAAAAATAAATAAATAAATGAATGAATGAATGAATGAATAAATAAATGTACTTAAACTACACCTAAAAATTTTTAAAAAAGAAAAACACACTGTGTTGAGATGTAACTCACATACCATGTGATCCGCCTGTTTGTACAACCCGAGGCTCTGCAGTACAGTCACGGGGCCATGTGACATCACATATGATTTCAGAGCCTGAGCCTCCCAGAGCCCCGTCCCCATTGCTCCCGTTCTCCTCCATGCTGTCTCGCAGCCTTAGCTGCCTCTAACCCCTCCGCCCCTGCCTCAGAGAGCTCTTTGCCTCTTCTCCTAAAGAGTCCACGCGTGCTTAACAGGTCATGGGTACCCTGTGGCGGGGGAGATGCAGGCTCAGCCCTGACAACAACACGGACTCCCTGGTCACTGCCTGACCGGCCATCACTGAGCGCCAGCGTGGTGCTAACACCTGGGGAAGCAGAGGCACAGACTCCGCCCACGTGGAGGGATGACGATCATTCTCACTGGAATAGCCGTGCAGCCATCCCTGCCCTGGACTCCTCCATCCTGTGCTCGGGAATGTCTGCTGACCACCACGGTCATCCTCTGTGACATGGATCCACAAGGATCTCACTCTTGAGCAAGATGTGCCACAGTGGCCTCTGTCCAGGGAAGTTGCAGCCTCTCCACGGGCCCTGCCACCCAGAAGAGCCTGTGCAGTAGGCTGGACCCCTGGGGAGTTTGGTGTGCACCCCTGGGGGGCACCAGTGTGAGGCTGGAGGTCCTCTGTCCTGGATGAAGCTCATGCTTGAACCAGAGGCAGACCGGTGCCACCTGCAGTGAGCTCTGCTGCTCGCTGGCCCCTTGGCTGTGTGCACACTTGTCTCTGGCTACTCTTTTACCCCTCGTTCCCCTGTGGAGGTCAGTGGCTGTTGCTGACAGTTAACTTTGCAATTTAGTCTCAGGTAAAAGCATATCTGGGCAGGAGAGATAAGAAGAGCAATTCAGAGCCCAGAAGAGGGACTCAGACTGGGGACTCACGGCTCTTTCCTGGGGTGGGGGAGGACAGACTGTTTCACACCTGTGTCCTGTGAGGTACAAAATTGTTTTGCTTTTGAAATGTGGAAATACAAAGCCATGATGAAATGTACACATGGAAAGAATAGATCAAGGGGTGGGCTTGCCAGGTGCCATTGCCTGTCACCTCGGGCCCTTCACCTAAACACGTCTCTGTGCATCTTTTATGCTCTGCTCTGTGATGCAGGGACAGGGACCCTGCAAACCTCAGTGACCCTTGGCCGGTGCCGGTGTGTTCAGCTCCATCAGAAGGGAGCTAGGTGTCGCCTTGCGGAGGAACAGGAGCGGCTGCCTGTCTCTCTTCTGTCTGCTCCCGGCTTCCCCAGGGCCACGGTCCCCTGGACTCCCTCACCTCGGGAGCAGCTGGGTGCTTCCTGCTCCCTTGTGCCTTGTTTCCTAAAGCAGTTGAATCTAGTTTGTACTTTTCCCACTTTATCATGTCGTCCCACTCAGTGACACCAGCCCTAACTCTCTGGTGCCTTCCTCTGAGCTCCAGGTCCAGACCTCCCAGGACCCCCTTTAACAAACCCTCTTTAGAGCTTTAGAGTTTTACAAAGTAGTTGGGTTCATCCACCCCCCCCAAAAAAAAAAAAAACTCATACAGGCATGGAATTCGATTTCAGCTCATCATCCTCCCCTTTTCCCTCCTACCTCCTCCCCTGGGAGGCTGCTCTCAACCAAAGACCCCAAGACAGCCAGCACACCCCCTGGGGTCCCACCTCTGTCTCTTCAAGTTTCCATTAATCCAACCTCTTGCACTGGTCCCCATCCTTAGGGGTGGTGGTGGTTACCTGTTGCACTTGCTATCTTTAAGATGTATTCAAGTTCTTTTTTATTCTGGAAGTTATATATTGAACAACTTTGGACTTATATATTATTTCTTATATTAACTGCTCTCTGTCCAAATGAAAGGTATACTTGCTTTCATCCAGCAGGACTCCGACTGATGTAAGTCGCTTATCAATCGCATTTTATTTGCAAACCAAGAAATCACAAACAAGGTTAAAGCAAAGATCCTTTTATTCTGGATATATTTTTCAAACCCAGTTGAACTAGAGTGAATGAATGCTCCACAGAGGTGAAGCGGGTCTGAGGCTTTCCTAACAAAAAGGAACAGTCTTTAGAGAAGTTAAACAGGACTGAGGTAACCCTGGAACTTGGACACCAACTCGGTCCTGGGTGGTTGTAAATCTTCTAAGTCCAGCTGAAGAGGCAGACTGGTCAATTTAATGTTTCTCAACCTTGTAAAGTATTGTTAGCTTCCAGAGAAGTATTCCCTCTGGAAGATCCAGCTCTAGAAAATTTGCCCCTTTGGGAAAATTTCAAAAGCTCACAGAAGAACTTTTGCCCTTTATTTTTTGACCATTCTGCAGCCATCTTCCCATTTACCTGGTTGATTACGAATTTCTTTCTCACATTCAGCGGCTTTCCTTTTCACTCCTGATAAGGATATTTTGAATAAGCTTTTATAATCTTAGAATGGCTTCCCAGAGTCGCAGAAAAGCCTCGGGGATGGTGAGAGTTCCCATGAGCCCCCACCCAACGTTCTGCATGGGGTGGTCTTGCAATAGCCGGGCCCACTTGGTACCACTCAGGAGCCCACAGGGACACAGCAGCACTCACTGAAGTCAGGCTTTATCAGGACTTCCTCAGTTCCACCCATGTCCTCCTTCTGCCTCAGTGAAGCCAGATTTAAAATTAGGTAGTCAGTGTAGTTAGGTAAATCGGGTCTAATACCGATTGAAATCTAAAATGGAGGCCATGTTGATAATGATTCCGGGATGGAATGTTAAGGAAGTCCCAGAAAGGCCCTAGGCCAAAGTCCACCCCAAAGAAATGTTAATGGAACCCAGGAAACAGCCCCCAACAGATTTGGAGATAGCCCATCCCAGAGAAGGGATCATGAAGTCCTTCCTGCCCAGATTACTTGTTTGGCCCACCTGTGTCCCAACCCGTCCCCCTTACATTCCATCACCAAAACTATAAAAAGGGGAGACAACAGCCCTTCCACAGATTCCACCTCTTGGGTCCCCTTCTTCCTCCGGGAGAAGTCTTTTCTGCTGTCCTTTAATAAACTTCTAATTTCTACTCTGATCTTGCCCCAGCGTGCTCTCTGGTGTTATTCTTCAACACTGGGGAAGCAAGGACTTGTCACCGGTCAACAGCAGTAACATCAGGACCCCAGGCCACACATGGCCTTAGTCACCCCACCTCCTGGGCCCCTCTAGACCACCAGATTCTCAGACTTTCCCAGCTTTTTGGTTTTCTGTTTGTTGGTTGGTTGGTTTGTTGTTTGGGTTTTATCATTTTGGGTTTTTTTTTTTTTTTGGTTTTTGTAAAACACGTTCAAGATTTTACTTTTCTATTGGATGATTTACATACTTGCCTGCCTTTTCTTTAAGTTAGTGCCACAGTATTCCACAATAAACTACTTTAAGACCTGATTCGGTGGAGATTGGAATGAAATGGCAAAAAAAAAAAAAAAAAAAGAAATTTGTAAACCTCCTGTTGCTTTTTGAAAACCCAACCCCCAGGCTGGGGAGGTAGCTCGAGGCAGAGCCTCACCTAGCCAGCTTGCTGGAGGCCCTGGGATCCATGCCCAATACCACAAAAACAAACAACACGCCATTTCACCAATTATATTCCAGCAAAAACACACAGTCTGCTCCGTGTGTGCAGAGCTTCCTGGGGACCAGCCTTCTCCTCCAGCAGGCAAGGGGCAGCGCGGGTCAGCCGCTCAACACACTGGAAGGGGGTCTCCACTTATTTGCAGGAGGCCCGGATAGGAGGACCGTCTAGAAATCCAGAGGTCCAGGCTCCACCCAGCTCCTAGCGCACACTTGCCACCAGCCTGCGTGCTTGCCTGGTGAACAGGCCCCCGGAGGGATGCCATCCGCAGTCACCGTGTCTTGTCCCCCGCTGGAGCCCTCTGTGGCTGACCTGTAGGCCAGATGCTCTCCTCTGGATAGTCCGCCTTGGGGACAAAGGCGAGCAGCCAGGTGGGGTCATCGTGGCTAAGAGCAGCGGGCAGCAGTCCTGCCAGCTGTTCTCCGAGACAACGATGCACACTCAGAGTGGAAGGACATCGGTTGCCAGAGTTGCAAACTGCGCGCTTTTCGAGGCCTGGGCAATGACCCTAGCCAGGCGGCTCCCACTGCAGAAGCTGGCCCGCGGGCCCCGCCCACGCACCATGGCCACAGACGCCAGACGTCAGTGGAACAGAAGATACCGTGCAGCTCCGCCTGGCCTCGTCCACTTCCCCACGCGGCCAGGAAACCCTGCCTGCGAGGTCCCAGGTCCTATTGCCCGCGGGCGCTGGAGCCAGAAGCCTTTTAACTTTCAGAGTGCGCTCTGCAGCAGCACTTCCCGGGAGCGCCTGTCCTGGAGACTGGCCTCCGCTCACCCTTCTTCCAGCTGCAGACTGGAGGCCTTGCGGTCCACTCTGGACACCCTCTTGCACATGCTCCTTGAAAGCCGGGGTTGGGGAGTGGGGGGCGCCACAGCCGGGGCTTGGGGCTGGCTTGGAGGACTCTGGCTAGCCAGGCCCAGCCGGCCCCCTGGCAGGCTACGTGCAGGAGGCCCAGGCCAGAACCTCACATTTCTTTGCCCTCCCTCCCTCGCTCTCCTCCCCACCTCCTTGCCTTCCCCCTTCTCCCCTCCTCTCCCTCCCCACAACTCCCCTCACCTCCCTCTTCTCTCTTTAGGTTTTCGTTTTCCTTTTTTCAGTACTGGGGCTTGAACCCTGAAACACTCTACCACTGACCACATCTTCAGCCCTTTTTATTATTTATTTTGAGAGAGGATCTTGCTGACTTGCTGAGGCTGGCCTCGAACTTGTGACCCTCCCGCTTCAGCCTCCTGGGTTTCCGGGACCATAGGAATGAGCCCGGTTCCTGAACTGCACATTTAAGAGTGCGGAGAAGACCGGCAGAGGCAGGAGCCCTGGCGGCTCACGGAGGGTACAGGCCTCCAGGGGTCATGGCTGGTGCTGACCCTGAGCATGACCACCATGGGGTTTTTCCCTGTACAGAGATCCTGCCTCCTGCTCCCCCTACCGCACCCGGTGGGAGCAAGTCAGCGCCCATGGGCCTACTGGAGGAAGCAGAACATGTGCAAACTTTATTTGGAATTCTTCTCCACCGAGTTCTGCCATCCTTCAGTCAGCCTTTCCCACGAGTACTGCCTGCGGTTTTGGAAAATGGTGTTAGAAACCAAGATTCCTCACGTTCGTCGCCGCGGGGTGTCACTGCTCCTAAGTGCCTAGGGAGCCAGGGCCTTTAGTGCGCAGCGCGCTGCTCTGGAACCAGCCTCAGTGTGTCCCAAGTCCATATGCAGCCCTCTCCATCTAGCTGCCATTCCTTGTGGCAGAGCACTCTGACCTCTTTCCCTTGCTGGTGGCAATGTGGGCTACAACCCGGAGAACCCTGGGCTGCCCTCCCAAAAGTATCCCCAGGGTGCAGGCCTGGCAGTGCTGGGTACTTACCGCTGGCCCCTGGGAGTAAAGGCCATTTGGTTATCTTGCTCTTATTAAGAGCACTAAGGTGGGGCTGGGGATGTGGCTCAAGTGGTAGCGCCCTCGCCTGGCATGCGTGCGGCCCGGGTTCGATTCTCAGCACCACGTACAAACAAAGATGTTGTGTCCGCCGATAACTAAAAAATAAATATCAAAAAATTCTCTCTCTCTCTCAAAAAAAAAAAAAAAAAGCATTAAGGTCTTTTCTGACCCCAAGTTCAGGAAAGTATCTTCTATTACCTTGTAAGTTTTCTGTTATTTCTCTGTTCACATTTAGAGCTGTAGTTCACCAGGAATTTATTTTTGTATTGTTTGACACCATTGAGTTGGAGATTTGGGGTTTTATTTTTTTGTTTTGTTTTTGTTTTTGTTCTGGTAGTGGGGGTTGAACCGAGGGGCACTCAACCACTGAGCCACATCTCCAGCCCATCGTTTGTATTTTATTTAGAAACAGGGTCTCATTGAGTTGTTAAGGGCCCTACTATGTGGTTGAGGCTGGCTCTGAACTCCTGTCTCACCTGTTGTGCTCCAGCTAAGGTGGAGGTTTTTCCCATGTGGATAACCAGTTATCTCAGGGCCGCTGATTGAGGGAATCTGTCCTTTCCCAGGCCTTGTGGATCCCTCTCTATGATGAATCAAATCTCCAGTAGTATGTGGGTCTCTTGCAGGGTTTCTATTCTGTTTCACTTACTGGGCTGCACATCTGTACTTCCATACAAGTTTCTAATAAGTCTTAAACTCTAGAGAGGCAAATTGCTCTTTCTTTCTTTCCTTCCTTCCTTCCTTCCTTCCTTTCTTTCCTGGGGATTGAACCCAGGAAGACTTAACTACTGAGCCACATCCTCACCTTTTTTTATTTTTTATTTTGAGACAAGTTCTTGCTAAATTGTTTAGGACCTTGCTAAATTGCTGAGGTTAGTCTCAAACTTGCCAACCTCCTGCCTCAGCCTCCCAAGTTGCTGGGATCACAGGTGCGTGCTGCTGTGCTGGTATTTTTCTTCTTCAAGGGTACTTTGGGCTGGGAAACATACTGAATTTCAAAATAATTTTTTAAAAAACAGCTAAAGTTGTAGTTCAGTGGCAGAGCAAAACTGGATTCAATTCCTCAAATGAAAAAAAATCAAAAATAAATGCTGAGGTGTTTTTTTTTTTTTTTCGTAAAAATCCTAAGCATTTTTGTTAGATGATTACTAGGCATAATGTATTTTCATGTTATTATAAAATGTATATTTAAATTTCCAAATTGTTTCTTCCTGGCATTTGGAATTGCAAAGCTGATTTTATATATTAATTTTCTATCTAGCAACATTGCATATCTGCCATATTGATTTTAATAATTCATCTGAGATTCTCTTTATTTCTTCTGTTCCAATCTTGATATAAATTTTCTTTATCTCTTCTTTTTGTTGTACTGAGATTGAGCTCAGGCATGCCCCACCCTCCAGGGATACTCCAGCCCTTTTTAATTTTTAATTCTGAGATAGGCTCTCCGCAGGGGCCTCCAACTTGCCATCCTCCTGCCTCCGCCTCAGGTATAGCTGATGACAGGCGTGGGCACCACACCCAGCTATATATTTATTTTAGTGGCCTCTGTTAAACCAAAACTCCCTAAAATAAAAGGATCTGTGAGCCATTATGGATGCTCACTAACAAGGGCCACATCCTGAGCAGGCTTCTGCGGCTCCCAGCAGCCGGAGCTCCAGTGGTCGGAACCGTGCCCCCCACCTAGAGCTGAGAGTGCTTGGGGAGCTTGGGAAGGAGAGCAGGAGGAGTTTCCACTGAACCCACAATGGCGGTGGACCAGGGGGCGGGATGACCCTGGGTGGGGACAGCTTTGGGAGGGAAGGCAGAGCCCTGGGAGAAGTGGGTCTCTACTGGGTTGGTGCAGGTTGATCTCTGGACCACCTATGAGCAACAGGGTGTGTGGCCCTGGGCTCCTGGGGTGGGATTTGAGTCAGGTGTCCATCTGCCTTTAGGATTGTGACCCCTCCATGAAGGCAGGGCCTCGGGCACACTAGGCAAGGCTGACCACCAAGTTTTATAAGACCTTCTTTAAACCATGAAAGTTAAATGGAATTAACTTATTTTATGCAGATATTGAGAAAATTATATACTTTTTCTGTCTTCTTTCATCTGTTAATGTGGTGAGTTATATTAATTGAATTTTTAAATACCAAAATCAGGTGAGTGCAGTGGTGTAACTACAACTTGGAAGGCTGGGGGAGGGGGGCTGCAAGTTCAAGGCCAAGTGGGCAACTTAATGGGATCCTGTCTCAAAATTAAAAATGAGGGCTGGCCCCAGAGGCAAAGTGTCCCTGGGTCCAATCCCCAGGGGACTGAGAACTCAGCCTCAGGGTACAGCCCCCATGGTTCCACCCCCTGTAGCAAAGTAATAGTTAATAATAAAAAGAAGCCTGCAGGTGGCCCACACCTGTAATCCTAGCAGTTCAGGAAGCTAAGACAGGAGGATTGAGAGTTCAAAGCCAGCCTCAGCAAAGGCAAGGTGCTAAGCAACTCAGTGAGAGCCTGTCTCAAATCTTTCTAACCTCCTACAAAAATGAGCTTGATCTCATTTCTGTGTTTGCTAGTATGATCATCTAGCCCAAAATTTGTCCCTCATATTGGTCTAAGAGATGTAATGTGGCACAAAAAAAAGTCCTGACTAACTTTACCAAGAAGCCCTAATGACACAGATAAAAGGATCTCACTGAACCCAGAGGAAATGCCAAGATCAAGGTATTTTGCAAAAACCTGATGGCATCAGACATGTTAACCACAGCTCTTGAGGACACCTGTGACATTATAAAAGCTAAATGTCGTGTATATGTTCCTTTTTTTTCTAGTTGATTCTCAGTACTACATATAAATAAGTAAAATAAAGGTTTTATTTTATTATTATTTTACTTATTTATATGTAGTACTGAGAATCAAACCCAGTGCCTCACACATGCTAGGCAAGCACCCTACCACTGAGCCCCAGTCCAGCCTATGTATATGTTTCTAACAGCTCTGCTAATGTTCTGAAGCCTTAACTGGCTTTCACTCACAGCCCAGAGGCATGAGGGTTCATCCCACCTAGAGCTTTAATGAATCACCATGTTTGTGGTTTCCAGTGACCAGCTAATAATACTGATTACTTTCATGCTAATTGTTTGCAAAAATTAATAATGCTTTGCCACCTTATTTATTTATTGTTGTCTTACCATGATCCCTGCCCTATGTATACCTCATCCAGTCACCCACCAACTGACACCAGGGACCCCTGGACTGTCCTGATGCTAAATGCCCTTAACTCTCATTCCCCATGTAATGAGGAACAAGGACTTGGGATCCCTTTACCCCAACTTCAACCTCTCTCAGCAGAAAGCAGCCAGATGAGTTGGGTTCCAAATACCAAAGTGAAGACCCAAGTCACCCTGAGGGAGGAGACTTCTGTGACCAGATCCTGAAACTCTGGGAAATGAGGACAGTTCCTCCTCACCATAAATCTGTAAGAATGGATGACTAGGAATCCAATTAGAACAGGTCGGCATGGGCCAAGTTGACCTGGAGTGGCCCCCATGATAGTGGGGACTTGAAAGTCTGATGTCACCCAAAAGTCAAGAGGTGGACCTGGGCTGGACTCTCTGGAAATTTGAAACAGGTTATGGTTTGGATGTGAGGCGTCCCCCAAAAGCTTGCTGTGAGACAGTGCAGGAGATTCAGAGGAGAAATGTTGGGACGTAAGAGTCCTGATCCCGTCAGTGATATAAGGTAGCCGTAACTGAGGTGCTAGGGTGCGGCTGGGGGTGGGAACTGGGGCCTGGCTTCCGTCTATATTTGTTTCTGGCCAGTGGAGCCTCCCCTGCTTCCTGACCATGATGTGAGCTGCTCCCCTCTGCCACCCTCTCCCACCATGAGGCTCTGCCCCACCTGGAGCCCTGAGGAACGGAGCGGCCTTCCATGGACGAAGACTGAGACCCTGAGCCCACCGAGAAACCTTTCCTCCTTACGTTGTTCTGGTCGGGTCCCTGAGTCACAGCAGCGAAACAGCTGACTAAAACAGATCTCCAATAAAACTGGAGTGCAGGAGAAGCATGCTGTCCCTCTCCTCTCACTCTCTCCCTTGAGAGTGTCCCCTTTCCCTGTTGCCAGTCCCTTCAAAAACTCGTTCCTGTTAATCTAAGGGACATTTTTCAGACGTGATCACAAGAATGGGTGTTGGAAGAGGGGTCTTCATGGTGCCTCAGTTTCTCAGAAGGCCCCAGCTCCATGACATTAAAAACTAGACCTCCTTGTCTAAACTTTCTAAAGACACCTCTTCTCCTGTACGCCCCTGGTCTGGAGGGAAACAGACAGGAAGATCCGTCTGACTTAATCAGAGTGGAACTGCCGCTCCTCTGTCCTGCTTCAGGAATCCAAGTTTTTGATGTTCTCTGGCGCAGACACTGCCCAGCGCAGTAACAGGCTTGTCCCACTCCAAATTGAGGAGCACAACATGAAATCACGGTCCTGGGAGTGTGAGGATCCAAAAGGACAAAAGGGGACATTTAAGGAATTTTAAGGGCTGGCAAATGTCCTCTCTTAAATAAAAATAGTTACCAAGAAGTTAGTGAGTGTCCTCCATTCTGAGGGAGGCCCCAGCCAGAGGTCATGGAAGGAAAGGCAGAAACTGCAGACCACTAGAGGCTCCAGGATCAGGGAGGTGACCCTGGCCAAAGAGACCATTTTCTCAGCACAGATGCCCATGTTCTGTTCTCTTTCATCTGTTTATTTTTATTTTTATTCAGAGGGGAACTTTGTCCTCAAAAGTAATATTATCACAGTTGAGATAAAGGAGATGTCGAATAATTTTCTGCCTCCAAACCAGACCTGATTACCAACTGGAGAAATGAAAAATGGTTAAAATGCCCTATACGTGAGGTTTTACTCAAAACAGCAGCTTCCCTTACTTAGCTTCTGCCGGATCTCTCCCTCTCCAAGGCTTACATTCAAAATGTGAATTGCAGAGACCTGCTGAGCTTGCAAGACCAACGAGGCTTGCAGACTTTGAGACCAAAGGAAAATTGTGTCACTTTTAAATTCAAGCCTCTGTGGGACCTAGATGGCTGGCTATCTTATCTGCTCTTGCAGTTCACCACCTGCTTTCTTACCAAGTTCCTCCCTAAAGGCTGCAGCATATAAAGGTAAAAATGGAATAATCCCAAAAATGAAAAAAAAAAATTGAGATTGCTTTGTTTCTATGTCTTTACTAGATACAAGGTTACTAAGAGTTAAGATTTTGTCAGGTGCAATTTTATATACAAAGAGTACAAGAGGTTTCAGTTGGGTTTCAATTAAAGTACTATGATAATATTTCATCTTATTAAAATGGAGTAATTTGCCAGGTACGGTGACACACACCTGTAATCCCAGCGGCTCAGGAGGCTGAGGCAGGAGGATCATGAGTTCAGAGGCAGTCTCAGCAAGTTAGCAAGGCCCTAAGCAATTCAGTGAGATCCCTGTCTCTAAATAAAATATAAAACAGGCTCGGTGGTTATAAAATATGGCTCGGTGGTTAAGCACCCCTGGGTTCAAAAAAATGGAGTAGTTGTCTAAATTCAGAAATCTCATAACAATTGTTTCAGAATATAAATGTAAAAGGGATCAACAGCTAGGAAAGAGATGTAAGAAGGTTCTAGGTATGGAAATATATATATATATATATATATATATATATATATATATTTTTTTTTTTTTTTTTTTTTTTTTTTTAACATTTATTTATTCTTTTCAGCGGACACAACATCTTTGTTTGTATGTGGTACTGAGGATCGAACCCGGGCCGCACGCATGCCAGGCGAGCGTGCTACTGCTTGAGCCACATCCCCAGCCCTGGAAATATATTTTAAAAGCTAGAAGGATAAAGAAATGTTTCTGGATGAGAAAGTCTTTGTGTGATAAGAAAGTAAAAAATTGTAAAATGTCTAAGTAAACTAAGTGCAGTGGCATACAACTGTAATCCCAGCGGCTAAAGAGGCAGAGGCAGGAGGACCACGAGTTCAAAGCCAACCTCAGGAAAAATGAGGCACTAAGCAACTCAGTGAGACCCTATCTCTAAATAAAATACAAAATAGGGCTGAGGATGTGACTTGATGGTCAAGTGCCCCTGAGTTCAATTTCTGGTACCTTCCCATCCCCCCAAAAAAATGTCTAAGTAAGTTGCTGAAGATTTGTGGAGGGCAAATTTCAAAAAGTGTGTGTTAAATTAAACTGGATATATATGATTTGTACAATCAGCTAAAGCTATTTAAGTCTTTTTCCTAAGGTTAAATATTAATTTGTACTGATATAAACCAAAGTTTAATCCTCTATGGATTGAAGTAACAAAGATTTCTTAAAACATTAATTTGCTCTTATCTATCAAGATAATTTTTGTGTTTGTTAAGTTTTATTCTTTAAAGGAATAATCTTAAAGGAATTAGGGTTTGTACAACTCTAAAGTTAAAGAACAAATGTTATTTTAGAGTATTACAGTACATTACACAGTTTGAAATTGTCTTTAAAAGCTAAACTTGACTAATATAAAAACATCAATGTAATTGTGGTGCTATTACTGACTTCTTTGTATACTAGATGTATTTGTGTCTTCCAAGTGTATAGTCTTTAAAACATAAGGTAAAATAAAGGCTTGGGATTATAAAAATTATGTTTCTTGCCTTATAGCTATTATATGAATGTTCTTACTCTTGTTAAATTCATTTTGTATATCCTTGTAAACTTTATAACTATTGTCTGTTAGTGTCGTACAGAAGTACAAGTTATAATATAAGAACCTGAGTTAATTTGAGACAACAGTCCATCACCTATAGGACAGACAACATGTAATACTGACCCCAATTGGGTTGCTGGATGTTTAAGTCCAAGCTTAGAGACTAAAGTTAAGGAAATAAAAGGGCTAAGAAAGAAAAAAAGATTAGCCAGTATTTGGCTCTTGCTGTATGAGTTCAGCTCAGTCCCAGGGAATGACAGGGACTTCTCTAAAGGCTTTGCAATTCTGGGCCACATTACAACCTAATTAGAGGGATCAATGAGATCCTGGAAAACAGAAAGCCGACCAGTGCACATACTGCAAAAAGGAGGGTCATTTGAGACAGAGATGTCCCTAATACTTCCAAAGGAAGCCATGTGTTCAATGAGACCCTGACCCATCCTGGCAGACACACAAGAGATAGAAACAAAGACAATTTGACCAGCTTCATCTTAAATACCTAGCAAAAACAATTATAATTAAAGTACAGCCATACTTGAGCATTTAAAAGAAAAAACAATTGTTCTTTTAATGGAACTTAAGACAACATTTGTGTTAGCCCCACAGCCCTGGTGCCCACCCCCCAAATTCTGAGGCACTTTTCTTTGCAAACCTCATATTTATTCCTACCTACCAAAAATTTGGTCTAGCTTCTAGACCTTGGTCTTCCTTACTCCTGAAATTGATGTCTTACCTAACATCCAAAGTTTGTCTATTCTGATAACAGTGCACACCAGACACAAGAGAGCCCTTTGTCTATTCCCTTACTCATAGGGAATCTGGATGGCCATCTTAATTTCTTAAAATTTTTCATTTTGCTTTCCCACCCAAGGGCTTTTCTGAGAAAGGCCCACCACTCCCTCATACCAAACCCGCCCTTAACCATCACATTAGGATCCATCTGGCTCTAATCCCTGAGCTTGCCCCATAAAAGTCCCAGAACTCAAGCCTGTGTTGCCTCTCTCTGTCTATGGAGAGATGTGCTTTTATTTGTCAGCTCTGACAAATAAACTCTGTGTGTATCTCTGCCTGGTCTCTGACTTTCATTTCTCACTTGCCCGTCTCCCTGTGCCTCGCTTTCCTTTTAAGTGCTATTTATTATAGAGATTGTTTTCCTTGGTTCAAAGTTGTTATAAAAACTGAATATGTTTTTGGTCTTGTTAATTTCATTTTGCATTTTCCTTGTAAAGCTTTATAACTGTTTCCTGTTAGTGTTTTGCACAGGTACTGCTTCTAACAGAACCATCTGAGCTAATTTGAGACAATTAGCTATCACGTGTAGGACAGACAGGATATAAGCTGACATCCAATACTAATATTGACCCCAATTAAATGGAAGGGGTAACTGTGAAATTATAGACATTGAAGTTAAAACAGGGTACTCCTACTTCAAGATGGTGGACTAACCTGATGATTGTTTAAAACCAAAACTTGGAGACCAAAGTCAAGGAAGTAAAAGGGCCAAGGAAAAAGCAGTCAATATATTCACCCTTGCCCTCTAAGGTCAGTTGGGCTCCAGGGAATGATGGGACCCCTCTTGGGGACCTGCAACTCTGGTAAGTCACCCAATCTTCCGATCAGGAGGTTAGAGGACCGAGAGAACAAGAGGCCAAGCAGTGCCCATTCAGTAAAGAGGAGGGCCATTGAGAGGGAAATGTCCCTGCTGCTTCCAAAGAAAGCTACAGTGATCATCAGGACCCTGACCAATCCTGGCAGATGGCACCACTGGTAGAGGAAAAGCTGAAGGAACCGAGAGACTTTTCACAAGTTCCCAAGAGTGATCCCTGACAAATATCAACTGCTCTTAACAACAGATAGGGAAAAGGTCAATTTTGACCAATTTGGTGTTGAACATCTGGCAGGAAAGTAGAACCAAACCACAGTTGTTGGGTGCAGAGCAGGCTGAACTGTGTTGTCTGCAAGATAGCCCAAGCACTCAAACCCCCCTCTATCTGGTCCTTTATCACCTGTTTGCCTCAAGTCTGAACATTCAACCCTGCTCAAGGCTGAACACTTAACCCCCCTTGAGCCAACCAGGCAGCTTGCAGACCCAGAGGCCCCATTAGATTTGGACTATAAAAACTCCCTCCTGCCCCTCCTCTCTCTTGCTATCTCTTTTGCTTTCTCTGTCTCTCTCCTGCGTGCGCTTCCTCCCTCTCTCTCTCTCTCTCTCTCTCCTTCTTTCTTTTCTCTTTGTTGCACTGCTGCAATAAAGATCTTTTGGTTGCTCCGAGTGTTGTGGTCACTTTCCTTTCAACAGTCATACATGAACATTTAAAAGGAAACACAATGTTTCCTTTAAAGTAACTTGAGATGTAATTTGTGTCAGTCCTCCCCAAAGTAAGGAAAACTGGGAGGCTATGAAGAAAGGATTCTTATTCAGGTGTGCCTGATAAATCTCCCCAAAATCTCTGTCAGAGGCACAACTTTGCTCAGAGTCAATTTGAGATCTGCAAATCTTCCTAATCTCCTACCAGGTGGACTTTATCTGCATCTCTGGTTTTTTTCTGGTATGATAATCTAGTTCTGCTATTCATCATGAGCTGCTGTATGGGCTCCCTTACTTGGGATAAACTACAGAATTCCCTACCAACTTCTGAAAGAATATCTACTGGCCATGCCCTCTTCTTCATCATTCTCAGGTTAAAGGGCTCCTGGCCCAGACTCCTCCCGTGGAGCTTGCCATTCATGAACTCCAGCCTGGTGACTTGGTTTTCATTGAGACCTGGAAAGAAGATAAGTTCCAACTGAGCCGGAAAAGACCCTACCACAGGCTCCTGACTGGAACAGCTATCCCAGCTGCTGAAAGCGGGTGGACTCATTGCCATGGACAGTTTCCACCTCAAAAAATATATATGGCTAGGATGGGTGGCAATACCAAAGGGATCAGAACAAAAACAAAAATGAGGCCAGACAGTATAAGAAGAAGGGGGACTCGTGAGAAATAGTCCAGTGGTCCATTTTCAGAATATGGTATTTAGCCCTAAAAGTAAAATTGGATGTAAGAAAGGCAGCCAGAGGGGACAGCAGAGTAGAAAGTTACAAGCAGGTACCACCCCAGTGTGACAGATGACAGCCCCTTGACAAACAGGAGCCCAGGGAGAAGGGGCCTGGCCTGACGGATAAAGATGAACTTCACACAGGCCCAAATGCACTGGATCCCGGATTTGCCTCCCTCACAAGAGGACAAAGGGGGGAGGGGACAGCTGAAGGTATATTTCTTTAAACCACCCAGTAAGAGACAGTAAACCTAGGTGAAGTTCCAGAAGATTGTGCACCCCATAGGATTCAGCCAATGAGGAACGGGGGGGGGGGGGGGGGGAGGGGCGGGACCTGTGTACCAGGGGATAAAATGCTGACTGTAGCTTGTCTGGTGTGCCGATCCCCCAGGAACCCGATCTTGCAAGACCTTCAGAAAAGTCCCGCTTTTGCTGTGCCTCGGTCTCTTAGTTCATGAAAGACCCTAGAAGTTGCTTTCCTTGACAATGTCAGCTGTAAGCCCATATGTAGACATGACATTCAATACATGCGCACAACAACGTGTGCATACAATATGCGCACAAAAAGTGGACAAAAAACTCCAAAGATTCTATAGCTTTCATTTAGATTTATCATTTGCCAGTTTTTAAAGAGTTTGCTTTTCTTTAGATTAGATCTCATTACCTCTGTAGCCCAAAGCAACCATTAATCCTAATTTGCATTTCCAAAGGTATGACTTAGTTGAAACAAAATTTACATATCAAAGACACAGTTTAACCTGAACACCTAGGAGAAAGGCTTAAGCTGAAGCCCAGTGAAGCCAAAAGGTTTAAAGGTGTAGCTTCTAGGTAGATTTAAGTTAATAACTTTCACTATTTTTCTAAATCCAAGATGATGCCCTTAAATGGAAATTCCTCTTATGAGGGTCGGGAGGTCTACTTTGGAGAACTACCTAATTGATTAGCCCTTTTAATCTAATTTGCTTTTTAATTATATGTAGCCCTTCAACGAGTAGAAGGTGAAGGTGAAGAACACTTTTTATGTCCATCCAACGTGGGAAATCTTCCCTCGAGCCTTTTGAAGCTTTTCCAATTATGTTTGCCCAGTGCTGTTCCCAGGAATCATTTTGTGAAAGCTTAGTCTGGTGGCTGGAGCTAGAGTTAGTGAAATGAATTTCTTTTCTTTTTCTTTCTTTTTTTGGTAGTAGGGATTGAGCCCAGGGGCATGCAACCACTGAGCCACATCTGAAGGCCTTTTAATTTTTTATTTTGATACAGGGTTTCGCTCAGTTGCTCAGGGCCTGACTAAGGGTGATAAATTTTTAATAGGACCGTTTCTGCATTGCTCACCTTAATCTCTTACCTCTATCGTAAAAGAACCCTGGTAATAGACAAAGAACTCACAAAACAATTACATTAAAGCAGGGCACACTTCCAGATCAGGTCAGAGGGAGGTCAGATGCCCCAAGGAGAAGGGGAGACAGCACATAAAGCCAGGAGTGGCCTGGCAGGTCAGAGACACCAGACAGCTCCTTCGACCCCAGCGTCCACTGTGGGCTCTTATCCCACGCAAGGACGCCCTCTGTCCCCCATTCTTTTATCAGAAAGGCGAAGAGCGCTTTGATCTGAGAAATGGTTTCCAGAGAGTAAGAAGGAAACCGTGGGAGAGAAAGTTCCCAGAAGATCCTGGAGAGGGCTGGGGATGTGGCTCAAGTGGTAGCGCGCTCCCCTGGCATGCGTGCAGCCCGGATTCGATCCTCAGCACCACATACAAACGAAGACATTGTGTCCGCCAAGAACTAACTAAATAAATAAATGTTAAAATTCTCTCTCTCTTAAAAAAAAAATTCTTAAAAAAAAGATCCTGGAGAGCGAGAAGGCCTGGTATTTAAGTCAGAAGAGGAGGAGAGACCCGAGGAGAGGACAGGTAGGCGAATTAACCTCAGGAGAGCTAAGGTCAGAGCCAGGGGACTCGGGTGAGGGTGAAGCCAGAATTAGACAGTTTAGGTGGGTAATTAGAGTCAGGTTGGACCAAGGAGGCTGATTTTGAGTGAGTCTGGCAAGTTGGAGGAGACTGTCCCCTGAGGGATTGAAATGTCAATTCCTTCAGGGCCCTTCCTCCACCTTTATCAAGAACCTGCCCCTGTTCAGCCTGAGGCTAAGGTAGCCTGTCCCAGGAATTGCCCCCAGCTAGAAGTTGTTAATTAAGGTGTCCCGGGCTGCCCCCTCCTGCCCTTCCCCCTCAGTGCTGCAGTCTGGCTGGGCACAAAATAACCCAGCCACCACAAGGCACTTGTAGGTTCAAACAGGAACTACTTTATTGCCCGAACTCTCAACCGCACTCCACACAAGCTTCCTGGGACCTCTCTCACCCTCCACCAGGCTCTATGAGAACTCAACAGGGAATTCCGCAAGAACTAGCAGGTGCCCGAGGCAGCAGGAGCCGCCCTATTGCCAAACAGCAGGGGTCTATATACAACTGAATACACAGCCTGTTTCAATCCAGCATCATCCAGTCACAGCAATTATACACAGCTTAACTTAATTATCATCATCTTAATGGTTCCCTGGCATCACCTCTCAACCACTCCTTCTGGCAAAATGCTAGGCGCCATCCCGCCATCTCCCCCCTTCTGTTTAATTAAACAACAAGCATGTGGCTTAGGGACTGTGCCTGTCTTAGGTTGTCCAATACTACATATGGGGTCCTTACCCGTCATTGGATGAGCTGACCTCAAGGCATCAGCCTCCTGTCTTAGGTTGGTACCATTGCAATTGGATCTTACCCTTCTTTGACTACTGGTCCAGCATACAGCCATACTTGTGGATAGGCCTTTGCACCAATGGGTGGGGGGTGAGGTTCTTTGCCTCACCTCTGTTGGCCCCAAAATTTTAGCTGAATGACCATCACAAGCAGAAGGGAGGAGGATACTAAAATGCCACAACACCAAGCCAATTGATGGCTCTTTTTGGAAAAATTGTGCCACCGATGACACCATCAGCAAAAATACCTCGGCACTACCACAATTCGCTGCACCAACAGATAGTTCACAATGCATACAAGTGATACATAGTCCAGGCAAGTTCTGCAAGCTGTTCAAAGCAGAGGAATCCATCAATATGTCTATTTCCTCCCAAAGCAAATCGACTTCTTGATTGAGCATCACTTGTTGAGTTACATTATTCATTGATGCATCAGTTTATACAGTTTATTGTGATAGCTATCGCAGAAGCTGTAGTTTGGTTTTATCTTTGACTTCACCAGCACTGGGATGAAGATAGGAATTCTGGCAATGATGGCTAAAAAAAAAAATTATGTGACATTCCAGCAGGCACTAAAAGAAAGCAATTTTCTAAACAATTTAGTATCCTGAATAGAATTAGATATAATGAAAAGGAAAGGTAAAAGTATACAAACAGATCTGTTAACCTCCTTTTTTGTTCACATATTAAAACAATCCTCAACAGCTGTTTACCCAATTTAAATTAAACCATTTAAATCACGTGAATAATAAAAAAATATTTGGATCCATTTTTTCATGAACGCTCCTCATATATGATATATGGACATATGCACATATAGACATACAACACATAACACAAGTGTGCACACATAACATACAACACATAAGACAATAGTAAAGGCCTTGTAGCTTTTCACAGGTGAAATCTCCATTGCAATGTTTAAAAACTCCACAGTCAAAAAATAGAACTGATCAGAAAAACATTAACCTAGGTCTGTATGAGCTCAAAAAATAAAATAGAACTTCATGATGTGGGAGAGGGCAATAATAAAATAGATTTTGAAAAAAGCATCCTGGTTACCACCTGGGTTTGACTCTTCTTTTGATATCCCATCCTTCTTCCTGTAACTTGCATATGGGTCTGAAGGTATTCCCACAAGCAAGCCCCAAGGTTTTTTTTTTTTTTTTTTTTACATTTGAAATAGGCTTTAATGGTGTTCATTATTCATTAGCCTCCAGGTATGGGAGAACCACTGTCACAGATGTAAGGATATCAGCTGTTATGGATTTGAGCCAAGTCATCTTCTTTTTGGTCTGTAGAAATCACTTTAGTTAGTCTCTCTGGAATCCAAATCGGCTGCTGTTCTCCCTGTGGAAACACACAAACAGATCCCTGACTCCAGACAATCACTGGGTCATGACCTTTCCGTTGTCCTGTTAGAATATCCTTCCAATGTACCTTTGGGCTTATGTACATTTTTTGGACACATGTGCCCTTCCGCCACACTAAGCCCTGATGAATCCAAATTTTAAAAGTTTAGAGTAAAAAGGGTTATTTTAAATTTATCTTTAGGGGATATATACCCTTCCCAATTCCCTCTTTTTGCTTTAATAAGCACATTTTAATAGTTTGATGAGCTCTTTCAACTATGCCTTGTCCCTGTGGATTGTATGGGATTCCTGTTATATGAGTAATGCCAAATGATGAGCAAAATTGTTTAAAAGAGGTAGAAGTATAGCCAGGGCCATTATCTGTTTTTAACTGTTTTGGAACGCCCACAGTGGCAAAATTTTGTAAGCAATGAGCTATAATATCTTTAGTTTTTTCTCTGGCATGAAGGGAGCCCATCAAAAATCTGGAAGAAGTATCAACCGTAACATGCAAATATTTTAATTTTCCAAATTCTGGCAAGTGTGTGACGTCCATCTGCCAAATATGGTAAGGTATCAGTCCTCTAGGATTGACTCCAAGATTAACTTGTGGTTAAAAAGGTCACACAATTTTGACATTGTTTTATTATTTGTCTAGCTTGTTCCTTAGTTATTTTAAAATGCTTTTTAAAAGTATTTGCATTGACATGGAAGGATTTATGAAAATTTGTAGCTTCTTCTAGCGTAGAAAAAAATATGTATGTCATGTGTAGTTTTATCTGCTAAATCATTGCCCAAACTAAGGGCTCCAGGCAATCCTGTATGTACCCTGATATGTCCTATAAAGAATGGATCTTTTCTGTCCCAGATTAGACTTTGTATAGTGGAAAACAAAGAGGAAACAGTAGAGGAAGGGGAAATCCTACCAGCATCTTGAAGGGATACTATAGCATTAAGTATATACTGACTATCAGAAAATAAATTAAATACAGAACCTTTAAACATCACAAAAGCTTGTAATACTGCATTAAGCTCTACCTTTTGAGCTGATTGTTTGATCAGGGGTAAATACTGCTGCTGTACCATTATTTGACCCATCAGTGAATATATTTGGAGCATTCATGATAGGTGTTTTTCTTGTCATTTTTGGAAAAATTACAGGATGCGAAGACCAAAAAGACAACAAAGGATTAGATGGTAAGTGGTTATCAAATGAAACATTAGATTTGCACATGATTATTGCCCAAGTATTTAACTCATTAGCTAACTCATTAATTTGATCCATTGTATATGGAGTAATAAATTTATTGGGAGAAATTCCAAACACTCCCTTCGCTGCTTTTATTCCTTTGAGTATTAATTGTCCTATAGCCTCAGGATACCTAGTAAGAATAGTGTTAGGAGAATAAGATAAATGTATCCATAATAATGGACCTTCTTGCCAAAATACTCCTGTAGGAATATTTTTTGTTGGTAGTACAATAAATAATAAAGGCAAACTTATATCAATTATATTCAAATGCATATTTTCCATATATGTTTCAATGATTTTTAATGTCTTTCTTATTCAGGCATTAACATTTGGGGTGAATTTGGATCTGATGGACCTTTTAGGATATCAAATAAAGGTCCCAACTCTCCTGTTGGTATGCCTAGATAAGGCCTTATCCAATTTATGTCTCCTAATAACTTTTGAAAGTCGTTAAGTGATTTGAGTTGATCTACGTATATAAATTTTTGGTGGACGGACCATGGTTGAGGATAATAGAACTCCTAAATAATTAATTGGAAAATTTAATTATACTTTATCTATTGCTATCTCTAGATAAGAATTTTTTAATAAGTTTGTAAGTGTGGCATAACATTATAGCAATGTGTTTTTATCTTTGTGTGCTAATAATACATCGTCCATATAGTGAAATATTTGTAGTTCAGGATTTTGATTTCTAAGTGGCTGGATTGCTTTGTTAACATAAATTTGACACATAGTTGGGCTGTTAGCCATCCCTAGAGGGAGTACTTTCCATTCATATCTCTGATCGGGACCTTCATGATTCAGTGCAGGGATAGTAAATGCAAAACGTGGACTATCCTCAGGATGAATTGGAATTGAAAAAAACAATCTTTAATATCTATAACTAAAACATACCAGGTTTTTGGCAAAGCAGACAATTGGGGAATCCCCGATTGAGCAGGTCCCATAATAACCATCTCATTATTAATGGCTCTTAAATCTTGCAATAATCTCCATTTACCAGATTTCTTTTTGATGACAAAAATGGGAGTATTATTGGGAGATATGGAAGGTTATATATGTCCCTCTGCTAATTGTTGTTTGACCAGGTCATGGGCTGCTTGTATCTTTTCTTTACTCAAGGGCCACTGAGGAACCCATACTGGTCTTTTTGATTTCCAAGTAATTTTTATTGTCTCAGTGACAACCTCCTGAAAACCCAATCCATGTCTGTCTGTTCCTTTATCTATTTGTATTGGTGCCACTATATTTTGTCCTTTTTCTCCTAATCTTTTTCCTTTCCTAAAACCTTGTCTAGCCATAATAGTGGGTGCATTTGGATTGATGTTATTTGTTAATGTTAGTCCTAATTGATCTAGGAATCTCGTCCCCATAAATTTATAGGAAGATGATCCAATACATATGGCTGTATAGTTCCTTCACATCCTTCAGGATCCTTCCAATCTAATACCATTCCACTTCTATGGGGATTAGTCGCCACTCCTAGGCCTCAAAGCATTTGAGTGGCTTGTTGTAATGGCCAATGTTTTGGCCATTCTTGACGAGAGATGATGCTAAGGTCTACACCTGTATCCAGTAGCCCATTAAATTCATGTCCTTGAATATTTAGCTTTAGCATGGGGCGAGAATCTAAATTTAAAGACAGCATAGCCCAATCTACACCTGTGGAGCCTAATCCCCTGGAACCTCTTTCTATAGTACGGCTGGAAAATTTATCATGTAGGCTGGGTATTATTAACAACTGTGCTATTCTATCTCCTGGTGAAATTACTGATATACCTCTTGGAGAACTGGCTATAATTTTTATTTCACCTTCATAATCAGGATCAATTACCCCAGGACTTATCATAAGTCCTTTGAGAGTAGAAGAACTGTATCCCAATAATAAGCCTACTGTTCTTCGGGGATCAGGTCCTTTCACCCCTGTGGGAATGATTTTTTTTTTTTTTAAGAGAGAGTGAGACAGGGAGAGACAGAGAGAGAGAGAGAATTTTTAATATTTATTTTTTTTTAGTTATCGGTGGACACAACATCTCTGTTTGTATGTGGTGCTGAGGATCAAACCCGGGCCGCACGCATGCCAGGCGAGCGCACTACCGCTTGAGCCACATCCCCAGCCCCAATGTGGGAATGATTTGAACTCCCATCTCTGAAGTTAGTACTGCTCTGGTGGAGGCGCAGATGTCCAATCCTGTGCTCCCTCTGGTTTGTCTAATGAGGGATCTAATGGATAATGTGTCCTGGGCACTACCCTGATGGTGTCACTGGGTTCCTCCATTGCCCCATATGTTTGTGGTCGTCCATTTTTTGGCAATGGAGCCTGATGCCTTTCTCCACGATATCGTGGGTAAACACCTGGTCCTTGTCCAATTTTTGATAATGGAGTACCCTCTATGGTGGTTTGAGAACGGCATTCATTAGCCCAATGTCTCCCTCTATGGCATCGTGGGCAAATACCCGGTATTCTACCCCTTTGATCATATCCAGTTTTGTTAAACCCTCCTCCTATGGGGCAACTCCTTCTAAAATGTCCTGTTTGTCCACAATTGTAGCATGTTTTTGGCCTGGCACTTAAAGCCTGTTGTACTGCAGCTGCCAAGACTTGCCCTTGTTCATTAATGTCTCTACATAATTTAATATATGTGTTTAAATATTCATGTTTCCATGGTCTAATGGCCTCCTTGCACCATCTGTTTGCTTATTCATAGGCTAGCTGTTTAATTAATGGCATTGCTTATTCTGTATCCCCAAAACTGGTAGCTGTTTGAATAAGCCTATCTACAAATTCAGCGTAAGGTTCATTAGCTCCTTATATTACCTTAGATAATTGACCTTGTAAATCTCCATGTCCTTGTAAAGTCTTCATGCCCTAACCGTATCTGCAGCAATTTGTGAGTATATGGCAGGATCATATCCAATTTGTTGCTACTGATCCTCATAAGGTCCCTTTCCTAACAACATATCTAGATTTCTCTGAGGATAACCGGCTGCTGCATTTCACCTAGCCGTCTCCTTGCAAAATTCCTCATTGGCAACCTTCCATTACAGGTATTGTTCTCCATTTAGCACAGCTTTACACATACTAGTCCAATCTGCTGGTGTCATGTCCAAGTTGGTAATGGATTTGACCACGTTTACAGTGAAGGGTGCTTGAGGACCATAGGTTGTTACAGCCTCCTTTAACTGCTTCACTGTTTTGAAATCTAAAACATGGTGAATTCGCTGCCCTCCTGCCTGCTCAAGTACAGGGCATGCTAATCTTTGAGGTCCTGTCTCAGGATCCCATTTATCAACTACGGGGGTTGGGGACCCCCCAGCATATGTTGTCTCCATAGGTGGAGCTGTTGGTTGGACACTTATGCCCTCTGGTGATAGAAAGGTGTTAGTAGCAACCTCCTGTTGTAACTTTTCCCCTGATAGCCCTTCCTCCTTTAAATTTTCTTCCCCTGTCTGACTAGCTCGAGAGACCTTTTCTTTTACTTGATCTAAAATGTCTTCTCCTTGACTAAGCAAACAAGATTGTACCAATGTCCATAACGGTAATGTGCCAACTGGCAGAGTTCCTGGGCTTTCCTTTTCTATCCTTTTTAAATCTTCCCCATGATGGTTCCATTGTGATATATTTAATAACCCCTCTTTAATGAACCATGGGCTACACCTTTGTATCATCTTAACGTATGCCCTAACTGTTCTTGATTTTACGAGGGTGCCTCCTTCCTCTAACAATTTAGTTAACACTCTTTCAGTTTGTTTTTTACTAATTTTTAATTCCATATTTCTGCTATAAAAATAACACAACCCAACAAGATAACACAAAACAAAACCGAAGCAAAACAAAACAAAAATGGAACAAAAAATCGTTGTATCAGTTTTTTTATTTTCTTGACATGTGTATTTGTGGTCTATCTCTACCTCTTCCTCAGGGGTGAACAACTTCAAACCTTGAGCCAACCATTTTCCCCAATTTGCCTAAGAAAGTTCTAGGGACAGGCAGCTTGAAACAAAAACAAAACAAATCAAAACAAGAACACATTGTTTTATGAAATGGTCACCCATTCTCTCGCCTTCCCTCAGGGGCGAGCAATTTCACTTACCCCCAAGCTTCAGGCATCCCCTGCATGGGCCACCAAATGCCGCAGTCTGGCTGGGCACAAAATAACTGAGCCACCACAAGGCACTTGTAGGTTCAAACAGGAACTACTTTATTGCACTCCACACAAGCTTCCTGGGACCTCTCTCACCCTCCACCAGGCTCTGCGAGAACTCAACAGGGAACTCTGTGAGAACTAGCGGGCGCCCGAGGCAGCAAGAGCCGCCCTATTGCAGGAGTCCCCCTATTGCCTGAGCCTCCCTATTGCCAGACAGAAGGGGTCTATATACAACTGAATACACAGCCTGTTTCAATCCAGCATCATCCAGTCACAGCAATTATACACAGCTTAACTTAATTATCATCATCTTAATGGCTCGCTGGCGTCACCTCTCAACCACTCCTTCTGGCAAAATGCTAGGCACCATCCTGACTCGGCTGTGGCTCTCAACACCCCAGCCCACCTGTTTCCCACCTCTTGGCCACCCCACCAGCACTCCCGGGCCTCATCCCAGCAGGAAGGAGAGAAATAGGGGAAGAGAGTAGGAGAACAAAGGAAGCCTAGGACACATTAAAAGGAGCAGACCCCTCGCTTCGCGGGGTACCAGATACCAGCTATGGCCCCTTCTCCCCTGGGGGGGAGAAGTCTGTTACCCCTTGTTAGTAAACCTGCTGTATATGCTGGCCTTGGTGTGCTTCTCCACTGTTCAGACTTCAACATGTGGGGGAGCAAGTCTCGTCACCGATAACCGGTGGCCTCAGAATGGGATGGCGAGGCTGCAGTTGTCAGTAAAGAGGGCGGGATGGTCCCTCGGCCCAGGAATCAGCTGTGGAGGCTGCCGAAGGGAACTGCAGCAGGTCAGAGAAGGGGGATCAGATGGGTGGCAAGGTTCTCTGGAGCTCTGCAGCCTGGAGCTGGTGAAGCCGGTTTAGAGGGGAAGTCGGGTTCCCTGCTGGGCCCTGGGAGCCCCTCCGCCCCATCCCTGCAGCAGGCAGAACCTGACTGGCAGGCCAATCAGTGGGCAGGACCTCCGCTGTGGCTCTCTGGGATGCAGCAGACCCCAGTGGCCAGCCGGGGGCCTCCTTTCATGTTCTTGTCTGTGAATTCGAAGAGTGAGACCCACAGACAACAGCAGACGGCAGTGAAGCGGTAGAGTTTTTCAAGTGAGAAGAGAAGCAGAGTTCTCGGCAGGTGAGAGGGGCCTGTTGGCCACGGCCATCTAAGTGTCCCAGTCAGGGTTAGGATGGCTGCCAGGGAGGGCCACTGACCACTATCTGTACTAAACAGGTCCTGGGAAAGCGCCCAGGCTGCGGGCTCAGCCTGTGACCTTCTGATTGGCTGTGCCCTCTTAGCCCGTGGGTCTGCCAGCCCTTCCCTTCTCCTTCCACTCTGGGGCAGGAGTCAGCTGTGAGATGTTGCTGCAGGTTGATTTCATGCAGTGGCCTGTTCAATCAGAGAAGCCTCTTTTGTGGGGGCCCATTTCCTTAGCAGTCTGCGTGTTCCTAGTAGACTATCTTATTCACTGACAGCGTCAAAACACTGCAGTTAACGTGGGATACAATGCCCAGCCCAGGCCCAGTCCCCGTGTCAGAGGCATCCCACAAGGTCCCCACAGACTACACCTCCCAGTCCTCCTCAAGATCACAGGTTTGCAACAGGAGAGATAGTCTCTCCACCTTCCAGAAGGTCCAAGATTTCTTCCTTCTCCCAGAGAAGGGAGCCGCCGACCCCCACAGAATGGGCTTTCCAGTGGCCAGTGTGCTGATCAGACCACACCCCATTTGGGTTGTTAAATATGGCACCCCCTTTTTTTTTTTTTTTTTTTGGTACTGAGGATTTAACCCAGGAGTGCTTTACCCTTGAGTCACATCCCCAGCCCTTTTTATTTTTTGAGTCAAGGTCTTACTAAATTGCTTAAGTCCCCCTTGCTAATTTCCTGAAGCTGGCCTCAAACTTGCCACCCTCCTGTCTCAACCTCCAAGTGGCTGGGATCACAAGCATGAACCACCACATCTGGCTCTGTTACCGATTTTTGACCCCAAAGCCTGGGTCCTTTTTCCCTCTTGGAATTGTGGAACTGATAGGACTGAGCACTGGCCAAGCGGAGATGGACATTTGATTCTTATTGAAGAATAGAAGTGGGAGAGAAGAGGGCAAGTCGAGCTTTCCCTTGGGCAGTGGGAGACTATGGATGTGGGTGAGCAAGTGGGGAAAGGAGGACTCAGAAAGGGGAGGACACACGTGTCTATAATATGATGAACTCAGAGGTCCCTAGAGGTCACTTTGGTGGCACCTTAGGTTTAACTAGTGTTATGTAGCCGCCTGGAGAGGAACTTTGGGCTTGGAATCTTCTGTCCTCAAAGACAAGCAAGACTTGGGAGGGGTAACTTCAGCTGGGCCACTCTGCCACTAGGGCCAGGACAGGGCGACAGCCCCAAGGCACTACATACTTCTGTGGAGAACGTATTTCTAGGTTAGATGCATTATTTTGTATAGGACTTTCATACTCACGTTTTTAGTCAGGTCAACCAGTAATCTCCCTTCCCTACAATGTCCTGTGAGGGTTAGTATGAAGGTCATAAAAGAAGTTATTCCCTCTTTTGCTAATGCCAGAAAACTGTGTTACTCCTTCCTTAAATATTTGGTGGCATTCCCTAGTGTCACATCAGCACCTGGTGTTTTCTGATGAAAGGTTGTGAATTTATTGGCCAAAGCAACATACAGAGAAAGATTTCTCAAAGAGTAACCAGCTTATTGGGGAGTACCAGAGTGTCGGGGGCGGCCAGGTACTGGACTGGCATTGCACCCTTCAATGCAAATGGACTTCACCTCTGCTGGGACAGGAAAGATGCAGCTCTGGGAGTGGACATCACCTGGTGGGGCTCACTGACTGATGGACCCAGCCTAATTCCCTCTGAAGAGTGGGAGCCGTCTCGTCACAGAGTCATGAAAAGTTGATTTCTGTTTTACTATAAATAACCGCAATTTCTAAACTTTCTTGGAATGCCTGGCTTTCCCTGACCAGAGAGCTACCCTCTCTGAAACTTCAGCAGCGCCTCATAAATTCTAGTGTGGGGTCTAAATTTACTCCCTATCTTGAAGTGTTGAACCATTTAGATCATTACCTACTCTCTGCCTTTGTATTATGCTTGTCAAATCCTGTTTTCTATAAGGTCTCAAGACACCCGTTTGCAGCTTTTTGTGCTATAAACCATGCTCCTAGAGAGCTAGGGATTGTCATCTAACCCACGGATTTTGGGAGAGACAGTCCCGACTGGCTGGAATTACAAGCTTGCTTTAATTTGATTTAAAATTGGAGTCAGTGGTCTTTTCTTTGCCTCATGGTTTAATGTGACACCCACCTGTTTGTTATAATCCTACCCTTTTGCTCTTTTTTTGGATAGAATGGTCCATGAAACAGCTTTCCCCAATAACAACAGTTGAGCCTCAGAACGTGCCCCCACTTCTTCTCTCCCCACCCCAGCATCTCGTGTTTTCCTCCTGCCCCCCTTTGTGGGAGCTTGCAGATGGAGGCAGGGAAGCCATCCTGATACCCAGAAAAAGGTATTTCCATGTCTGTGTGGTCATTTTGTGTCACCTCAAATTCACCCCAGTGACCCCGGTGTAGCCCACACTGGACAATGCTCCCATGGGAACACTGTCATGGAGCATCTTCGAGGAGGTTGAGTAAGGGTGTTGCTGAGCCAGGCTGGTTCTGCCCCTGCACAGGTGGCCATGCACTGAAATTAGTTTTGCAAAAGACAGTTCATGTGCAAGCGACCATATGTGGAGGGGCGTGGATCAGGTGGGTTTTTTGTCTTGCACATTCAAGAATGAGATTCGAAGACAGCAGAAGGTGAGAGAACAGGATTAGGATTTATTAAAGTGGCCTCAAGCTCCTGTGGCTGGAGGGGAGCCTCGAGGTTGCCAGTGGGTGCTGTGATCTAGGGGTTTCTAGGTCTAGGGTCAGCCCTGCCCAATCCCAGGTTAGATCCTTAGCACCGCATAAAAATATAAAATAAAATAAATTAAAGGCATTTTGTCCATCTACAACTATTTTCAAAAAGATTTTAAAATCCTGGCATTTGAAACAACATAGAAAAACCTTGAGACATGCTCATTGAAAAAGCAAAACAAATAAACAGGAAAAAAAGAAGACATTATTCTCAGCCAATCAAACCAGACACAGAAAGATAAACACTGCATGGCTTCGTTGGTATGCAGAACCTAAAAAAGTAAGCTCATAGCAACAAGAAGCAGAATGATGGTCATCAGGGGCCAATATTAATCACACCCTATAAGTTTTGATATGTGCTGTTATAATTCAATAACATATTTAGTGGTTGTGGTAGTGTGCACCTGTATTCCCAGCTACCGGGGAGGCTGAATCAGGAGGACCACTTGAGCTCTGGAGTTGGAGGCTGGACTGGGCAACATACTGGGACCCTATCTCAAAAAACAATAGTCCCAGCCGGGCTGAGTGGAGCACGCCTGTGATCCTAGAGGCTCGGAGGCTTAAGCAAGAGGATCCTGAGTTCAAAGCCAGCCTCAGCAACTTAGCCAGACCCTGTCTCTAAATACCTTTTTAATACCTTTATTTTGTTTATTTATCTTATTTATTTATTTACTTATTTTGTGGTGCTGGGGATCTAACCCAGTGTCTCACAGGTGCTAGGCAAGTGCTCTACCACTGAGCCACAGCCCCAGCCCTAAAAAAATTTCTAAAAAGGGCCGGGATGTGGCTCAGTGGTTAAGTGCCCCTGGGTTCAATTCCCAGTACAAAACAAAAAACAAAAAACAAAACAACCAACCAACCAACAGTCCCTTCCTCCTTGGCATCACATCCTGAGCCGCTTCCCTCGGGAGGCCCTTCCTCCATGATGCTCTGCCTCTCCTGGACCCAGAGCCATGGTGCCCACAGCTGTGGCCTGAACCTCTGCACCTGCTGGCAATTCAGCCAGGACCCCAGGCAGGTGAGCAAGCACTCTACCTTTCAGCTACCTCCCCGCCCTCCAGGAACCTGGAAACACTGGAAACGCGATTCTCAGAGACCTTTGCTCCAGACACAGAAAATAGAAGAAAGAAGAAATTACCCAGATGTATTCTGGATTCAAGACTCAAGAAACAATCTATTTTCCTTTAGATTTAAAAAATGTAAAATATGAACAAAAGTAAGTGAAGATTTAAAAACCACTAAACGTTTTCTATTGAGTCTTTGACCCATGAGAGATTGGAAATATATATTTTTTTCCTCTGAGGTTATTGAGGTTTCACTGTCAAAAGAGCATAATGCAATGTTTCCATATATGTATGAATAGTGTGCCACACTCACGCTGACCCCCATACCCCTTCCCCACAGCCTCCGTGTGTGTGTGTGAGAGACAGAGAGAGAGAGAGAGCGCCCCACGCAGATCTCCTCTCAGCCCATTGCAAGCCTAGGGTGTGCTGTTGCCCTGCTTCTGCCAGTTCTTCTTCAGTGCTTACTCAGAGCTGAAGGTGCCAGTCCTCTGGCCAAGCCTCCCAGCACCCGCTCTCTTGCTTGTTCAAGCTTCTGTGTGGTCAGTTTTGGTTAAGGTCTTGGGTAGTTGTGAAGAACACGCATTTACAGTTGCAGTTGCGGGTTTGATGTTCTTTGGGCATCCGCAACGTTTTCTGAATTGGTGTTGGAAATCCTAATAAGCTGGCCACGGTGGGGGCGCCTGTAATCTCAGCCGCTCAGGAGGCTGAGGCAGGAGGATCGCGAGTTCAAAGCAGCCTCATCAAAAGCGAGGCACTAAGCAACTCAGTGAGACCCTGTCTCTAAATAAAATACCAAATAGGGCTGGGGATGTGGCTCAGTGGTCGAGTGCCCCTGAGTTCAACCTCCTTTACCAATCAATCAATTGATCTTCAAGAAGGAAAGGAGAACCTCACCAGGGTCCAACTGGAGGCTCATGCAGAAGGAACAAGCTGATTTTCAGCAGCACTTCCAACAAGCAGCATGCGGGTGGGCTGGTGGGTGATGGATGGGTTTGCCACTTTTTTGTGTGTTTTGGTACTGCCTATATTTGAATCCAGAGGAGCTTAACCACTGAGCCGCATCTCCAGACTTTTTTATTTATTTAAACACAGAGTCTCTCTAAGTTGCTTTCGGCCTAAATTGCTGAGGCTGGCTTTGAACTTCTGATCCTCCTGCCTCAGCTCCCAAACGGCTGAGATTACAGGCCTGTGCCTCGGCGCCAGGCTGACACCCTTTTTTGAAACAGTATGCCTCACACATTTAATAAATCAAAAATACCTGAACCATTACTAGGGCGAGAGGACAACAGAAATACAATATTTCTGACAAGAGTAACTAAGCGAGCAGCGATACAAAACACCACCAGAAAAATGACAGGACTAGGGTGGCGGTGGCTCTGGGCTCCTCCCCAGCTCCTCTAGCTGGACTTTCTGCTCTCTCCCAGCTCCTCCTCTGGCTCTCTCCTCCTCCCGCCGCGGCTCCTCTTCTCCTAGTCTTCTCCCCTCCAGTCCCTCCTCCTCCCCGGCTCCTCCTCCCCTCCCCAGCCCCTCTCCCTCCCCGGCTCCTCCTCCCCTCCCCAGCTGCTCCTCCTCCCCGGCTCCTCCTCCCCTCCCCAGCCCCTCCTCCTCCCCGGCTCCTCCTCCCCTCCCCAGCCGCTCTTCCTCCCCGGCTCCTCCTCCCCTCCCCAGCTGCTCCTCCTCCCCGGCTCCTCCTCCCCTCCCCAGCCCCTCTCCCTCCCCGGCTCCTCCTCCCCTCCCCAGCTGCTCCTCCTCCCTGGCTCCTCCTCCCCTCCCCAGCTGCTCCTCCTCCCCGGCTCCTCCTCCCCTCCCCAGCTGCTCCTCCTCCCCGGCTCCTCCTCCCGGCTCCTCCTCCCCTCCCCAGCTGCTCCTCCTCTGGCTTCTCCTCCCAGTCCGCTGCTCCTCCCCGGCTCCTCCCCTTCCCTGGTTTCTCTTCCCCCGCATCCGACCCAAGTCCTTCTCCCTCATGTCCGTCCCCTCCTCATCTCTGGGTCCTCCCCGGCTCCTCCCCGGCTCCTTCTGCTCCCTGTCCAGTCGTCCTCCCTAGCCCCTCCTCTAGCCCGGTCCCCTCCTCCGCACCCAGAGGCGCACGCGCGGTCTCCTGGCTGGTCCCCGCCCCGCGGAGGGATCGATGGTCCGAGCTCATGCGCGCCTGCTCGCCCTCGGCGCTCGGCTTGCCTTGCCTGCGCGTTGCCGTGGCGACGCGGTCGCGGCCCCGCCCCCGGCCGCTGCCCGAGCGCAGGCGAGGCGCCGAGGCGTGGGGGGCCAGCCGGGCGCGCGCCTGCCGGGCGGCGTGGGGTCCCGCCCCGCCGCCCGCCCAGCCCCGCGACCCGGGCTCGGCCCCCGCACCTCCGGGGAGCGCGAGGTGGTGCGGAGCGTGGCCGGCGGGTTCGGCCCCCGGCCAGGGCGGCCCCGATGCGCGGCCGTGGAGCCTGCCCCTGCGGCCTCGGACCGGCGGCGCCCACGGCCTCTGGCCTCTAGCCTGGCCGCGCGGGGAGCGGCGCGGCGCGGGACCCGAACTCCAGCGTATGGGCGCGCGGCGGCTCATCCCGGGCCGGGAGGACTAGTCAGTGCACGGCCTGCACACGCCGCCTCTCCCCGCGGGTGTGGCTGCACCGCGCGCTTGTGCCCGGGCCTGGAAGTGTCTCCCGCCCAGCTGTCCAGGCCGCGGCGCGGAGGCACGACGCTCGACAGGCCCCAGAGTGGTGCCTCGGCCTGCCCGTGTGGGCACACCACTGTGCTCAGCAGCCGTGACCCGTGGGCCGTCCCGAATGGCGCTGCAGGTGGCTCACCAACTCCCAGAGGCACATCTCCTTTCCTCGCCACGCCGCCCTGCTAAGGATGTGTCCTGCAAACAGTTCGAACCCCTAACCTCCCCCAGTGCGTTGGACAAGGCGTCCTCAAACCTGGCTGCCGCGAGAGTTGTTCATTAGTCCAGAGTGGAGCAGCCCGCAGCCCTCCGCACGCGAGGTCGGCCCGTGCAGGAGCCCGCGCTGGGATGAGCTGCAGAGTCCCGCTGGCAGAGAAGGCCCTGTCGGAAGGCTACGCCCGCCTAAGGTACAGGGACACTTCCTTGCTCATCTGGCAACAGCAGCAGCAGAAGTTGGAATTTGTGCCACCTGGGACATACCTGAGCAGGAGCCGAAGTATGTGGTACTCACAGTATGGAAACGAGGCCATCTTAGTCAGAGACAGAAACAAGCTTGAGGTCTCCCGAGACACAGGGCAATCCAAGTTTTGCATAATTATGTAATTCCAGTGTGGAAAGCTGCACTCAAGTGCCAAGCCTTGAGGAAAAGGAGACTAATCTGTTCCGTGGTCCTGTTCATTTCTTGTTGGAGATCTTAAAGACCACGAAGATTGAGCTCCTGTGTAAGAATACAAGAAGCCCAGCTCCAGCCCTTTAGCACAGATCAGTGCAACTGGTACCCAGAGATTGCTGGGGACCTTTGTAGCCCAACATTATGACATGCCGCTGCACCAGATGCTGCAGGGAATGGAGGGCCTGGGCACTGCTGGTCTCTGTTTCTGTTTCCAGACAAGACCAACAAGAGTGGCTCCCACCTTGCAACCCCCCTTCAAGGTTTTCGCTTGCTGATTTGCTTTGCTGGGGTGGAACCAGGCCTCATGTTTAATAAGCAAGTGCTCTGCCACAGAGCTATGTCCTCAGCCCTCAAGGTCTTACAGGTTGTTTGAGTAGTAACTTCTGCCTGGTGAAGAACAGGTGAGATCCATCAGCGTGCATGTAGTGGCCAGTGGCCAGCCCAGCAGAGGTGGCACCTCAGTAGCCATAGTCCAGCACAATCCTCACTGGCCCAGACACTGGCTCACAGGCAAGTACATCCTGAACCCCTTAAAGAAACTCCCAAATTTTAAGCTCCACGGGAGTTGCCTACAGTGCTTTCAAACATAGTCCCGTGGTTTAGAAAGGCAGGTTCCTCCCTGGATGGATTATTTTGGTCTTTGTACTCTGAGCTGCAGCTGCCCGACGTTTGACTTGTCATCTCTGCACACGGGCAACAATGCCCACCTCTGTGGGCAGTTTCCTCAAGTCATTTTGAAAGAACTTGCCCCCTGCTGTCATGACCATCCCCATGGCAGTGCAGATGTCAGGTGTGCTTTGTCCGTGGATTCTCTCATCTAAATAAACATCCTTTAGGATTCTCCTTCCCTCTCATTTTTTAATGTGTTCTTGATCTTACTTGGCTTTTGGTTTCTTGGTGCTACCTAAGGACTGCTAAAGCCCTAGTGCCCCAGAGAGCATCGCTGTCGCAGTGGGGTGCACGTCTCCATGCTCCTACTTTGAGGGCGTCCTCCGTCCATGCATTCCCTCCACTCAGCTGTCAGACAGGGCCTGTTTCTGCCTGTGACACCTGGCAGGTGGCCAGCGGTAGCGCCCAGCTCGTCCCCATTGCACGCAGCCTGTCCTGAGCGCAGCGTGCTTGCTCACTGCGCTGGCCAACACCACAGGTCAGCTGCAGCCTGGGCTTTTCTGCTTGGCCCCTGGCCTGCTGGCTGCCTCAAACTGGAAGGCTTAAAGTGAGACTTCCTGAAGTGCCCCAGTCCCACAGGGGATGCTCAGGGCTGGTGGACTATCCATCTGCTAGAGGAAGACTTAGCAAAGGCTCACCTATCAAGGGGACCTGGCACTTGGGAACTGTGCCAAGTCTACTAGGTAGTTTCTGTCAACAGGTTTTCGGTTCTTTTGTGTAATCCCTGCTTGGGAAGAAAACAAGCTCACACTTATCTGCAATACCTGAATGCCACCTGCTCACTGCATCTATGACTAACCTAAGGACAGGTCAAGGTCAGGTCAGCATGGGACAACACTTAAATGGGTTGGGGTCTGAGGATACATCAGCACAGGGAGGATAAGACTCACTGGGCCAGTCTCTGGAGGGGTCAGCGGATGCAGGCGACAAACAGGCCTCCACCCATACATGGGACAGCTGGTGCTAAGCTGCTTAGGCTGCAGGAAGGTGCCATCTTCCTGAGGTGGACAGGCCAGTGCTACGCTGGAGAAGGCTGGTCTGAATATGAAGGATCAGTGTCAGTAGGAGTGACAATCGGCCTGACTCAGCTGGGGTGGGGGTGGACAAGCTCCCCGGCCTGTGCTGGGGCCAGTCACTTGAGTACTTCCTCTCCAGGAAGATCTGGGACCACTCTCCATGGCCATCTTGAGCAGTGTTGGAACCTTGTCCAGACCTGTTCTTGGTGCACTCCGATCATGCCTGGCCCGCTAGACCCAGAAAGAGGGCTGGATGCCTATACCACAGGCAATGGCCTCAGTGTAGCTGAGGCCCGAGGGGCAAGTGCTAGGGGAGGCCCAGCAGGGGGAGTGCCCGCATCTTCTGAAGGCAGTCTGGGGTGGGGGCAGGGGCGCAGGAGACGGGAGCCTGGCACACTCTGGCACACTCGAGGTCCCAGGTTCTCCCGCCTCACACACAGCAGCCTGTCCCACTAGGAAGGAGGGCGGAGCTCTCAGGGAGGCCAGGCGGCACCCCAAACCCCAGTGCCTCAGCCAGGGGGAGGGCGGGAGCTGTGGGATGCTCTGGGTGTTCTGCCAAGAGCTTCACCATGCGGCCCGAGTCAGGGAGCCGCCGCAGAAAGCACAGGACAGCACACAGTTGGCCTTTTTCTTCTTCTTTTTATTATGAAAACAAAACAAATGCCCCAGGAGAAGGGTCCATGATTACCAGAAACATCAGAGTACTCTCTACCATTTTTATTCTGTGGTGTTGAGGCCAGCATTGCAATAAACAAGCTAAACTACTTACACCGGACTCTTTTTCAGTAACTGACATTTACAGGAATATACTAGAAACGGCACTAAAAAGTTAAGAAAAGTTACGGTAAACTTGCATGCACATCATACAGAAAAGTAACATTTTAGATATAAAAAGGAAAATGTCCTGTGTTAGTGTCATCAGGGAACAGCGGTACACAGTGGGTGTGACAGCCTTGAGGTGGCATTGCTTTTCCCAGTGACAGTAAAAGGCGGGACGCTGAAAAGAACAAAACCAAACGAACAAGAAAACGCATCTCGGTCTGTGAGCAAGCCGGGGGGCGGGCCAGCAGGAGGGCCTGGGCCAGGGGCCACCCAGGCCTGGCCTGGCCTCCAAGGCTCCTCCTGCCCTTCCTGCGCCCTTCCCAAGGAAGCCTGCCGAGAGCTGCCCTACGGCTCTCCGCAAGGGACAATCTAGTGGAGCCACTGCAGTCCTCCTCACATAGGTGAGTGGGGCGCCAGGCGCCCACAGCTCACACCAAGGGTCTCAAGGGAGTCGCTGACCCTCCAAAACTGAAGAGAAACAGTGTTGAGTCTGGACAGAAGGCCTGAAGTTACAGCACCAAGAGCTGTGCGCTCAGTGTGGCCACAGCCTGGGAGCCGCCAAGCCAGGGACCCTGCAAGAAGAGCGGGTGGCGGTTGCGTCAAGCATGGTGGACAGCGGGCCACTGCACCGACTCCAGCTGCTTCTCCCGGGCCAGCTCCCACGGGTGACACCTCACTACCTGCAGCTCCCCCAGGGACCCTGGCTGGGGACTGTGCCTCGCCCAAGAGTGCACTCCTGGAACGTCACCACTCAGATCCTGTGCAAAGACCTGTCGATCTCGTGTTAATTCCTTAAAATCACAGTTTAAATATTCTATTAAAGATCTATTTAGAAAATACCTTTGAAAAACAAGGGTAACTTTTAAAAATGGAACTTTAAAATCCATTTATATTTTTACTATAAACAAAATTGACTTAAAAGTTTAACAAGCCAAGTGGCAGAATTGCCGGCAGCCCACCAGGCACTCCCACACCCGCGGAGGGCCAGGGACTGAAATGTCACCTGCCCAGGGATGCCCACGACCAGTCCTATATTCACCCAGGCGTGCCTGTGGGGACCACGGACCATCAGACCAAGCCGCCGAGGCATGGACCCCACAGCCCCTGGGGCCCTCATCTGGGGGTCTGTGAGGACACCTAGGGCAGGCATTTCTCCAGCAGGCAGCACTGTGTGGAACCCAGGGTGGCCTCCATGCCTGGGCAGACCGGCCAGGCCCCTGGAGGCTTGGGTGAGCAGGGGGCAGGCCGGCCAAAGCCACAGTGTGCAGAGCTCAGCTGGGCAGAGCTCAGCTGGGCCAGACGGCAGCCTCCAAAAAAACAGAACCAAACAGAACCTTCCGTTAAACTCTGTATATTATTACTTTTTACAATAGAAAGTTAAAAATCGAGCCTTTGATTTACTATACATTTCTTTTCTCTCAGATTACAAAGCTTATGTTATAGAACTGGGGTTCCCTAAGTTGATTTTAAGTCTTAAAGAGACCGTAAGTGAATTACGAGAGAACTGAACCAACGTAAATACCTAAGTGTGCCGTAGCTGAGAGGTGTCCCCCTTAGTAAGTCTCCAATGTTACAAAAACAAAAGCAGAAACAAAGTAACCCACGAGAAGAACCAAAAAAGCCACCGGACTCAGGAGGAGCACACAGACGGATGAGCACCAGCCCGGCAGGCGGGGAGACCGGGGCCCGGAGGCCGGGCCCGGAGGCCAGCGTCTCTGCGACTTCTCCTAATGCACTTCTTTCACGGTTTTGTTTTTCTTTTTTCTTTTTTTTTTTAAAAAATGACCAATGATGTTAATAAATAAAGTATTTATATATACATAAACTAGGGAAGTGGTTCCAGAGTGTGCGGCAGCAGCCAGGGCAGCACTGACCAGATGGGGACACACGGGCTGGACTTTTATAGAAAACCGCTGAACCTTACAAAAAAGTCTCTCTTTTTTTTAATTTTTTTTTTTTTTTTAAGTTGAGGTAAAAATTTCAGTGTTGGAAACCCGGACGCCGCACATGCAGTAGCTGTGTTCCGTCCTGGAAGCTCCTGCTGCTGCTGCCGTGGCCAGAGACCAGACGCCCGCCCGCACACCTGCCCCACGACACACTCGGCTGTGGAGCTGCACAGCGCCTCGCTAGGCCCAGTGGGGCCTCACTAGCAGGCACACCTGTCCTTGGCCCTGGCAGGGGTGACCGCAGTGGCACGAGGGCTGGAGCCCAAATGGCAAAGATACCACACGCTGGCAAAGCTTTCAATATAGTACCCACGTCAGTCTCCCTCCGAGGACAGCCCAGGTTGGGCTGGGAACAGGGACTCTGCGAGGTCCTTCAGATCCTGCCTCGCAGGGGTCCAGGGGTCGCCGTCAGGTTAGCATCTGAGGCCGTTGTCTCCAAGCAACTGAACCGAGTTACGAAGAAAAGACTAGCGGGGCCACACCTTCTCGGAGTCCGATGCACGCACAGGGAGGACCTCTGACCTACTGGAGCAGAACTGGAAGATACCATAACACTGAATCAAAGAAGACCTGCACACCATGGAACAAAGCAGTGTATTAACCATGGGCACCGCAGGGCTCGCTGTGAGCATCCTCCACCTGCTGCTTCCAGTCCCGTCACTCGGAGTCGCTGCTGTCAGAGCTGGACCCGCTGGAGCTGCTGCTGCCCGACTCCGAGGAGCTGCTGCTGCTGAGCCGCGATGGTCCCCCAGAGGGCGCGGAGCCGGATTTCTCTGTAGGAGACACAGGGCGGGGAGCTGGGGACAGGCACTGCACACCACACTGTGTCACAGTTCACCCCCTTCTTGGCCTAGCGGTCAATAAACACCCGTTGAGATGAATTCACGAGGGCAGTGAGACCACTTCAGCACGCTCCAGACAAGGGACAAATGCAGACTGCTAAAGGGAGCTGGCACTGCCTGGGGAGGGCGCCTCGAGAAGCCTCCCGTCAGGGCGCAGCCACCAGCTGAGGGACAGCGGTGCAGGCCTTCCTGGAGCACCCTTGCTGCCTTCCACAGTGCTGGCAGGGGCACTGGCCATCCCAACACGAGGCAGAGGGGCCTCTGCAAGGCTGTGGCTCTCGATGGGTGTCCAAGCAGGCCAGACTAGCCAGGGACTGGGCTCCTGCGATCAGCCCCGAGCCCATACTATCCCCCAGGTGTGTCTCAGCGGCCTGCTCCTGGGGTGTTCAGGGAAAAAGACAGTTGCTCTTTCTTCAAGGCCTCAGAAAAGGGAGGCAAGGACTCAAATACCCGCTCGCCTAGCCACAACTCTTGGGTGTGCACCAAGCAGAGGGCCCGGCTGGGACAGCCCCCTGCCTTCCCCATGTAACGCCCCGTGTAGAGCGGGTGCCTAGCTGTGGTGGTCAGGAAGCTTGCTGCAGAGAGGCTGGGAGGCTGCCCAACAGATTCCAGGCTCTCCCTGCCAGCAGGGCCATCTGCCTCTGCCTCTGGGAACGTGGGGCTTGTACGTATACCTCACACGTGGAACCCCCGTGGCCTGGGCTGGGGCCACACAAGCCACAAGGACAAGCTGAGGCTTCAGGGGCTGAGTGCCCCATCTCAGAGCAGAGCTCACTGGCGAACCCAACCGCACGCTCGCACCCCTGGTGACCACTGCCCTCCAGGCAGAGGGCACGGGGCCACCCCGTGGGTACCTTTCTTGGTGGGCTTCTTGCTGTTTAGCTGCCCACTGACGTCCTGTAGCCGCTTCTCCAGCTCCTTCTTCTTCTCCTGGGCCAGCTCCTCCTTTGACTTGGCCGCCTGCTTCTTCCCGCTTGTTGCTGTGCAGGGACAGATGAGCACTGAGAGCCAACCAGGGGCCGCAGCCAGGCCTCACCTGCTGTGCACCACTGCTTGACCCCAGGCCAGTGCATCCCCTCACAAAGCTGCGCCCAGACCACGAGCCACAGAAAGGACCAGATGACATGGAACCACACCCTGAGCCCTGGCCATGTGCAAAGCCTTGTTTTTAAGGCTTTTTTTGAGGATTCTGAAGGGGAATGGGCCCTTCCCACCTACTACTAGGTGCACAGAAGAGGCGTGCCACCCGCTTGTGGGAAGCACAGGGCAGTCCTAAGGCGGAGCCCCAGGCAGTCCTCCCTCATGGCGACACCTGCCTATCCCCTGCCTGTGCTGCAAGGCTATTGTGTTCTGAAGTCTGGGCTCCATACCTGACGTGTCACTGCCTCCAAGTGGACAGGTGACTTACCTGGTCTAATGTGCTGTGGCCACACAGGCCACATGGATAGGCCATCCAAGGGAAGGAGGCTGCTTGTGCAACTGCACGCAGGTCACGTGAGCTGCCACCCTGCACAGCCTGTAGGGCTACTGTGGGACCACTAGGGTCTGTCCCCAACCTGACTCCAGCACCTGCAGACCCAGTAAAATCACTGACTTTCTAGGGCTGTCTGGGGGGAGGGCTGGAGTCCACCCTGTGGACACTGGGCCCCAGTCCAAGGAGGGAAATCCGCCCCTGCAGCTGCTACACAGCCCCAAAGAGAGCCTCGGGAAAGTGTGTGATGACCCCAGCCGGACGCTGAGTGAGTGGTGGCCGGGCCATCTGGGATTCTGCCTTCCCTAGGCAAGGCTGAGGCCTCAGAGCAGGGCGAGAGGGCTGCAGAGGCTCAGCCCCTGCCAGATGCTCTCAGGGCACAGCGTGGGGGGCCGTGAGGACAGAGGAGGGAGGAGGGAAGGGGCTGTGACCCTCCAGGTGACTTACAGAAGGGCTTTCTCTGCTTTTTCTGTAAGCAAGACTTGACATATCTCTCCAGTTCCCTTAAGGTGGTGGGTTTCAGAGTCTCGAAGTCGATCTCGATCTCATCGGGGTTGGAGTCCCTGAGGGAGGGCTCCCGCGACTGGATGATATGCACCACGCGGCCCAGCTTCTCCCCCGGCAGCCGGTTGATGTCCAGGCTGAGCTGGCGCTTCTCATCGTAGCTCATGGGCAGGCCCTCCTCTTCCTCTTCGGAGTCGTAGGATGCAGACGCCTGCTTGCTGCCCTTCTTCAGCTGTCTAAGGCACAAGACAGAGAGCATGGCCTCCAGTTCCCAGCCACCACAGGCTGGATGACCCCTGGGGGCAGAGCTGCTGGGCAGACCCTGCTTTAGAGTCTCGGTCATGGTCAGGGTCAAGACAGCTGGCCTGGCCTACAGCCCGCTCCCCTCAGCACCCCACAGCACTCTCAACCAACACCCAAAGCAGGTGTCCATGGCCAAACGATCCAAAAGAAGGCAGGGAGGGGGACAAGAGGGTTGGGGGCATCCAGACCTGCCACCAACTGCAGGACCACGCATGGCTCTGGCACGGCCTGCAGCGGGGAGGAGGACAAGAGCAGGCCTGTCCCAAGTGCCACAGGAGCAGGCTCCGAGGAAGCCCACAGCCACACCTGCCTCAGAAGTGGGCTTCAGAATGAGGGAGAGCCTCAGGGAAAGGTCGTGACCAGGGGTCTGCTGACCGAGGGGTGTCCAGAAGCCAGGCCTCACACGACATCAGACTTGCACAGTTCCCCCAGGCCAGGAGTGACACGGGAGCCAGCTGCCAGCCACCCAGATGGGCACACTGTGCTCGCCTGGAGCTCGGAGACCACCCACCCTAGGAGGACATCTGCCCTCAGAGACACGCCATGTGAAATAAACCCTAGCAAAAAAAAGTGTCGGAGTCACAGAGCAGGTCCCGGGACCTAATGGACTTAAACAAGAACCCAATCACAGCAGGAAAAATCCCCAATGTTCAGAAGTTAGACGACCTAGCTCCAAATGACCCAGTGGTCAAAGATGGCGTCTTTGACCGAATGATGCAACCAGAGTCCTTCTGTAGCCTGCAGCCAAGCAGACGGCGCTCATGCGAGGTCAGACTGCCAGGAGCGCCCATCAGCAAGGCCCAGGGGAGCACTCTGTGACCGTGTCCTAAGAGCCTGCAAGGACAGCGGACCAAGTCTAAAAGGCAAAGCAAGAGCAAAGGCCAGAGGTGAGGGCAGGAGAACAGTGAAGGAACCTCGGTGCGAGCAGTGACACCCACAGTGTCCATGCAGACTCCCAGCACAGGGATGGAGAGGCGCATCACGCCTGGTCTGCAGGTGCCAGGGAACATGACACACAGCCTGCATGCAGACACGTCCCAAAGGGAACATGGGAAGACACACATGGGCCTAGTGAGCTCACACGATTCATATCCCAGATCATGAAAATACTTGAATTTGTGCTCACAGACTTTCCAACAATCAAAACCTTTAGGTCCAGATGGTTTTGCTGGTGAATTCTACCAAACGTTTAAGAATCTATACCAATCTTACAAATCTACCCCAGAAAAGAGAAGAGGGGGTGCTCTCGTTTTCGTAGTCCCTGACCACTCTGAGTGTTACAGTCCACTTTTTTCCTTGGGTACTGGGGATTTAACCCACAGGAACTTAACCACTGAGCCACATCCTCAACCGTTTTTATTAATATTTTTTAAATTTTGAGACAGGGCCTTACTCAGTTGCTAAGGCTGGCCTTGAACTTGGGATCCTCAGCCTTTGGAGGTGCTGGGATTCCAGGTGCGCAGCACCACGCCTGGCTTTTATATGTCACCATTTTTGCAGCTGGCATAATACTGGTACCAAACCCAGAAAGCACAAAGAAAGCCAGAATCTGCAACCCCCCTCCCGAAGAGAGGAAGGGAAGGAGGGAAGGAGGGTGTTGGGAGTCAGAATGTCCCCTGGCATTTTGCCAGAAGTAATGGTTGAGAGGTGAGCCATTAAGATGATGCTGGATTGATTCAATTGTATATAGGACCCCCCCCCACCCCCTGACCGACTGAGGCAGGAGGAGAAGTTGGAGACAGGAAAGCACACCCCAGACTCTCCCACTCACCAGCTCTATCTCCCCCGAGCCACCAAAGCCTGACCACAGCCCTGCATCCACACCAAGGCCTGCCGCTCGGATTCCCAACAGCTGGCAACTGCTACACCAGCTGCTGCCCTCACCCACAACCAGCTCCAGTGAGGTGTCAGGGTCTGGCCACTTCAGTCCTTGCTCTCGGCCCAACCCCCTTCTCAGCTTCCTCAGCAGGACAATTCTGCCCTTACTCCCAAAGGAACACACCTGCTGGCCTCCAGGTGCTGCCCAGCAGGGGTTGCCCACCCCCCACCCCCGCCACAGGGCGAGCATCCTGCAGCTCCTCAGGGTGGCCACGGCAAGAGCTCATCAGAAGGCTGGGTGCCGAGGCACCACCCATCACACCGACCCCTGCCCTACCGGGTGGGCCAGAAACCGAGAACACAAGACCCCCAGAAAAGACCCCTAGCCCAGATCAGGAAAAGGCCCCAGGTTCTTGACAGGTGGAGGTGGACGCAGCCCGGAGCTGAGGGCCCTCTGGCAGGTCTGGCTGTACGCTGTGTCCGGGAGCCCTGCGTGCATTCCCAGGCAGCGGAGCCCAGGCAGCCGAGCCCAAGCCCCCACCCGCCCCCCGCCCCCCGGGCTGCAGGGCCCACCTGCCGGCTGTGGTGCTGCTGGCCTTCTTGGCGGGAGCCTTCTTCTGCGGAGCCTGCTTGGCCGGCGGGATGCCCTTGGCCTTCTTCTCCTCCTCGGGCTTGGCCTTGTGCTTCTCCTTCTCCCTGTCCTTGTCCTTCTTCTTTTTCTCCTTCTCCTTCTTCTCCTTTTTCTTCTTTGGTTTGTTCACGGGGGCCTGAGACAGGGCGGCCAGCTGCTCATGCACGGCCTTCAGCTGGAAGAGAGTGGGCAGCTGAGTAGGTCTCTCTGCAGGCCCTGGGCACAGGCTGGCTGTGCAGCGGGGACAGCCAGGCAGGGCAGGAAGCTGTTCGGACCCTCTTCCTGGTTCCAGGAGGCTGCTGGCAGTCACTACCCCTCTGAGGCCATTTCTTCACCTACAGGGCACGGGGCACATTGCCCAGAGCAGGCAGGACGCAAGAGTCCTCAGCAACAGCAGCTGGTGTTATTGCTACCTGTTTTCATTTTGTGTGGGTGAGTGTGGTACTAGGGATCGAACCCCAGGGTGCTCTGCCACTGGGCGACACCCAAGCCCACCTTGCTATTCTTTAAGGCAGGGTCTGAGTTGCCCAGGCTGGCCTGGGACTTGCCGTCCTCCTGCCTCGGGCTCCCGAGTGGATGGGATCACTGGTGTGTGCCAGCACACCCAGAGACTATTAGTGCCTTCAGGTGAGAATGATGCTGGAGGCGCAAGTGCCTGAGCAAGACCACTCGTGCAGGAGGCATGCAGGAGGGGCGTGATCCAGGGCCTGCAGCTCACATTCCCTGTAGCCACCCTGCAGCCCGCAGAGCTGTGAGCTGCACCCTCATGTCAGCAGCCTCCTCTAAGCCAGGGAAGAGGGGCACCAGGTACACGCCCTGCAGGTGAGCAGATGGCCTGTCCCATGGCCTCTCTTCATGCCAAATCAAATGTCCAGCCTAGTTCTGGGGAGCAGCCCTGTGCTCATAGCCAGTGTTCCCTCTGACGCGATGCCCCCCGCCCACAGGGCTGGCTGTGCAGGGCAGGGAAGGCAGGGCTGGGAGGGGAAGGAGGGCAGAGCTGGCCAGACACTCAGGGGCAGCAACCTTTCTGCTCAGAGCCAGAGACCCCACCCCAAGGCCCATCAGGTCTCTGAGAATGTCCAGGGCACATGTGCCCATGCAGTGCCACGTGCTCTTGTGGTCAGGCTCTAGCTGCGCACACGTGGAAGGCGCCTGGCCCCCCAACCAAGTCTTCCAGCAAAGCCCATTGAAGGACCACTGGGTTGCACTGATGGACACTCAGTGGGTGGGAGGGGAAGCTATGACCGCAGCAGACCCTCGGCAGACAAGCCTGAGCCCACGGTGAGCGCAGGGCAGCCTCACCTGCTCCTGCAGCTCTGCTAGCCTCGTGGCTCGCTCCTCCTCCGAGTCAGAACTGCCCGAGTCGGAAGAGCTCTCCTCACTGCTGCGGCTGCTCTCAGTGCCCTTGCTGACCACGGGGGGCGTGGGTGTGGGCAGTGCTGGTGCCTCCACCGGCTCATCTGGCATCTTGGCAAACCTCATCTCAAACACGTCCTGGGAAAGAACAGGGGCCATCTTGAGTATCTGGCACCCAGAGGCAGCCCCTCGCCATGGCCACCATTCTGGAGGCCCCCGTACACACACAGCTGCCTGGTGGCTTGGGATGAGGGTCAGGGTCTGCTTGCCTGGAGTGCTGCGTTAGCTCCCAGCTCACCGCCCTCCTTCCCAGGTGGTTTCTGAATGCAGGCCTGGGACCAGAGCCAGAGCCAGCCTTCCAGAGTGGGGCACACAGCTCTCCTGGTTAAGTAAATCTGCAAGGCTCTATGGTCAGGTCCCAGAACCGCCAAGCTAACCCACTGTGGACCAGGGAGAGTGCCTTCCTTGAACCCTGACTGAGGCCCTCTAGTCACAGGGATCTGGGGCCTCCTGCCCCTGTCCCCTTCCCCTGGTGTCAGTGCAGGTCTTGTCTCCTAATGATTGGCTCCAAAAACTGACTCAAGAGCAAGAACCTTGTCCTTTCAAACTTGGCTTTGAGGGCAGGCCGTGGCGTGTGGTAGAGCACTTGCCTAGCACATGCTAGGCCCAGCACTGCAGAAGAAAAAAAGGTGGGAGAAGCTTTGGAAAGCTCCTCAGTAGCTCCTACAGGAGGACCTAGGCCCTTGCAAGGCCCTTGCAAGCCCCTTGCGGTGAAGGGCGCCACCCAGATTGGTGTCCCACAGTGAAGTGAGAGCCCCCTGCCGAGTGCACACTGCCCCAGGCTGGCTCACACAAGATGGCCCCACCGAGCTGGGTCTAGCTTCCTCAGCAGCCCATTCTGAATTCTGCCTCCCAGCCCAGTTCTGGGGAGCAGCCCTGTGCTCACAGCCAGTGAGCCGTCCCCAGAGTAGGCTGCCCTCAGAGCCCTGACCTGGGGAGACAACCAGCCTCGGAGGCCATTCCAGGAGGGCAGCTTATTAAAGGTGCTGGGCTCCAACCCATGGCCTGATTGAACAGCTTCCTCCAGCAAGCACTAGGCAGGTGCAGCCGGGAAGACCCTCAGCCCCCGGGGCTGTGCTGCTGACAGCCAGACTCGGGGACAGCGGCAGAGCGGCAGCCTCTGCTGAGCACAGAAGCGTCCCTGGTAGGGAGCACGGTGTCTGGCAGAGCCTCGGGGTCCAAAAGAGTGAGCATAGTTCTGGGGTGGCTCTGCCCTGTGCTCTAGCAGGCACAGCCCTGTGGAAAAGGGCCTCGCCGGGCCACCGTACAGAGGACCCAGACAGCTTGCCGGCAGCGTAACCCAGGACACCACCTGGAGCTCCCCCACGGGGCGCCAGGATGGGCCTAAGCCAGGGAGTCAGAACGGCTCTCAGGACGTTCTGTACAAATATCAGCCACGATTTGTTTTCCCCACCAAAAGGGCTGTTGATCATATAAACTTGAAACTGAGACTCTTCTTTATTTTTTTTCCATATTTTTACTGCTGCATTATGATCGTGTACAATGGGATTCACTGTCAAAGATCCATATGTGCACACAACTGGGACTGTTCTTTAAAAAGGCAAACAACCTGCAGCCGAGCCTGAGAGCTAAACAGGGCAGGTCCGGCCCAGGCACATGCTCCTGGCAGAGGCTGAGCCCACCGCCCCCCTGCCCCCCCCCACCCCACAGGCCGTCTGAAGCTCCCATGCTCTGCAGCTCCCATGCTCGCTCCAGTGCTGTGGCTGCCGCCAGGGGAGGTACAGTAAGGTGGCCCTGGCCTGACAGTTGAGCCTTAGGAGCAGGATAGCTGCACCCCAGTCAGCCCTGGAGGGACAGGCCCTCCGGCAGCAACACCCTGCAATGCCTGCAGGTGGGCACAAGATCCTGTAGCCATGAAGGCACTGCTTACTCGCTGACCTTGTTCCCAACAGCCCACGCTCCTGGAGGTGGAGGCTAGCCTGTCCACCACAGCATCTGAACACCAGGCTCCAAGCCTGCCTCAAGCCAGCACCCATGGAAAATGGGTTTTGAATGATGCTCCCAAGACTCCCTAGCTCAGTATCTCTGAGACACGTGTGTCCCTCCTGGGTGCCCATCCTGTATCTGGGGTCCAGGTGCCCCCAGTGCCGAGTCAGCTCTAACTGCTCCTATGCCCAGCCTCAGGTTACCTGGAGCTTCCTAGCCATGGCCACCACCTCATGGTCTGGAGGGTTGTACTTATAACAATTTGAGAACATTAACCGGACGTCGGCGGCGAAGCCCTGTGCGTCTGGGTACTCGCGGCTGTCCATCTTCCTCTGCAACACACAAGCAGTAGGCACGAGTGAGCAGGGTTTGGCGACCATGCGCTCCCAAGCACACCCTGCCAGGATGGACTCAGGGTCACACAAGCCAATGCAGCACCAGCCAGGACACCCCAGCTCTCTGGAACTTCAGGTGTGGGTGCCCACAGGGAGGGAGGGGAAGGGACTCGATGGCTTAGAAGGGCAAGTGGAATGTGGAAACAGAGTCCCTGGCTGGAAGAGGCACTCTGCCAGGAGTCACGGTCCTCACCACCACCCTCCCCTCCCTTGTCCAGAGTTCCTGATTCCATGAAGCAGTCAGCACCCCACACAGAAGGCTCTCCTGTGAGGTCCCACACTGCCGACCACAGGAAGCCTGCTCAGCTACAGAACAAAACATTGCATCTTTTTCATGGGGATTTGGTCACTGTCACCCAGGTTGTGGCTTACAGAAGCAGCATCTCAGAGCCCAAAGGCAGCTCATGCCCCCTCCAGGGAGCCTGGAGCCAGCAGGGAGCCACAGAGCCCCTGTGGCCTAGGCCTGGAGGACCCCAGTGGGTGGGGCTGGAGGCACAAAGCTGGGCAGGGGAAGACAGGAATGGGACCACCCACGAGGGGACATCTCGAGGTCGCCATGGAGACTGGAGCCAGGACTCAGGGCCTTGAGGGGAGAGCAGACAAGGGGTGGCCCAGGAGGCTGTCAGCCCAGGTGCCAGTGAGATGGAGTGGCTGGGCACCAACTCCCAGGGGTCAGAGCAGCCTCCTCCAGGAGCCACCCCGTGCCTCTGGGTCACATACCCTCTGCAGAGGACTGTCTGGGGACATGGGGGAAACCAGAAAACCTTCTGATATCAGGGGAAAAACCTGAGGTCCAATTTCAACAGTGCCAGGATGAGACATGCCCAGAGCCCAGAGCTCTACTTTCCGAACCTGTGGTGGGGGCCACATTCCCTGTGGTGCGGAGGGTACAACCCCTGTGGTCAGGGACATGCCCTTGCGGTGTGGCCATGCCCCCTGTGGTGTGGGGCACAGCCTGTTACTGACAGGTGATATTAAGAGCTGTGGCTGCCTTGTGCTCTTTTCTACTACAACCTGCTCGTGAAGGACATGGCAGTGGTGGTGAAGCCGGGCTCCGCTGTGGACAGTGCATCTAGGCAACCCTGCTCTGCCCAGCGTGAGGGGCCCGGGAGGCCCAAAGCATGCTGTGATTTCAAAGTGGACCAAGCTTGCAAAATGGCTTTACTCTGGAGGAGAGCAAACCAGCCCCTCTGAACCAGCACGGCAGGTCAGGTCTTGATGCAGCCCACATGCCAGACCCCCAGCCTCACTCCGGAAGCTGCCACTGCAGCCTGTGCGACACAGGAGCCCAGCCACAGCGAGCGGAGGCTCCTGGCACCTCTGGGCTGAGGCTCTGCCCTCAGTGTCACACCCAGGGCACTTTATCCAAGTGAGCACAGGCCTTCCAGACATCCATTGCCCACTGGGCAGGATGTCCTCACCGGACTGCCCTGGGCTGTCATTACTGTGAACGGAGGCTGAGGGCTGAATCAGCCTCCACAGACCAAATGCCAACAACGGACAGGACCACTACCTGCACGTGGGAATCGTTCCAGGGCCCAAGAGGTGGGCCACGCCTGCCAGAGCTGCCCTGCCCAGGAGGGCAGAGCACTGTGGGGACCTCGGCCCAGCCCAGGCTGCACCCTCTCTACGTCATGGCCCACCGAGGCCCACTCGGCTGAGACCCGCCTGGCTCCACCTGGCAGAAGACACACAAGCCCAGCAAAAGGCAGGGTCTGGAGAGACCCTGTCTGGGGACGGGAGCTTGGGTTCACCTCCAGTGGTGGCCGAAGGCCAGAGCCAGACCCTTCCCACTGGCCACCCAGCTCTGGTCCCTGCTAAGGACCTAGACCTGGGGCTTGAGGGCAGCACCGGCAGCTCTAAGTCATGCCTGCCACAAGGTAGGCCATCTGAAGGCCTCCCTGCCCGAGGGACAGGCAGCCACAGGCATGGGCCAGCTGGCGGGGCACCCCGCCCACCTTGACGGTGCTGAGGTCCATGGGGTGCTTGATGATGTCGTGGTAGTCATGCAGCTCCAGCGCCTCAGCGTCCACCGGCTTGTAGAAGGGCCAGGCGTAGGCCGCATGCTTCTTGGACAGCATCTCTCTGAGGATGCTGTCGCAGTGCCGCAGGTGCTCGGACAGCTTGCCCTTCTTGCCCGCGTGCTGAGGCACCTCGCCATCCTCCAGGTCCTTCTTGGGTGGCTTGATGGGGCGACCCCCGCTCTCGCGCCGGGCCACCACCTTGGCCTGCTTGGGGTCTGCCAGCGGCGGGGGCGACTCACTGCGGCTGGCGGTGATAGCCGCTGTGGTGGGCGTGGTTGTGTCTGCTTTCCGCTTCACGCCCTTTTTCTGTGAGAGCAAAGCGACCAGTGAGCACCCAAGGTAAGGCCCTGGCATGGGCACGTGTCTCGAGGCACACACTTCTGGAGCGCAGACCTTACGCAGTCTCGCTGCGTCCTCCCTACCGAGGACACCGAGGCTCAGAGTGGCCAGCTGCTGGCCATGGTCACACAGCTGGCAGTGGTGAGGCTAGGACTCTGAAGCCTGCCCTTGCCAGACCTGAGGGCCTCACCTCTCTCCCTGGGCCCTAAGAGCCCCGCCGTCCAGGTGGGCTCGCTCACTACCACCCTGGGTGGCATGAGGAGCCACACACCACCCACCCAACACCTGAGGCCCACCTCAGCCCAGGCCCAGCACCAATGGGGGTCTCCCTGCTTTTAAAGACCAACAGAGAGTGCCAGAAGGGGACCCGAGCTGGGCTTCAAGAACAGACACAGTGGTTGGTGCAGGATTTTGGGGGGCAGCAGGAGCATTCTGGGCTAGACAGGTGGGGGCAGCCCGACCAGGGAATGTGAAGCAGCCACAGCAAGTTTGAGGCCAAGGGACTCCAGGAACTGTGGGGTTGGCAAGTCTGGACTGTCCAGAGGCATGGGCAGCTACCACTGGCTGTTCTAGGCCAGGAGCCTGATGCAGCAGAGTGCTGTGTGGCCGGGCCTGAAGCAGAGCCGGCGGCAGCACACAGGACCTCCATCACGAGCAGCTCTGACACGCAGGCAGCCCAGGTGTGAGGGTCTCTCCTGTAGCCTGCAGGGGCAGAGGGCCTCGGGCATCACCGGTGAGTCGGGGCAGGGCTCAACGTGCTCCGAGACCAGCTTGGTGGAGCCGTCAGCTCAGATGAGGTGGGAGGAGAAGCCAAAGGGAGCCACAGCTCCCCAGCGGGCTGCCAGCTGCCCAGGGGTCTGCTGTCAGAGTGGCCCACATCGATGCCCAGCTAAGCTGCTGCCCTCAGGCTGACGGGGGCATGAGCCAGCTTCCACAGACAGTTAACAGGCACCCACAGGATGCCAAGCACAAAGCGCGTGCCCCAGAGGGCCCCGGGGAGGGGGACAGGCTCATCTGGCTCTGGCAAACGGGACATGCTCCAAAACAGCCCCGCGCCATGGGAAGTGGCCTGGCCAGGCGCCACCCAGAAGTGCAGGCAGTGAAGGCCACGGGGAGGGGAAAGCGACGGGGGTGGCGTTTTACCTTGGGAGAGCCATTAAACCCTGACGCCCGCTTCCTCATCTGTAAGAGGGGGGACTACTGTCTGCCCCAGAGGGTAGCTGTGAGGATCAAATCGAAGAAGACAACACGTGTCAGTGGCTGCATGGGCCTCGTGAGCCGCGTCCTGCGTGAGAGCCAGGCCTAGCCAGGACGGGGAGGTGCCCATGGTGAAGAGCTCCCAGCAAGCAGGGTGGACGGAGGCCCTCAACACCCAGCAGTGCCACTCACTGGCCACCGCTCTCCCCAGGCATGAGCAGGAGAGGGACTGTCCCCCATGCTGCTCTCCCACACCTTCCCACCTTGACCAATGGGCTGTAAGGCCAGGGCTGCCTGGCCAGAGAAGCTGGGGTTCAAGTCCAGCCCGGCCCTCACCAGCCGTGTGACCTCCAGCCCCTGAGCCTCGGTCTCCTCATCTGTGCAGAGAGAACATCTCCAAACAGCCAATAGCTCCGGGAGGCGCAGAGCTCCCCTCCCACCCTGGACCTGCCCACTGCAGGAGCCCAACAGGTCGGCCCCAGCCACTTCACAACGACCACCTCAGGCCCCAGATGCTCACCTTGACAACAGGTGGCGTGGGAGGGACCACAGGGACGATGGGCGTCGTGGGAGGAGGCGGTGCAGCAGCAGGGGGAACAGGGACTGATGTGACATTCGCAGTGATGGTTGGTACGGGGGTGGCAGCAATGACAGGCGTCTGGGAGACAGTGGGGGGCACATTCTGGAAGGGGGTTGCTGGGGAGACTGAGGACACGGCGGCCACTTGCTGCGTACCTTCAAGACAAGGACAGAAACTCAGCACAGGAGCCTTCTGCTGTACCTCCAGAAGCACCCAGGACCATGCCTTCTAGCCAGAGTGCATCAGGGGCCGGCTGTGAGAGCAGAGCCCAGCCTGGCCAAGAGCCCAGCTCTGCACCTTAGGGCAGAAGCTGGGCTGGCTCTCCTTGGCTGAGTGCTCACTGTAACAGCAGCACCCCTGGCCAGAAACCAGAGGAGGCTGAGGGAGGAGACCAAGAGAAGCCCCGTGGCCTGGCACCAAGAACCAGCTGTGGGTTCAGGGGACCTGGGACAGAACCTGGCCATCATCGGTAACCAGCCGAGCAGGCGGCTACATGGCCGGCTTCCTCTACCTGGCTCCTCTCCTCCATAACCTGCCTGGTCAGCCCGACCCCAGCACTTGTGCTACTCTACCACCAGGCTCCCCAACAAGGAGCAAGACAGATGACAGTGACGCTCAGGTCACCAATTAGACAGCAGAGGAAGATTTGGAAGGGGAGAACAGGGACACGTGCCAGCAACAATGTCAATGTCCTCCTTGCCCCCAGGCTAGCCACCTCTCCAGCACAAACTGGTGCCTGCAGGCTCACCCCATCCATTCCACCCAGTGGACAGGGAAATGGCCCCGAGGGTCACAGGCCTGGCACCCCAGCCCATCTACCTGTGGCCCATGGACAGAACATCCCCCATCCCCCTCCCCTTTACCTGCACTCTGGGTCCCCGCAGCCGGCTTCCGGCCTTTGCCCTTTGGAGCAGGGGGTAATAACTCAACTTCCTCTTGGGGCATCTGGGCCACTTTCTGCAGAAAAATTTTCTCTAAGGCTTGGGCCATTAGCACTATGTCATCTGTGGGCTAAAGACAGAGAGCCCGGGTCACTTGCTGGGAAAGGAGCATGATCCTGCAAATCATACTGTGGGTTGTGGCTCAAGGAAGCCTTTATGTAGAATCTGTTAAGAGATCTGGTGGAGAGGACACTAGACAAACATATTTCAGTGCGGAAACTCCTAGAGCCACCCAGGTGCGGTGGCATGCACCCACAACCCCAGTGGCTCAGGGAGGCTAAGGCAGGAAAGTGGCAAGCTTTAGGTCAGCCTCAGCAGACCCTGCCTCGGGATAAAAAATTTTAAAAGGCTGGGGTTGTGACCCAGTGGTAGAGCAGCCCTGAGTTCAATCCCCAGTATCTCAAAAAAATAAATAAGAAACAGCTGCCATGGGGGTATCATGGGGCGGAGTGCTTGCCCAGCATGCCCAGCATGCCCGAGGCCTGGATTCCATCCCCAACACAACCAAAAAGAAAAACAAGAAAATTGTAGCCTTCATCCCATCCCATGGGGACAAAGAGCCGCAAACAGCCCAGTACCCTTCATCTCTACTTAAGGTATGTACTATCAAAAAAAAAAAAAAAAAATCAAGCCAGGCACAGTGACCCACGCCTACAATCCCAACAGCTCGGGAGGCTAAAGCAGGAGGATCGTGAGTTCAAAGCCAGCCTCGGCAAAAGCAAGATACTAAGCAACGCAGTGAGACCTTGTCTCTAAATAAAATATAAAACAGGGCTGGGGATGTGGCTCAGTGATCAAGTGCCCCTCTATTCAATCCCTGGTACCCCAAAAAATAAAACAAACAAAAAAAACCCCTCAAAACCAGGACCCCAGGCAACTTCCCTAACTGCCCCCTCCCTGAAACCACTCCGCAGGCAGCTCTGCTCAGCAGAAGTGCTCTCTGCTGTCCAGAGGGCCGCCAGGCGGGTCAAGCTCAGGCTGCACTGCTCCGAGGGTTGCTGAGATAAGATGTCTAGGCCCAGGTAAGGAGGTCAAGGCTGTGGGTGGTCAGGGCCGGCTGTGCTCCGAGCCTGAGCACCTCCACAGCCCCCTGACTTATGGGGAACCAGCCCTTGGGGCCAACCCAGCCAAGGCCACCCAGGGACTAGGCCATCCTGGGCCCAAACCAGCATCTGGAGCCACACTTGATGTCTTCTTACCTTGTTGTAAATATAACAATTTGTAAACATGGTGTTGAAGTCCTGCATACATTCACTTGCGCTCCAATAATAATTATTTTCTAGTCTCTTCTTAATAGTCCCCATATCCATCGGGTTTTTTATTATTTTATGATAATCCTAGAAGAGAGATTTTCAGAGGTATCATAAGAAATTCTGCATGACTACTTTCTCACTTCCCAAGTGTAGCAAGGGGTCATAATGAGGTCCTCGGGCTGGGTACTAGAGCTGGGCCACCTGAGGGCAGGTGAGCACTGGGTCTGAGGCCATCTACAGCCAGTCCAAAACAACTACCTGGAGCCATTGCAGACCCTGAGCTGATCTACGTGCTACAGAAGGTGCCAAGCCCCATCCAGGTAACCTTTTTTTTTTTTTTAAGTATCAGGGATTGAACCCAGGATTGCTTAACCATTGAGCCACATCCCAGACCTTTTTTATATTTTATTTAGAGACGAGGCCTCACTGAGCTGCTGAGGCTGGCTTTGAACTTGGCCTCCTGCCTCAGCCTCCTGCTGCTGGGATTACAGGCAAGCACCACTGTGCCTGGCCCATTCTAGGCATTCTAAACCCACCAGTGGCCAGGGGCCAAGCTGGGCCAAGAATCCAGACCACCAAGTACAGGGCAGGGGATTCTCCTCACAATTCTCAGGGTTTCTCTATTTGGGTCCAGATCAATACTGAACAGGTGCTGGGGGCACCATCGCCTAGAGTTCAGGTCTTGGTGTGCAGCTGACATTGGAAGACAAGTGGGTGTGACAGGTGGACATGCACACGGCCCCAGGTCAGGCCTCAGTTGCACAGATCTGCTCCTGAGCCCCAACAATGTCGGCACCTCCTGCCTGCTCCCCAACTCCTGCACCCAAGACTGGCCGCCCACTCTCCCATAAGCCCGTAGCCCTGCTGCTCCTTCCTACTGGGGGTCACAGGCCATTACCCTGGAGCTGTGGGCTACTGGAGGCACAGACTGTCCTCGGCTTAACAGCACCTGCCACATCTCCAGCACCACCTGGCCAAGACACAGGGGCAAGGCTGGGAGCCCAGGGTGGGCAGAGGGCCTTTGGGCGCAGGGCTACTCACAGGCAGATTGAGTTTGATTGCATCCACGGGCTGGTAGAAGGGCCAGGCAAACTGATGCTTCCAGAGCGTCTTCACCACCACGTTCTGCATGTACTGCAGCTGGTTGGTCTTGCGGCCAGGCTTGCTGGGGTTGGAGACCTCGGGCGGGGGGGGGTTCACAGGGCCCGGAGCCACCGGGATCCCCGCAGGGGCGGCCGTGGTGGTTGTGGACATCCTCCAGCAGCTGGCTCACTTGCTGTCACGGCTGCAGCTCCAAAAGGCCCCTGCGCCTTCTGTGCTCCCCGAAGAGGCTTGGCATCCCATTTCTGAGCCCAACCAGGCAACACCTGCAGGGGACCAAGGACAGAAACCCGTCACCCCAGAGTCCCCAGTTCTGCCACCTCAATGAAGACACCGCCTGGTCCCAGCAAGGCCATTGGCCTTCCCACCTGCCCTGATACGTAGCTGTCACCTGTACACAGGGCCTCTCCAGCCACTGCCTGTCAACCTGGCGGAGGTGGAGTGCCGGATGGTGGGGTAAGACAGCACAGGCCACCTGCTTGCAGGTGGGAACACGGCTAAAGACGGGTGTGCCAAGGACGAAGCCACTTGGCTCGCCGCCCACCAAACCACCACTTGCCAGGGCTGATTTGCTTTCCCCAAACCTTGCACTTTTCTTGGCTGTGGCAAGGTTTTAAGGACAATCCACAAGCAGAGAAAGTGCAGAGAACTACAACGCAACCCCAGGAGAGCCAGGGCCGGCGAGATCAGCAGTGACCGACACGTGTCTCCTACAAGCGTGGTGCGGTGCGAGTTCTAACGTAACCAGGAGAACAGCTCTGGGGTTTGTGATGGCGGCTGGCTGTGACACGGCCTGGCCCTCAGCCAATCAGGACAGCGAGGGAGGCGGCTCCGACCCTGCAGTCCACCTCCTCTGCTCCTCAGGGCAAATAAGGGGCTGGGGGGCCACCCCAGGCCGGGCTGGAGTGCTGGGAACACTGGCCCTACCAGAGCCGAGGCCCTGGCAGCCCTACCAATGGCTGGGACAGCGGGAACCGTAGGGAAAGCAAGAGTCCTGGCAGCTTCACTGTGTGCCCTTCACTCCAGGCCAGGGCTGGCGCTGCACCCTGCCTTTAGGTTTTCCAGGTAATGCCCATGTTGGAGAGGAGCCAGATTCTACTGGATGCCAGACAGCCACTGGCAAGCCTCTCCAGAGTGAAGGTGGCTGGGAGCCGGCTGATGCCCTGCTGGCCCCATCCAATGCCACAGCGGGCGTATCTGCACCACAGTTGGCAAGGGCCACAAACCAGGGCTCTGCCCCCAGAACGCTGGTCGTTAACAGAACGTCTGCTCCCTCCCAGCCACTCCTTGCCCACCAGGCCCCCACCCTGCTTGTCCCTCTTCAGAGAAGGGCCCCTGGCCATTAGGAGCTATGCTGCACAGCAGCTCCCAGGGCGCCATTCTGGGGCGCCTCAAGGTCCTACATCTGGCCAACTGGGCACTGGCCCTGGCGGTGGCTCAGTGGGGAAGGCAGCCCCACCTGTATCGGCCAATCACCACAAGGCTGTGTCCTCACCTCCAGGAAGCTTCCAGAAAGAAATGACCTGAGACAGCGGCAAGGCACAAGCCTGGGTCACCCTCGGGGGCTCCTCCTAACCCCAGCCTACCAGGACATTTCTGCTTAGCAGCAGTACTCTGGTCAAGACCCTGTTCACCAGAAGCCAGGTCCAGGCACTCACTGGTTCAAAACCCTCTAGGCCTCCCCTGACACCACACTGGCCAGCAGGGCCCAAAGTGACAGGGCCTTGAGACATGTAGCTGCTGCAGCCATGCTAGTCCTCACTTTTCCCAGGCCTCTTGGAACCTTCTGGAATCCCGTGGATGTAGAGCTGAGGCTGTGGCATTCGGGCAGCTAGGACTGCCACAGGAGGCCCAGCCCCAGGACAGGAGGCTGCACTGCACCCCAGCTGCCTCCCAGCGACGGGAAGCCTGCTCCCTGTGCAGCCAGTGTGTGGACCCCAGGACCTGAGACACAGGGGACACATGTGCCTGGAAGGGGTCCAAGGTCCTTCCACTCCAAGGCATCCTTCACTCCAAGGTGCCTGGTAGAGATGGGCGAGGGACAGCAGGACATGGGCATGGGAACATACCCACCCAGAGAGCTCAGGGAGTCCAGCCTCCAGGGGAGGGAGAGGGGAGGTGGGAAGGGGCTCTGGGACGGGGTCCTGGTGGTTTCCAAAAGCCCCAGGCAGCACCTGCTCTTCCAGACACACCTCAAGCTGAGCCTGGAAGAGTGGCAGGTCTGGGGAAAGCCACCAACAGCCAGTAGAGTCCTGGCTCTACTCTGCCATCCTGCCACCTCACCACCCTCCACCAGACCAGAGCTGTGTGAACCAGGCGTCGGCACACACTGTGCTATGCCATACCATGCCATGCCATGCCACGCCACACCAGCGCTGAGCCCACAAGAATGAGGGAGGCCCAGAAACTGCCAGGACAACCTGGGGGCAGCAAAGCCTTGAGGGGCGCTGTCACCCAGTGGCCCAAGCCACTGCCCAGCAGGCCCGGGGCCAGGAGGCTTCCAGAAAATAATGACCTGAGATAGACCCTGGGACGGCACATTGCGAGGCCAGGCTGGGCAGTGGTAAGGTGGGCACAGGGCACCCAGGCAGGACCTTCAGCCCTGCTAGGGCACCTCCTTGGCTCTCAGTCACCAGTGCCCCATGGGCTGGGCCTGCAGGCAGGGCCCAGTGGGAGGACTAATGGAAACACCAGGGACGTGAGGGGCTATGCCAGCAGCCCCCTCGCCCAGACCACGCGCACATGTTCACAACGGAGCTGTGCGTCACAACTGTGACCCACCAGACAGACTGTGGAGCATGCAGGATGGGCATTGGGCCCAGGCCCTGTGTCTCTCCATCCTGTGCTCCTGGAATGAGGTCACTGCAGAGCTAGAGAACCACGGCAAGGTGACGAGCGGGACACCAGGCAGTCCAGGAAGGTGTGGTCACAAGGCCATGCCAAGTTCCAGACTGGGTGGACAGAGGGTGGGCCGCTGGCCGAGTGAGCAGCACATCTCCAACAGAGCTAGCTCACCATTTGGGACCCAGAGTCAGGCCCCCTAACCCTAAAAGCCCTTAGCTCCTGGCTGTCACCCCAAGAGCTCTCCAGGCAGGCAGGGAGCCCCAAGGCCACAGCTCCCCACCTACGAGGAAGTGACATTTGGGAGACAAGGAGCCACCTGGCAAAAAATGCTAGAGCTGGATATGCCCATGGGTACAGGGGATGTGTCCCCAGTCACCCCAGGGGTTCCATGAAGCCTACCAAAGTGACATCTGGGGTCTTATCTGACACCCACAGACTTTTGGCATGCTGGTCCCAAGCCAGCTTTGGAAATAGGAAGATCAGAATTGCACTCAGTGGACCAGGACAGCCCTCACCCCTTGCCCCCTCCCCAGCCCAAGCCCTGGCTGGCCTGCCTCTCCTCAGCCTGACCAGCCAGTTCTGCATTCCATGGGGCAGGGGTGTCCCTCCTGTACGCACACCTCCCCAGGCCCGAGGTCACCTCCCATCCCAGACACTCCTCAGCAGGAAAACAAACACTCTAAGGTCAGCCGTCCCTCTGCTGAGGGGACAAGTTTTACTGCAGAACAATTAGGGGGGAAAACTTTAACCCAGAGCTTTGGGACCTACAAGAGAGTGACCTAGTGGCAAGGAAGGCCACCGTGGCTGGGGCTGGCTTCTATGAAGAGCCGGGAATCCCTGGGAGGGAGTGAGGGCAGGTGGCTGGCAGGCTCCATTGTACAGTCCAGAAACCAGGCCAGTGTGACCAAGAGCAGGCCTGGAGCCCAGGGCCAAGGGGTGATACAGGGAAGCATGTGGGCTTCTGGAGCCTGAGTCTGGCACTAATTTGCTAGAAATGCTTGTTGGAGAGCAAGCCGAGGAAGTGACCCCAATGCTGACCAAGTACCTGGCCATCTTTTGGAACTGGTGCTGATAGATTCGGGTGAAGGTATTGAACCCCAGGGGCCCACAGAGCCACATCCCTAGTGCTTTTTATTTTTTTATTTTGAGACAAGAGTCTCACCCCATTGCTTAGGGCCTAACTTACTTGCGAGGCTGGCCTAGAACTTGTAATCCTCCTGCCTCAGTTCCTGAGTTGTTGGGATTACAGACACGGGCCACGGCCACCTGTAAGGTTTTGGTTTTTCAAAGGCCCTTTCAGAGACTCATGGTGGAAGGTGTGTGAGTGGGATGTGTCTGGGATTTGCTGCATGATGGGGGCCAAAAACAAGCGGGGTCTGGACAAAGCGGCACAGGCCATGAGCTCCCCTGCTCTGGAGGCTGAGCACCCTCTACATCCTGGTCTGCACCCTGTGGAAGATGATGCGCCTTCTCCTTGCCCCTGCCTGGCACACGTGCTCAGCCTCCTACCCCTACTAGGTGACCTGGGAGACCTGGGGACCACAACCTTGCTCCCTGCAAGCAGCTGGAGCCAATGGGAGGGACTTATGTGGCATGGCCAGGGGTGTGCTGGAGAGGGCGTCAAAGGAATCCCAGACACAAGTGGCACACTTGAGGCCCCCTATCCCCTATATTCCACCTGCCCGCTGGGGAATGGGCAGCAGGGGGAGGTCTGGTCTTCTAGGTAAACACCCCTTTTCCAGGGGGAACAGAGGGTCCAGCTGGAACTGTGGTGGCAGGGCTGGATGCCAGCCTTCCTGACATGGCCTAAACCTACCCCGAAGAGGGGCTGGGTGCACCGTGCCCTCCATGCAGCCCTGGCTCTGTACCCACCAACAGTACCACCAGGAGCGGCCCTCCGCGGTCCGTCCCCCGTGGTCCTCGCAGACCAGGGCCTAGCAGCAAATGAGGTATGCCCGCTCTGGCCAGGCATGGCAAAGCAGGGGTGGACCCCATCTCAGAGTGGGAAACTGAGGCTCTGGGGCCCTTCCTGAGGCCCATCTCTCCCAGGCCTCCTCTGCAGTCCATAGTAAGGGCCCCCAGGTGCTCCCGCCAGGGCCGACAGGGACTGCGCAAGTGTGGGTGAAAGTCCGCAAGAGGCAGAGCCTTGACAGAGGATCTGAAACCACAGAGCGGAAACAGACAGACCGCAAGTCCTCCAACACAAGAGAAAGCCCAGGTCAGAGGGCACCAGGGAGGCCCAGGGCCAGGACGCCACAGGAGCCAGCAGCAAGGGTGGGGCCCCCACACCCAGGCTCTGCCTTCCTCTTCCAAAGGAGCTAAAGACTGAACCTCGAGCAGAAATTCAGCCCCCCTGAGCTCACAAAGGGCCAGCGGCAAAGCTATGAGGCCAGTGCTGTTTCAGGGCCTGGACAGATGGAGCGGGAGCAGGGATCACCCCATGGAAGACCCCTCGAAAACTCAGTAGTAGTCCCACTGGCCTCCTCCTGCCATACTGCCTGCCATAAGCTCAGGATCCCCTCTTGGAGCTGGACACTGCTGGGCAGCAGGTACTGAGGGCCAGCACCACAGCCCAGCTTCAAGGCAAGGACAATGTCCACTCACCCAACATGGAGGGCACCTCCCTGGCCCTGGTTGGGCCAGCTGGAGGACAGCAGGTGGCATCTCTAGCCTCACCTGGCCCCAGAGCAGGGACCCTTTTGGGGTGTTTCAGCAGACAGATGGGAAGGCTGCAGGAGCCATGTGGGGGTTGGGGAGCAGGGACCCTACAGGGCCAGGCAGGGGGCATGCTCATGGGGCTCCCACCTGGGGCACTAGAGGATCTGCAGAGACACAGCTCTGGGCGTGTTCAGGAACGGGTGGATGTGACAATGGGTGCAGAGGAGGGGCACGTGTCCCCAGTTACTCCAGGGGTGCACACACCCCAGAGGGCAGCAGTCAGAGCTCCAGAAGGGCAGGCTACATGGGCAGCAGAGTGGGAAGGAAGCTGGGCAGGGTGGTTCCTCTGGATCTCAGTGGCCCTAGTCTCCCCTATTGCTCAGATCCACTGTCCCCATTGGCCACAAAACAGCGTTCAAGGAGGCCAGCTCCTCCAATGGGAGGGTGGCCCGCTCTCTCCATCTACCTGGGGTCATCATTCCCCTGGGGACCCCATACTGATGGCTTCCTGTACCCTAAGTGGCCGGTGTAGCTGTACTCAGCCCAGTGTCCTTGCTGCTCCATCCTAGTGTGGCACCCATGGGGTTCCAGGTGAGGAAGGGGGGCTCAGGGTGGGGAGAGCCAAAGGGCGAGGCCGACCCAGCCAAGACGCCAGGCCCATGCCATCTCCGGGGAATTCCACAGCCATGCTGCAGGCACTGCTGCCTTCTGCCCTGGCAGACAGAATGAGTGCCCCTGGAGCGCCCACCCTGGGGCCAGCCCTCAGGCTGCGGGAAACTGGATCCATAAGGGAGGGCCAGTTTCAGTGACAGACGGAGCCAACTGCTTCCACAAGCCAGGGCAGGAACCAGGGCCAGGGGCCTCCAGGCGGCCCCAGGGCGGGCAGTCAGCATGGGCGGGGCCTCCCTGTCCAGGACAGACTCTCCCATGTAAGAGGCACAGGGCCCTTGCGGTCTAGGCGCCCCTGGCCAGCGCCCCATGCTTGTCGGGTCTACATCACACCTGCCCTGCAACAGCTGCCCAGCCCTGTCTGGCAGCCCTGGCCCCATCCTATGTGCCCTGCTCCACTGGATCCACGGGGCTGTCCCATGGCCAGGCATGCAGGCGTTCCCCAGGCAGCAGCTGCGGTCCCTGCTTCTCCTCCAACCACCACCCCCCTTTCTAAATCCAGGTTTTTTCCTCAGGCCGCAGCAGCCCACGTAGGAGCCAGCCTTTGGAGGTTCCTTTGCTGCAGGGACATCCACCTCAACACAGACCCTGACCCCCCACCATAGCTACAACAGCAAGGACAGGTGGACACCTTACACTTGAGTCCCTTCACACTCGTGCTGAGAAACCAGGACTCCTGGCCAGGGGCCCAGCAGGCCAGGCCCAGGGCCGTCCCTCTGGAGAGCTCAGTGGCCATGCACCCGGTCACCTGCTGTACTCAAGGGTCCCTGCATGGGTGGGGGTGACCACAGAGCCACAGCCCAGAAGGATATTCTCCCCAGAAGGACACAGAGGAAGACACTCGCCCTGGAGAGGGAAGGGGGTACTGTCCCCAGTCAGGTGGCCCAGCAACACTGCAGTGGCGTGGTGAGCACCGAGGCTCAGATGGACCAACACTCCCCTCACTCAGCACTTTCTGGAGCAAGGCTGGAGTCTACCCAGCACCCTGGTCTGTGGATCTAATAATCACTACAATCACTCTCCTCTAGGGTGGCCTGAAGAGCCCCACTCATACAGTAAAAGAAAGCTAGGAAAGGACCCTGCCTGGCTGGGTGCCAGGCCCTGCCTCTCTAACCTGCCCCTCAACCGCCTCCAGCAAGATCAGCGGCCAGGACTGCTGGGAGATCCCATGCTGCCTACCCTCGGCTCAGAACCACTAACCTGAACACCTTTCCACCAGCACCTGATGCAGGTGCTGGCCAGAGCAGGGGAGGTGCCATGCACACCAGCTGTTTGCTCCAGAGCAACCCCCACCCCAGCCCTCCCCGCCTGCTGGCCCTGGGCAATGGCCCTAAGAAGGAGCCAGCTCCACCATCTCATTTAACAGATGGGAAGTGAGGCAGACTGAAGTCACAGGCTGGGAGGACTTGGGAACAAGAAAAACAGCAGTGGTAGGAGGGCCAGGAGCTCAGGACTGCCACCTTACCCTGCCCTGATACTCAGGGGCAGCCGGCCTGCCCTGCCCTCAGTCTAGCCACCCCTCAAGACAGGATGCAGGCCAAACTGAGGGGGAGCTAAGAACTCAGAGCCCAGCAAAGGTGCATGCCTCATTTCAAGTCTGCAGCTCCCGAAGTCACAGTGGTCCAAACCCACCCTAGTGTGGGGCAGGCACCATCAAGGGCCCCGTCATGTGGTGCAAGTAGGTGGTGAGCATCTTGGGGCCAGGCAGCACCCGGCTCCTGTCTGGAAGACAACCAGGCCCGGACCCTTTGCATGCCACACCATATCCCCTAGATCTGCCCAAGATGGTCAGGCAGCACTGTCTAGGAAGGGAACCCACTGCACTGCCCAGCTCACTCCTCTTCCTTCTGCCGTGCCACAAGAGACACACAGTGACCACCACGAGGGCAGCAGCCTTCATGTGCAGGTGGGCGTTGCAGGTAGAAACGTACACACCAGACCTCTCTCAGTCCTTGTGAAAAAGCTGAGGACATTCTGCCTCCAGGACCCAGAGCTCCTAGCGACAGACTCCAAGCTCCTTGTGACATGGAGGTCCCCTCTGCCCCAGATTCCAATTTCACAGGTCCCTCCTCTGCAGATCACGCTGGGAATCCAATGGATATGGAGATGCCTGAGACATTCATTGTCATGCCCAACTTCCAAACACACTAGGAGACACCTGACCAGGGACACCTAGATGTTACTGCACTCATATGACACGTCCCAAGAAGCTGAAGTGCCCTCCCAACAGCTCATTAGCTTCTGCGGATTCTGCAAGACTTTGAGGCTTCTGAGGAAAGGAGAACCTTCTCCAAAATGCACCTCCAATTCCAGGCTACAGGGTCCTGCAAAGGAAGTACCTAAGAACTGAATCCCTCATGAGACAGACACTGGCCAGAGACAGCCAACAGCTACACACACACACACAGGGGGATGGGGTGGGGGGGGGGGGCTCCCAGCTCCACTGTGAATTCAGACCTGAACTGGCTGAAAGACTCACACTCAAAGCCACCAACACATACATGATCCAATTGGGATGCTTCCTTTGATAAGAGCCCCACCACCCCAGGCAGCAGAGCATAAGGACTCCTCGGCTGCTTCGGTTTCACAGAAAAGAGGATGCTGAGGATATATGCTCCAGCCATGGAGACCTACATGTGGCAGCAGTGGCCTGATCTCCTGTGTTCCAGCAAGAGGCAGAGCCCCAGGCTCACCCAGGTCAGCAGAACCCCACAAAACCCACAGACTTTCTTAGGGGATGGAATGCTGCTGGCTGCCACAGTTTCTCATTTGAAGCAAGGATCAGACACAACTAGATACTGGCTTCCTCTGCAGAAATCTGCCTATACCAATGACCAGTCCAGAGGGCAAGAGGGCCCCACTGCTGACCAGCCTCACCACTGAGCCAAATACTTTCATGGTTTCCAAAATCAAGACTTGCAGAGCAGTCAAGGCAAGCTCCCCCAGCTGCAGGGACTTGGAGAGGGCGACTGGTTCCTGACATATCCCCAGGGCAAATGTACCTGATGGGCAGACCATCCTGTACCAATCACTCCGCTTGGAAGGGTCTGGGCCCCCAGCCCTCAAGGAGAGCTCTGCCACAGTAAACCAGGAGAAAGACAAGGCAACCCTGGGAGGCCCAGGACACAGGGCTTCAGGCAGGCATGAGCCCCTGCCAAGGAGCCTTGGCCTTCCCTTGAGACACTCCCCCACTTTCACTTTCTGTGGAAGACTGCCTGGAGTCTAGCAAGGGAGAAGTTTTACAAACCTGTCTTCTATTCAAATCTCACTTCCAAAGCAAGCGCAGGACTGCTTGAAGGAAAGCAATCGCTCTACTTTCTAACACCAAAAGTCAAAATGGTGCTTACTGTCCACCCTAAGAAAGCTTTTCAAATCCCTCCTCCCTGAACTTCTCAGTGACAGGGCAAGCACCAGATCTCTGCAGCTGCTTGGACTGTCTCTGCAGACACTCAGTGCCCAGCCATTACCAGGAAGGTCAAAAATGCCCCCACCTCCTGACACCGTCTGGGCTGTGCCTTATCTCTCCTGATCTGTAACCACCAGCACACATCAAGGCCCGACATAAGGCAAACAGACCTTTATTTGCAAATGAAAAGCCTCATTGGGGCCCCTGGGGAAGAAAGGCAGCCTGCCCCCATACCTAGAAGGTCCCTAACCTGAGGCCCGCCCTTTCCTGGACCCCCTGCAATGCCAGTAAAAAAAACTCACTCAAAATGCTAAGGCGGCATAGAGTCAGGAAGAATTTCCATAGTAAAGAGTAAGAAAAGGTCTGAAACAGCAAGGGAAGGAAACTTACCTCCTCCTGGGAGGAGAGCAGGGCACAAAGAGAACCCGGGAGACTCCCTAGCTTAGGTTTCTCCAGGCGTCCAGCCCTGTTGGCTGGTCTGGAAATGCATGCCCCCACCACTACCATTAACTTCTGCAGACAATAAGTTTAACTTAGAGGGGCGAGGGACACCAACTGTGCATTTCTGAGCAGAATCTCAACCAAAATTCTGGACCGCACACACTTCGGGATTGAGCACAACAGCGGGAACTCACGGTGGACCACTGGTCCGCTTCAAGTGGGTCCTGGCGAACCAAGCGCGCTGCCCCTGGCCCTCACTGCGGCCCTGCCCCGGACACCGCAAGCGGTGGAGAAAGGACGTCCCCAGGCCCCCAGCTTTATTCACAGGGAGCCTCCAAAGCCCACATAGGAGAAGGTTTGGTGCGCACTACTCCGCAGATGGGCTTGCACCGTGTTGCCACGCCGGTGCCTACCCCAAGTAGGAAGGAGGGAAGCGCCCCCACCCCTCCCGATCCAACTCGACCTGGGCCGGATTAAGAGCTCTTCAGGCTGATTTCAAAACGGGAACTCGGTCTTCTCCTGGCCTGGCTAAAGTAATCCAGCAACTGGTAGGGGAGCGAAGTCGACTCCGGGCCCACAACTCTGAGAGGAGGTCGCCCCCAAGGCCTGGCCGCCGCTCCTCTGGGCGGCCGCACAGAGACCAGGCCCGGCCCCCCGCCCTGGCCACTAAGGTCCCCAGTCGGGCACTGGCGAACTGGTGCCGGAACGCACTGCTGCGGCCCGAGCAGCCGCACACACCTTCCCCCGCCGCGTCCGCCCGGGTTCCCCCCTTCCGAAGATGGCGGGCAGAGGAAAGGGAAAAAAATCCCTTCCGCGAGAGAGGGCGCGCGGAGGCCGGGCTGGCGCGGGGCGCGCGGGCCGTGCCAAGTCCGGGATGCGCGCCTCGGCCGCGGCGACGCCCCCGAGCCCCGGGCAGAGGCGGCCGGAGCGGCGCGGCGCAGGACAGAGGGGAGCGGGACCCGCGCCTCCGCCGCGACCCCGGGCGGCCGCCGCGCTTTGTTGCTTCGTGGCCGCGCACAAAGGCGGCGGCGGCGGCGGCCCCGGGCGCCGGGCTCCCCGGACGCACCAACGGCCTGAGCGGGGCGCTCGGGGCCGCGCTGCCTAGCCTGGTCCGCCGCCGCCGTCCGCGCCGCCCGCCGCCCCGCGCGCGCAAGGAATCAAGAAAAAGGCGTACTTGGCCTCGGCGGCTCCGGAGCCGTCCCCTCCCGGCCCGCGCGGCCGGCTCCTCTTTGGCTCGCCGGCCCCGGCAGCATAATAGACGCGCCGGAGCCGAGCAGGGCTCATGCGCTGCGCCGCGGCGCCTGGCGGGAGTCGTAGTCCGCGCCCGGGCCCGCGCCGGGGCCGCCCAGGGGAGGCCGAGGCGCGCGGACTACATGTCCCGGCCCCGCCGGCGCCGCCCCGCCCCGCGCGCCCCCGCCCGCCCCGCCGACCCGGCCGCGAGCGGGCCCGGCCCGGGGGGCGCGCGGGGGCGGGGCTCGGCGCCCGCCCGCCCCGAGCTGGCGGCGGCTCGGGGACCCTCTGCGGCCTCCCCCGCGCGGGCCCGCGCCGCCCTCCAGTCCGCGCGCAGAGGACGTGTGCCCGTGGGCGGATTTCCAGGCGCCCCAGGGAGGCGTGGAAAAGGCGGGAGCGCAGCAGCCCCCGCGGCCCCGCCCCGCCCCAGGGCCCGCAAGGGCTGCCCTCGAACCCCAGCCGCGCTCAGGCGGCCGGCGCGCACCTGCCGGCAGCCCGTGTTTGTAAACAAACCGCGCGCCTAATTAGCCCGGCGGGGGCGCGCGGACGGGCCTGCGGGGGAGGAGCCCCGCTCGGCCGCGCCCTCGCCTCCACCCGGCGCGCTGCGCGGGCAAAGTCCCGGCGGTGGGGCGGGGGCCCCTACCCGAGTTTGCTGGCGGCGGAAAGGGCGCCAAGTCCTCGGCTGGGGAGGAGCACGGGAGGGTCTGGCTCTGTCCGGGGACCTTCTCTTTCTTGAGCCTCAGTTTCCCCATCTCTCCACCGAGAGACAGGCGAGAGAAGTCTCAGCCTAAGATTCCGGGACAGGGCCACCGAGATGAAAACAAGGACCGCTAGCTCCTTCTCCGAGTTTTGAAAGGCTCAGTTCACCGACATGTTTCGAAACTTGTTCTGGGTGAAGATTACTCGGGCATATATGTAAGTCAGTTTTTATCCAGCTGTACCTGAAGGTACATGTTGCGTATGTCAGACCCTAATACAAAACGTCAAAAACAAAAGCTTTCCCTCGAGGCCCTCTGCCTGCCACCTGCAGGGTTCGCGTTTCCTGGTGTGGGCAGGACCCACCCCACGCCCTTGGGGTCACTGAGTTTGGTTCAGGTTGAGCAGGAGTTTGGCCGAGGAAATAGATCTTCACAATACTGAAGTGCGCCAGCGCACTGAGCCGTGCTCTCCCACGCATCCAGAGGCAGGCAAGGTGTTCTGTCCCAGGCTTGCAGGTAAGGAAACAGAGGCTCAAGCTGGTGAAGGGACTTACCCCAGATCACAGAGCCAGTGTGCAGGAGAGCTGAGACTCTAAAGCCTCAGGCCTTGAAAACCCTTCTGTGGAGAAAACTCCCAGCCCTTCCTCCCTGTGCTGGGAGCTCTGGAGCTTCTCAGGGAGGTGGGAGGCACTGTGCGCAAGGGGGAGGCCGGTGAGGGGGGCTTTGCCTTTTTAGTTTGCAGAGTGGAGGGAGAACATCCTGGAAGCAGGAGAGTTAGGAAAAAGGGACCCTAGACAAGTCACTTAGAACCATCATCCCTGGTGCCCCAGCTAATGTAATGCCTTGTAGAAGTACATGCCTCTATCCCAGCCTGCTTGGCGGCTACCCACTTCCTGCTGTAGAGGGGACTCTCAGGGCTCTGTAGTCACTAGGACAGGCTGTCATAGCACTTTAAGAAACGCCAGTGCCATTCCTCCAAAGCTAAAACAAATAGGTCCTGAACCTGGTCTTACCCTCCTAGGGCTTGGGTAAAGGGCAAAGGGCACAGGGTAGGCCACTCTGACCAGCCAGGATGTCAAGGCTGCTGTCCAAACACCAACAACCCTGATGCCATCCTTGGCCTCCCACTGACAGAAACCCCCAGCAGTAGGGCAGGACCCCTCTCCTCCCTGGGGCCTGGCTCTCCCTTCCCATGCCTCCCATTCACGCGTGACCTGGGTGGCTCAGGTCCTTTCCTGAGGCCAGCAGTCCACTGGAGGCCACATCTGTAAGGGGGTGGTTCAGAAATTCATCTGAGCTTCTAGGCCCAGTGCTGATGCCTCTGCAGCCATGACCCTCCTTCCTTCCCAGGCTCCAGTTCTTGGAGTTCCACCACCACAGGCTTGAAGTCAGGCCTCTAGGGCCACTTTAAAGGGACAAATGCCCCAAGTGAAGCCACTTAACCTCCGCAGCCTGGTTTCTTCCTCTGTCAAAGGGCAGCTCTGGGAAGGGACTGGGCCATGTGCCCAAGCCAGGCTTGTGACATCCCCTCCTTCTATGTCACTCACCCCTCCCCTAGTATTTTACGCTGGGAGTATGTACTGTCTCCCCTCCACCTCCATGATGGCTCCATGCGAGCAGAGCCCTTGGTTGATGGTTGTGCCTCAGGCCTCCATCTGTAGACTTCACTGCAGCCAGACCTCCACCAGCTAAGACACCACCCTGTCCTCCTGCTGTTGAGACCCTCCTGGAGGCCACATAGCCATGTTTTGGCCAGTACAAGGCCCAGGCCCTCACCTGACTCCCCCAGCTTCATATACAGTGCCTCTTGAGACACACAGCAGTGACATTACAGTTTATACCTCAGTTTCTTGAAAGTTCAGTTATCATGAGCCTTGCCCCAGGAAACTGATCACTCGTAATAGTAATTAGTAATAAATTTCTATCCATCAAGCAGAGCCGGGGCTATGGAAAACTGGAGGGCTCAGGGAGCAGAGGTTTCTATGTATATAATTAAGGACTAGCTTCTGGGTGCCAGGCACTGTCAGTTTGCTGAATCCCTGAGCAGTCCTCCAAGGTAGGGACTGTTACACCCACTGTCCAGGTGAAAATGAAGGTGGCCTTGCAAACCTGGGCTGTGACTTGAGCCAGATGTGGGCTCACCTTTCTCCTGGGGGAGACATGTTATAGCATCCAGAACATATAACTTAGATCTCTCAGAAGAGGGCGGGTGTGGCGTGGTTCGGTGGCAGAGCACTTGCCTAGCACACGCGAGGCCCTGGGTTGCAGCCTCAGCATGGTAAAACAAAACAGCAGGGTGGGAGCCATGGAGCGAGGGACAGAACTTGATGAGCTGTCTCACACCCCAGTTCTCTCTGCCCCCCAGTGGAAGCCTGTTTGTGCAGAAGCAATAGTGAAGCCCCTAAAAGCCCTGAGTGGGAAGGCTTCTGACTCAGCCTGGGGCTCAGGTGAACACAGAGTGAGCCATGCCACAGCTGGGAGAAGCTGGTCGCTGGAAGACAGGTGTCCCAGTGTCCAACCTGTGGGACTACAACAGTAAGGCCCTGCCTTGAAGGACACTTGTGAGGCCTGAGTAGTTGGAGGCCCAGGCAGCCTTCCCTCTAATCACCCCCGCAGCACACATGCACCACCCTCCTGGGGCACCTGCTATGAACTTGACCCTCAGTCGCCACAGAGCCCACACACTCCCAGGGACAGACCGACATTCATAAATCAGCAAGACAGAATATCTTATAGTGGAAATCAAGCAGGGGGGCAGCCAGGTGTGGCTAGTGAGTCAGGGCAGCCAAACATGGGCAATAGAACTGTGATCCATTTTCATTTATGTTTCTTTTTTGATTATGAGTATTTTCCATTTTTTTCTATAGCAGAAACTCTGAAAAGTAGTCAGTGGTTTGCAGAAGCCAAAAAAAAAAAAAACTAGGCGACATGGTGCACCTGTGATCCTAGCATCCTGGGAGGCCAAGACAGGAGGATCTCAAGTTCAAGACCAGCCTGGGCAACTTAGTGAGAACCTGTCTCAAAATTAAGTTTAAAAAGGGCTGTGGGCAGGGGCTGGGATATAGCTCTATGGTAGAGCACTTACCTAGCATGTGTGAGTCCCTAGGTTCAAGACCAGTACCACAAAAGAAAAACAAAGGCTGTAATTGGTATGCTAGCAGTAGAGACTCCAAAATTGAAAATAAGAAAGCAACTCCATTTTACAAGAGAATAAAATACTTAGGAATAAATTTAACCAAGAAAGTGCAAGATTTGAACACTGAAGATTACAAAACATAGTAATGAGAATCAGAAATGAGCTAAATAAGTGAAAAGGCATTCTGTGTTCATGGATTGGAAGTCTCAATGTGATTGATGTGGCAACACCAACCAGCCTCACCCACAGATTTGATGCAATTTCTATAAAAACTCCAGGTGCTTTTCTAAAGACACAAACTGATCCTAAAGTTCGTAAGGAAATGACCAGACCCATCACTCTTCCTGGTCTCAAAATTGCAGTTACTGTGAGCAGAACAGTGAGGTACGGGTGCAGGTATAGGCATGAAGATCGACAGGATAGAAGTGGGGATTCCTAAGAAACCTCGAATCAGCAGTTGTGGGTCGACTTCAGCAAGGGGGAAGGGGGTCATTTCAACAGGTGGTACTGGGGCAAAAGGATATCCCCGCGCAAAAGGATGTCCTGGGGGTAGGGGCTATCCTCAGGAGGGTGGGAGAGTTCAGTGGGAGAGTGCTCACTCTCAGCATGCACCAGGCCCTGGATTCAACCCCAAAACAGTGCACCCCAACCTCATACCATATACAAAATGGATTGAATCCTAAAGATAAGAAAACATAGGGGTAAACCTATAAGACTTTGGTTTTAGCAGTGGATCCTTAAATCGTAAGGAAAAAGGGCTGGAATTCAACTTCATCAGAATTAATACCTTTGTACATCAAAGGACAGTATCAAGAAACTTGGACCAGGAACGCAGAGCACTGGCCAGGCACGTGTGGGGGCCCTGGTTCAACTCCAGCATGGAAAAGTAAATAAGTGAATAAGTAAAGATGTAGTATCCAGAACATATAAAAACCTCACACAACTCAGTGGCAAACGAGAGGAGCAAGCTGATTTAAGAACGGGAAGGACTTGGGTAGACAGGGAGGTTCAGTGTCATCCCGCACCATGGGCAGAGGAGCCACACAGGGGCACCACTTCACCTCTGCAAAGTGGCCGTAATTTAAAGGAAGAGAAAAGAGCAAGTGTTGGCAAGATTGGGGAAGAACAGGGACCCTGCACGTTAGTAGCAGGACAGCTACTGAGGAATGGAAGGGGGCAATTCTGAAGAGTCCAGCAGTGAGGTACTGCCTGACCCAGCAGCCCTGTCTGGGTGGACACATAAGAGGGCTGAGGCAGGCCTTCAAACACTGGCACATGAACGTGCATGGCAGTCAGGCATGGTGCCCTCAGAGTGATCCCAGAGTCTCAAGAAGCTGAGGCAGAGGGGCACAAATTCAAGGCCAGCTTCAGCAACTTAGCAAGACCCTGCCTCAAAATAAAAAGGGCTAGGGACATGGCTCAGGGTTTAGTGCACCTGGGCTCAATCCCCAGAACCAAAAAGAAAAAAAAAAAAAAAAAAAAAAAAAACAGAACGAGAAGGCGTGATGAGTCAGGAATCAGAAACCTCAAGGCTTCTGCAGGTGAGTGGCCCATCTGCCTGTGCCAGGTGCACTGCAGGTCGACCCTTCAGAGACATGGGTCTGGTCTGAATGTCCTCAGAGGCCCACGCTAAAGGCTTTGTCTGGCTTGGTGCTGTTGGGTGGCAGGAACCTTCATGAGGTAGGTGGGGCCTGGTGGCAGGAGTTAGATCACTAGCACATGCCTTGAAGGGACGCTGAAACCCTGGCCCCTTCTCTTCCCGCTTCTGCTTCCCGGCCTTTGTGAGGCAAGCGGCCTGCTCCACCATCTGCTTCCTGCTGTGATGTGCTGCCTTACCAGGGCCCCCAAAACTATGCACCAACAAACCATGGACTGAAACTCCAAAACCATGAGCCAAAATAAACCTTTCCTATCTGTGAACCAATGATCTCAGGTATTTCATTACAGTAATGAAGAACTAACACAACCCCAAATACTCATGGTCCCCCTCCTTGGTCATGGAACCCCTGATTTATCTGCACTGGGCATGAGGCCTCCCCAGATGATGATCACATTTCTCAGCCTCCCTTGCAACTAAAAGTGTCCAAGAGGGTGGGAGGAGGCCTGGTGCCTTCTGGGAAGGGTTCTTCATTTTCTCCTTGTGCTGCTGAGTGGGCCAGAGGGCCACCATCTTGGAACAATGCTCATCACCTGGACAGAAGGACCCACTGGCCAGCTCCTTCCCTAGGACTTTGTTTCCATGGGCGAGATGAAGATTCATTTTGTTTGTGGCATGTTTTTTGGGCTTTCTGCTGAAGCTGACATTAACCCCAACTGGTCTAACAAGTACGACGGGGTAGGGAAGAGGTGACAGTTTCACATTCCAAATTCTCTCTACACTCAGGGAAATGGGAGAGTCACTTTCATCTTTAAGGAAGTATGCCTTTAAAGTTTTAAAGAATTCAGTAGCAGAATGGGTGACTTTGAAGTCCTTAAAGGACACAGAAAACGCCCTGCTCTTGCTGGCTCTTGCTGCTCACATCCCCTGGGGATTAGGGGAGTTCCAGCCCCTCCCACTGCAGCTCCATGGCACAGCTGCACCACCCCTCGCAGGATGGCCCGCTGCACACCTGTCCCTGGGCAAGAGTCTACACTGCCCCGTGCTCAGCTCCGCGGGCTGTGGCTGCCTCTGCGCTGAGTTGGCCTCTCCCTCCCCGTGCTCAGCACAGGCGAGGAGCCAACCCTCCAGGTTCAGAGGCAACAGGGCTTTCCACTTGCTGGTGGGAGTGCCAGGCCAGGCTGGTCCGGGAGCAGATGGAGTCCAGGGTGGTGTGAAGGCACGGGTCTTTCACTTTAACTGCCAATTTTAGGAGACTTCAAATACTTAGAATTGATGCCTTAAGTGTTGGTCAAAAAACAGTTATCCATACCTTTCCTTAGTGGGAAAAGACATCATTGCTCACATTGCTTTATACCCCGTCAGTATATCTGTATTTTTGGGATGGAGGGAATGACAATGAATTGAGGAGTCTCTGAAATTATTAGGAAGATGAGATTGTGTGTGCAAAGAGAGAGAGATGCACCCGGGTGCTGCTTCTTGCAGCCCTGGGATAGAACACAGTGCAGATGTGCGGGGAGGGAGGGTGAAGGGGTGAGGCCTTGTATCTGGCTCCCCTTCCTAGGGCCCCCATTCCTATTCCCACCTTGCACACAGGACCAGAGCACCATGCCCTGGCCTGCTTGCCTGGCCACCTGGATTGTGTGCATTCAACATGGTGGCAGTGTCACAGTCCCACCCTTAAACGAGGAAGGGAGCTGAGAGGAGACGTGTGGCAGTCAGTGTCAGAGCCGGGATTGACCACAGGCTGACACTAACATCTGTGGGGTTGCCATTAGGTTCCCCTGCTTTGGGACCACAAGGCAGGAAAGAGCTTAGACCCCTGGGTTAAGGAACATATCAGAGTGGAGACCAGGCATAGCCATGGGGATCCTATAATTTCACGGGCTGGGGCAACATAGCAGAGGGGGCTGCAGCCCTGCTGGTCTTCCTGGGAGCCCGGCCCCTCAGTCCCCACCTGTGCCCAGAGCCCGCCAGGCAGTGATGTCAGCTGTGACAGAGGATGGAGGGTGGATGTGCTTCCGTCTTTCAATGAGCAAAAGTCCTTCAAGATCTCTCCTGGCCACACACGGGTCATGCTCCCAATTCTTTTTTATTTAAAAATGATTTTATATTTACAGGAAAGTTACAAAGGTATTAGGGAAGTTCCCGTAGACCCTCCTCACCCAGACTCCTCCCTAGTGACAGCTCAGACCTGGGCCCAACAAGCCCCTGTGCTGGACCCAGGGCGTGTGGGGTCTCCACCTGCTCTGCCTTCACAAGATGGCTTTGGCTAGTCTGAGTCCTTTGTGCTTCATATGAATTTTAGAGCTTTTTTGTTTCTGTGGAAAATGCCATTTGATAGGGATGGTATTCGATCGGTAGATCACCCTGGGTAAGACGGGCATTTAAACAATATTAAATCTTTCAGTCCATGAACGAGGAATACTTTTTATTTATTTGTGTCTTACATTTTTTCTTTTTCTTCCATGTTTTCTAGTTTTCAGTGTATAGGTCTTTCATGTCCTCAATTAAATTTGCTCCTAAGAATTTTATTGGTTTTGATGCTTTTTTGTAAATGAGATTTTCTTTATTCCTTTTTTTGGTTTTTTATTATTGTAAAGAAATGCAACTGATTTTTTGTATGTTTATTTTGTATCCTGCAAACTTACAGAATTCACTTACTAGTTCTAATAGTTTATTTATTTATTTTTTCTTTCTGGAGTTAAGGTTTTCTACATATAGGATCATATTATATGCAACAGAATAACTTGATGTCTTCCTTTCCAATTTGGATGGCGTGGGCTGAGGATGTGGCTCGGTGGTAGTGCATTTGTCTGGTGCGTGTGCACTACACACACACACACACACACACACATATACACATACACACACAATGAAAGAAAAATTTTATTTTCATTTGAATGCTCTGTTTCTTTTTCTTATATGATTGCTTTTGCTAATCCTTCTAGAACTGACTATAGTGGATAGAAGTGATGAGAGTGGACATCCTTTTCTTATTCTTGTTTTAGAGAAAAAGCTTTCTGTTTTCCTCCTTGCTGACTATGGGCTTTATCATGTTTAGGAGACTGTGTTCCATACCTGAGTTGTTGACACTTTTTAACAAGAAAGGATGCATTTATGAGGTAATTATGTGATTTTATTTTCATTACGTTAGTGTCATATGTAACAATGATTGGTCTGTAGATATTTGGACCAACCTTCCATCTCAGGGATAAATCTCCCTTGAGATGTGTGACCTGATTTCAAATTATGTTATAAAACTATTGTAATCAGAGCAATGTGGTCCTGGCATAATAAGAGACACACAGACCAAGGGAACAGAATAGCAAACAAAGAAATAAGCCCAAACATGTACAGTCCACTGATTTTCAACAGGGGTATCATCAAATGATGGGAAAGGTAGATTCCACATCCTGATGAATGAAATTGGACTGTCATCTAACACACACACAAACTCGACTCAAATGTAAGACTTGAAGCTATTAAAATCCTAGACAGGAAGAAAGCCTCCTGACATTGGCCTTGGCAATGATCTTGTGGATGTTGCCCCAAGAGCTCAGGCCCCAAGAGCCGAGGTGATGGTGGTGGCAGGGCTGCTGCCTGTCTGAGGCCAGGTTCAGTCCCAGCAAGGTCAAAATGCTCAGCCCACAAAGGCAAAAGTAAGCAAGCGAGAGGTCAGACTCAAAGGCTGCTGCCCACCAGAGGAGACCGTCAACAAGACCGAGAGCCGCCTGCAGACTGGAGGGAATATTCGCAAACACCATATTTGGCAAAAGAGTGATACCCGGGCTGGGAATGTGGCTCAAGCGGTAGTGCACTGGCCTGGCATGCGTGCGGCCCAGGTTCAATCCTCAGCACCACATACAAACAAAGATGTTGTGTCCACCGAAAACTAAAAAATAAATATTCAAAAAAATTCTCTCTCTCTCTAAAAAAGAGTGATACCCAAAATACAGAAAGAACTCACATAACTTGATATCAAATAAAACCAAAAAATCTTCCTCAGCACCACAAAAAATAAAAAATAAGTACAAACTTACAAAAAAAAATCGGATTAAAAAGTGAGCAAAAGATCTGAATGGACATTTCTCCAGAGAAGGTGTAAGACTGGCCAGTGTGCTTGGCTAGCGTCCATCTCACTGGTCCCGAACGCCGCACGTGGCAGCCGAGGGGCGATGGCTGCAGGCACGGACGCAGCTGGACAGCAGGAGCAACTCCTTTTTTTCTTGTACCAGGGATTGAACCCAGGGGTGCTTAACCACTGAGCCATGTCCCCAGTTTTGCTAAATTGCTGAACTTGCGATCCTTCGGCCTCCGCCTCCCCAGCCGGGGATCACGGGTGTGCACTGCCCGGCGGCCAAGAGGGGCTACTTGTAACGTTTGTAGCCTGGTGGAGCAGCCAGGGTCGGCAGCAGTTTATCTACACTTCAAACAGGCAGTGCAGGGGGTTTGAGGGCTCCCAAGGCTTAGAGATAATCAATGCTCGAGGTGGCGGACACCCCAGTCCCCTGTTCTGGTCACTGTGTACTTGTATTGAAATGTCACACTGTGTCTCATTGATATGTGAAATTACTATGCATCAGTTAACATTCTAAAAAAATATTTCTAAAAATAGTTATACACCTTAAATAGTAGGTATTAGGTATATATTAAACAGCATGTGTTCAATCATTTTTAAAAAGAGACTGGCATCGGTATGTTGCCACTAACTAAGCTTGGAGTGCATCAGGACGGCACCACTGTCCCTGGGCGGCCTGCCTCTGGTCACAACCCCATCAGTACTGCTCACCCGTCTTGTCATCCAGACTGTCAGCTTTGAGAGGTGCTGGCGAGGCATTCTGGAGACCGGGGTTGGCAGAACTCTTCCCACTCCACCCCAGGGGAGAGGGCTTGGGCCACCTCCTGGAGGGGGACAGTGACCACACACGCTCTCTGGGACCCTCTCTGAGGGAGATTTGTCCTTCCTCCCTCACTTACATGTTGAGCCATTTCTGTTTCCTTCAGTAGGGACTAATCTCTTTGTTACTTAGGGTCGTAACCCAATTCTGCTATTTATTTCATCTTTGCTTAGACGGGTCCAGCCTTGGCTGCTGGGTGCTCTTGAGGCCGGCTCCGAGGTCCCTGCGACTTGATCTCCTCCGTGGATTCCCTGCTTCACTACGTGATACTCCAGGCTGCCATCAATCGCTGTCACACCAAGTCCCCTGCCAATTCCCGCCGTTCTGTGGTGATTCCTGCTGAGCATCCCCATGGGGCGGTGTACTAGTCAGTTTGCTGTATCTATAAAAGGAAATGTAAAACTGGGCACCATGCAGACGCCTGTGACCCCAGCGACCCTGGAGGCTGAGGCAGGGGTCACAAGTTCCAGGCCAGTTTCAGCAACTGAGACCCTGTCTCAAAATAAAGAAAAATATAAAGGGTGAGTGTGTAGCCCAGTGAGAGAGTACTCCTGAGTTCAATCCCCAGTTAAAAAAAAATTAAGGGCTAGGGCTGGGGCTCAGTGGTGGAGCACTTACCTAGCATGGGTGAGGCACTGGGTTCGATCCTCAGCACCACAGAAAAATAAATAAATAAAAATAAAGGCATTGTGTCCACCTAGTTACAGAGGTGGAGAGGACTGAAGTTCATCTGGCTCATGGTTCTGGAGGCTGGAAGTCCAGGGTCAGGTGGTCACATCTGGCCGGGGCCTCCTGCCACTTCAGCTCTCAGTGGAAAGAGAGAGGGCAAGAGGCGGCATGCAGGAGGAACACTAGGGGCAGCCCTGCCTCCTAGCAACCTGCTCTGACAGGCAGCAACTGCTCAGCTGCGTGCGAGCTTCATGAATCCCTCTTAATACCTGTTCCCTTCAAGGTCCCACTGCCTTTCAGCACAAGTACACTAAGGACCAAATTTCAACAGAGCTGCAGAGGGGACGAACCACACCCGGCCACAGCAGCGAGCTCCCATAATTCCACTGGGCACACAGCCAGTGATTCTCAGGCAAGCCGCCACCATTCTCCGTCCAGCCAAGGCTGGGGGTGGGGGGGGGGGTAGTGCACAGCTGTGGTCCTAGCTCCTCAGGAGGCTGAGGCAGGAGGATTGCAGGAACCCAGGATTGCCCATCCTGGGCAGCATAGTGAGAGCCATCTCTTCAAAAATACAAAAACAAAACCCCCAACAGTTCCCTAAGTGTTCCCTGGGTCCCCAGGATCATACCAGGCTTGGAATTCTGGAGAACGTGATGGACAATCACTGGCCTCCACATAAGGCACGCCCAAGCTGGGCCGAACCAGAAGACCTGAACTGGAAGAACTGTGTGATCAGTGTCCTGAGGAGGCCTACCAAGGAGGGAGTCAGGGGCTCTGAGCCTTTTGAGGTAGACAGAGCCAGGAAACTTCAGCTGTGCCTGAACCTTTGGAGGGAGCTGCTGTTGGTGTCTTCTGGGTGGCTGCAAGGCACTTGATGGTGTGCAGACCACCTGCCCAGAAAGTTCTCTCATTCTGTAGCGGCCAGGATTGGAGCAGGGCATCTCTCCCCACATCACACCCCTGGGGACACAGAGGCTGCGTCCAGGACCTCAGTGCCCTTGGCCCTCTTCTTGGGGGGGCTGGGTCCAGGTTTCCAGGCAGAAAGGCAGTGGGGTCAGCAGCCCTGGCGTGGGAAATGGCAATCACCGTGGGGGTCACAGCAGGTGTCACTCCTGACCCAGGCACACCTCCAGTTGACATGAGCTGGCCAGCGTCCCTGAGCCAGTGCAGTCAGACTCTCAGGCTGACTTGGAGACCGGCCAGATGGTGGGTTGGTGCAGGGCGCCCTGGGCTCTGGCACACAGTAGGTGCTCAGTGGGTGCTCTCTGTGTGGCCCCGCGCACACTGAGGTAGAGGGAGCCTGTGTGTGCATCTGCTGCTGTGAACTTCCCAGGCACAGGCTGGCTCGGCAGCCAGATGGGTATAACCATGGCAACCAGCCTCCTCAACAGCCCTGGGCTGCGAGTGGCCCAACCTCCAGAGCCTGAGTGGCAGCAGGGACAGGTCAGCAGAGCCAGCAGTGAGGGAGGCTAGTGTCTGTGCCAGGCAGGGCAGTGCCTGGGCTCCCGGTGTCCACACATGGGGAGTCTGGGTCACATGGGGCAGGACGTGTTGGCCCATCTCCCCACCCCAACAGATGGAGGACTCTGGGGCCTCAGGCCACAGAAGCAATGTGGCCTTCGTCTGCACCATGCCAGGGGGTGGGGGGGAGAATGCAAAGGAGTGAGCATACATCTTTACTGAGAGCTGGGGAAACCGAGGGAGGGGGCTGCAGGCAGCCTGAGGACCCACAGAAGAGCTGAATGCGGCCTGGTGGCAGCTGAGCCTGCTGGGGACATGAGTGCACCCTGCAGGCGCATAGGCAGGCGGGCCACGTGGGAGGGGCCCTTCCTCCCTGCTGGCCTGAGACTGTGAGCAAAGCTGACGCCCCCAGACCCTGGGCGTCTCCCCCGCTTCCTCCCCTCCTGTGGCCAGTGTCCACTCTGCTATCTGTCACTCCTGACTGAATCTTGAGGACCAAGGGCTGAGTGAAGGGTGGGTTGTAGGGTGGAACATCAGGAGGACCACAGAAGCCGGCTCTGTGTCCTCCCTGAGGCCAGGGTAGGGAGGGAGATTCACGCCCCTTGGTGTCTGTCTGTCCTGCTGCTGAAGACTGACCCCTGGCACCTGGCATGAGGCTCTGCAAAAAGCAAGCCCACGAGTAGCACTTGTCAGGTGCATTGAACCAGCGTGCGCTCGTCGGACCAGTACCCAGGGTGCTTTCCTTTGGCCACTGGCTCCCAGCTTCCACTGCACTACCGGGTAGCTGAGTGACAGAGAGCTGTGCGGCCACCTTTGGTCCACTCCGAGGGCTCTGGGCTTGGATCCCCTGGGCAGTGTGTCTCTCTGTCCCTCAGCTTCCTCCTCCCCTGGGAATGATGCCTTGTTGGAGGGTTGACCCTGATCTTGTGGTGGAATATTGCCCCAGTGTCTGCAGACGGGAAGGGCTCAGTAGCTGCTGCCTGCGTCACAGCCACTGCAGGTCTGGGGTCAGTCCCCTGCTGCTCCATCCACCCACATCCACTCATCTGCCCACCCATCCACTAGCCACCTGCTTCCATCTACCCACCAGCCACTTAAGACATTAATAATCCAGTTTTGGGGGGAGGGTATCAGGCATTGAACTCAGGGGCACTCAACCTCTGAGCCACATCCCAGTACTATTTTGTATTTTATTTAGAGACAGGGTCTCACTGAGTTGTTTAGTACCTCAATTTTGCTGAGGCTGGCTTTGAACTTGAGGTTCTCCTGCCTCAGGCACCTGTGCATCTGGGATTACGGGTGTGCACCGCGCCCAGCTACAATCCAGTTTTATTAGTGTTTGGATTTCATGCACTATGAAGCAGCCATGGGCCCTCTCTTCTTTGGCAGTGTTGGCATCCAGCTCAGGGCCTTGCCACGCCAGACAGGGCCTCTGCCACTGAGCTACACCCTGGCCCGGCTACAGTCTCCTTATAAGGCCCCTGTTTAAGTCAAGGTGTGGGGGTCTTCGTGCTGAGTGACCAGCTTTTTCCTTCCTGGGATTGGTAGAGACTCTGTTGGTCACTTTCGCAGTGGCCCTAGATGGCTGCCCTAAATCTCGAAGTAGCAGAATGCGTCTTCACGCGTAGGCATGCCTTCCTTCAGCCAATGGGTCAAGCTATGCTCCTGTTCCTTTGTGATATTACTCCTTGCCCTGTTTGGGATAGAATGTTCCATGGAATGCCCTTTGTGTGTCCCCTTCTCTTACTGTGCCCTTGGGTGTGGCCTACCCAGGTGTCAGTCAACCTGCTGACAGTGGACATCATGAAGCTAGACTCAGCCCCCTGAAACCTGACCCCTTGCCTCATTTGAATAGCTTCTCCTCAATAAAAGGGGTCAGCACATGCTTTCGCTCTCTCTCTTCCTGCGGACCCTTAAGGTCAGAGGAACCGTCATAGGACCCCCCCCAAAAAAGGTCTCTCTGTCTCTTATGTGATTATTTTGCACAGCCCAGTTCCCCTGGAGTGACCCTGAGTGTTTTTGTCGCCAGGAATGTGACATCAAAGAACTTTCTTTCTTTTTTGCGGGGGGGGGGGGGTACTGGGGTTTGAGCTCAGGGGCGCCTAACCTCTGAGCCACATCCCCAGTCCTATTTTGTATTTATTTAGAGACAAGGTCTTGCTGAGTTGCTCAGCACCTTGCATTTTTCTGAGACTGGCTTTGAACTCAGGATCCTCCTGCCTCAGCCTCCCGAGCCTCCGGGATCATGGGTGTGTGTGGTTGCTTCCGGCAAAGTTTCTTTCTTTATATCACCCATTTTAAAGTGTCTTTTTTTTTTTTTTTTTTTTGGTCAGGAATGGATGTCACACTTATGTAACACGTCCATGAGTCAACACTGCATGGACAAAGCCCGAAGGCTTCTCCCTGTAGGTCAGGAATAAGGTAAGGTGGTCCGTGCTCACTTTCCAACTTGAGGCAAGAAGAGACAAGTGACGCTGTCGGCAAAGGACCAGCTTCTGAGGTAGCGGCTTTCTCTATGGCTCACCTATTCCTCAATGTTTCCATGACTCTTTCTGGCCTCAATTCTTCTTTTTCATCATTTTTCAAACTAAAAATTCAACTTATTTAATAAATACAAGAACTTTTAGGTTCTCTTTCCTCTCAGGTTAATTTGGGCAATGTGTGTGCTTTTTTAAAAAATACTTATTTTTTAGTTGTAGTTGAACACAATACCTTTGTTTTATTTATTTATTTTTATGTGGTACTGAGAATCGGACCCAGCACTTCGCCCGTGCTAGGCCAGTGCTCTACTGCTGAGCCACAACCCCAGCCCAAAATATGTGCTTTTTAAGAAAATCACTCATTCCCTCCACGTTGTTGGGTGCTCCCTCCCAACATCGCCCGCCTGTGGTCTGCAGTGCTGTGTCCTTCATCCCCATGCTAACGAGCTGTGTTCTCACTGTCAGTTTGACACAGACATGTCTCTCTTTCTCTCTTTATTTCCCTTCTTTCTCTCTTTCTTTTCCTTCCTTCCTGCCTTCTAGGTTTTGAACCCAGGGCCCATGCATGCTGGGCAAGCACTGACCACATCCTCAGCCCTTTTTACGATTTTTATTTTGACACAGGTCTCACTGAGTTGCTGGGGCTGAGCTTGAGATCCTCCTGCCCCAGCCTCAGGAGAGCTGGGACGGCGGGTGGGAGTCGCTGTGCTTGGCCTGTGTGCTTTGGTGTTGTCCTACCCTCTTTTTCTGCCTCTGTAGGGAGGAATTTATATTGTTGATGGAGACCATCTTGTATCCCTATTAGAAACACTCTGTGGGCTGGGGATGTGGCTCAAGTGGTAACGTACTCCCCTGGCATGTGGGAGGCACTGGGTTCGATTCTCAGCACCACATAAAAATAAAATAAAGATGTTGTGTCCACTGAAAACTAAAAAATAGATATTAAGGAAAAAAGAGACACTCTGTGCCACAACATTCCCTCTAAGCCATGCTTTTGCTGCATCTCACAAAGTTTGATGTTTTATTTTAATTTTGTTACATTTTAAATGTGTCCTGATTTCCTTTGAGACTTTCTTTGATCCGTAAGTTTAGAGGTGTGTTCATTTGGGGGCTGGGGTGCAGTTCAGAGTACTTGCCTGCGTCCTTCCCCAGCACCACACACACAAGGTGCTTATATTCTGAGTATTTGGGGATTGCTGTGCTTTGGGTAAGTGTCCCCCAAAGGCCATGAGGTAAGGGGTTGTTCCCTGGAGGCGGGGCACTCTTTGAAATTAGGCAGCCTTTCAAAGGTAAGCCTAAATACACCAAAAAAAAAAAAAAAAAAAAAAAAGATACACAGTGTAATCCCAGCTGTACTGGGAGACTGAGGCAGGAGGGGTGCAAGTTAGTGCCCAGCCTAGGCAAGTTAGTGAGACCCTGTCTCAAAAAAATAAAAAGGTTGGGGATGCAGCTGAGTGGCAAATGTCTCCAGTTTAATCACCATTGCTCCCCCCACAACAAAGATATATTGCCAAAATGGAGTAAAGTTTATAACCTGATGATAACAAGGTAGATTAAAAGGATGGGGAGGGGGAGGAAAAGAAAAGGATAGAAAATGATACACTCTATGTGATAGTTGGCTTCCCTTACTGTGACAAAAGACCTGAGATAATCAACTTAAAAAGAGAAAAGATTAATCTGTCTCATGGCTTCAGAGGGTGCAGTCATGGCCACGTGGCCTTATTGCTCTGGGCCTGTGGTGGCACAGTTCGTCATGGGGCAGAGGAGGCCTGGAAACCAGCCAGGAGGGGAGGGGTGGGTCCCAGCATCCCCCGCAAGGGCACCCCCAGTGACTTCACTTCTTCTCACTGGGTCCCAACTCCTGTAGGCTCACCTACCTCCCAGTAGGAGAAGGGGCGGGGACTAGGGACCAAGTCTTCAACATGTGGCCTTTGAGGAACATTTCAGATCCCAAGCATAGAGCTTATCAAGGGGACTCTGGAGTGGTAAGTCGGTAAGGGACGAGCAGACTTCAGAAAAGGCCCAGGGGCCGCAGGACACCGCACAGTGATGAGATTCAACCAGAGGACACAGCTGTCTTGAGTGTCTGTGCACTGAACGACTGAGCTTTGAACCACACAAAGCAAAGCATCGTGCATGAGAGGGAAAATGTGAAAACCTAATCAGAGCTGGCTTCTTCAACAGCCCTATTTACATGGCAAGTGGACAAAGAATGAGAAGAGAAAGAGGCAAACTCAAAGTATCTCGTTCAACCTGACCTGGTCGGCGTTTCTAGAACATTCCACCCGAGAGCTGGAGACACATTCTTCTAAGTGCTCACAGAACATCCCCTAGATTATACCCTGCAATGACCAGACCTTGAAACATTATTAAAACTTGAAATCACAGAACGCACAACGCATGTTCTCTGACCACAGCAATATGGAATTACAGGTCAGCGACGTGCCCAGCGCTGAACACACACACTCACAGCAGAAGGGCCAAGCCCTGCACCGGCCAGCTCTGTGTTGGTATAACAAAACATACAAGTAAAGAGAAGTCTGTTCAGCTCACAATGCTGCAGGCCTCCGTCCAAGACCAGGTGGCCCCTTCACTGTGGGGCTCTGATGACGGTGGCAGGAGTGTATGGCGGAATAGCTTGCTTACATTTCAAACCAGGAACAGAGGACAGGGCTGGGGTCCCCCACCCCTTTGAAGGCACAGGCCCCACTTTCCAAAGCTTCCAGCACGTCCCAAAAGCACCCCCTGGGTAACCAGCTGTACTACACAGGTCCTCGGGGGCTGCTCATCCGAACCAGGGGACTCCCAAATCTTGGAAGACAAACACCCTAGAACTGTGAGTCGAAGGGGAAGTCCCAGAGGAACTCAGGATGCACCTAAATGTAACAGAACCAAAGCAATTCAAAGAATGAAGACTCAGCACGTCAAGCTTTGTGTGGTGCAGCTAACGCCTGGCTTCAAGGGCTTTGAGGGGCTTCCGTGGGAGCTGAAGGATGGTCCAAGGTCAGTTGTCCTGGTTCCTCTAAAGAAGCTGGGAAAGGGAGCGCAGGGTAAAACCAAGGCAGAAGGAGAGGAGGAGCAACAGACTCAGTCCCCCTGTGGGTGGGGTGAGGGTGGAGAGCTCCAGGGCAGGGTCACCACAGCACACAGGATGGGTGCCGCGTGATCTCACTGTGTGTGGAGCGCTGAGTCCACAGAGGCTGAGAGTTGGAGCCAGTACCGGAGGCCATGGGCCTGAGCTGCAGTCAGGCAGCAGGAAGAAGCCCCGTGAGCCGTTTGCCCGGGGCGACCCTGGGTCAACATGATGCACTGTGCATTTAAAAACTGGAAGAAAGAAATCTGAATGTTTCACTATAAAGAAACAGCGGAAGTTTGAGGAAACAGGTATGTTAATGTTAACCCCACTCAAACATCACGCAGCACATGCATATATCGAAACATCACGAGGCTCCCAAATTGACATGTATGATTTTTATGTTTTCAATATATCCATTGAAAAATTAAGGACTGGGGATGTGGCTCAGGGGTAGAGCTCATCTTGCATGCCCGAAGCCCTAGGTTCAATCCCCAGCACTATTAAAAAAAAAAAAAAAAAGAAAAGAAAAGAAAAGAAATCAAATTTAAATTAAAAAAAAAAAAATTAAGCAGACACTTTACCAGCGAGGAAACAGAATTGGAAACAGGAGAACATCATCCATCAGTAGAAAAATGCAATTTCAAGTCATATGAGATGCCCCAGAGAATTGGGAACAGGGCTCCCCAGGCACCATTAACCTGCACTTGCATCCCAGTGACCAAAGGCAGAAACGACTGCCTGTCCATCTGCAGAGGAATGGACCAAAAAATGAAGGGTCCCATGCGTACAATGTGATGTCATTCAACCACAAAAAGCGATGAGAATGTGATCCACGCTGCTCTCTGACAGACGTCGGCCCTCCGAGATGTCCGCTGTGCAAAACAAGGCAGGTACAGAGAGGACACGCATGTGTGAGCCCACTCATATAAAGTGCCCAGGACAGGCAAATGCATAGAGGCAATGGCTGTAGGAAGGTATGAATGTGCTTATGTCACCCAATTTGGTGATCTTACAAAATTACACACTTGGACATGGTTAAAACTGAGGCAGACTTTATGTATTTTATCACAATAAAAATTGTTGGTCATGCCTCAATCCCAGTTACTTGGGAGGTTGAGGCAGGAGGATTGTGAGTTCAAAGCCAGCTTCAGCAACAGCTAGGAGCTAAGCAATTCAGTGAGAACCTGTCTCTATTAATCCCCGTTCCCCACTCCAAAAATAAATAAATAAATAAATAAATGAAAGAATAAAAAGAGCTGGGGATATGGCTCAGTGGTAAAGGGTCCCTACGTTTTTTTTTTTTTTTTTTAATTTGTTCTAATTAGGTATATATGAGAGCAGAATGCATTTCGATATATCCCTGGTACACTACTGCAGCACATGAGCAGTCATACTTGGACCTAGGGTAATGATGTCCATCTCCTTCCACCATCTTTCCTGCCCCATGCCCCCTCCCCTCCCATCCCTCCCTGGGTCCCCAGGTTTGATCCCCAGCACCAAAGGCGAGGGCCGGGGATGAAAAAACAAAACACCTCTTTGGAAATGTGTGAGTATGCCTATTCACCATCACCCAGAAGGAGTAAAAGGGTCAGGCCCTGTGTGGTCTGCATGCAGTGGAACTCGACCCAGCAGTGAACAAACTCTCTGAGACTCGCTGCAGCGCTGGGGAACCTCAAGGCTTGCATGCGGTCTAACTCCACTCACACGTCAACCAGAAAAAGATGGCCTGGGCCAGGTGCAGGGCAGATCCCTGCCTGGGCTGGGAGGGGAGGGTCTGGCATCAGAAGGCAGAGGGAAGCTGGGCCCCACTGATCTCCCGTCCTGATCCTGTCGGTGGGGGCATGCAGACTTGCACCTGTGTGAGACACAGAACTCTGTCACCTTCCCATGCAACTTCATGACCTACCGATTTTGGAAGGAAAGAAGAGAAACCATTGTTTTGTGATGAACAGGGCTTTTGAGTGCCTGTGGGGTTCTAGGCCATGATTGCCTGAGAATCCTTAGCTTTACAGACGAGGAAACTGAGGTACAGTGTGTGTGTGACTGACTCCCCGGGTGCCTTTGAGCCCTGCCAGATTCCCAGCCTTGTGGGGTGAAGCAGGCCCAGGCTGCTCCCCTGCAGAGTGCTGAATGACAGGGGATGCCCGTGTCCCCTGGCAGGGCAAATCTGGACCCCTACACCAGTGGACCATCTAGTGGGAGGGATGTAGGGCCTTGGGGACAGGAGCAGGGGACTGGAGGGCCCACCCAGAGTCGCTGAATGGATAGCTTTCTGGATGCTGGGCCACTCACAGCATGTAGTCACTCACAGCTGCTCCTGAACTCCCCTGGCCACCATGAACCCTGCTGAAGGGACAGTCCTCATGGACATAGCTGATGAGGATGACACTGCCCAAGAGGGCCCCCCCTGCCCAGGCTTGAGATGGCCCAGGTAGGGACCAATATGGCAAGACTCTCCACTGGGAGGAGATTCAGAGCTCTGGGCAGATGAGTCTGGGAGGGCAATGTGGCCGCCCTGAGAGTGAGGGAGCCAGATCTATGAACCGTGGAGGTCTCAGCCTAGGGAGAGCTGAGTGTGTGCCTGTGGAGAGGACAGGGGAGACCGTGAGCCAGAAAGGACTGTGACCAGGTCACATGGGCTGGACACAGGGCAGGGATCCCCAAATGTGGCCAGTACCCTGCAGGCTGATGGATCCCAGATTCCTGGGCTCCACCTGACCCGCGGGGTCCTGAGGACCTGCATATCCCTGGCTTCCATGTGATTCTGCTGCATCCCCAAGTCTGAGAGGCACATGGCCCAGGTGGCCCAGGTGGCCCCAGGCAAGGAGCTTGGAACCCGCTCATCTGTGCACATAGCTGTTGACTACTTCCTGCTGAGACCAGCACCTGGGGGAGGTCAGGCATTTGCACTCTAAGGGACACAGCCATATTGACACCTCTAAGACTGAAAATTGAGCAGCCCAGCCTCCTTGCCCAGGGCCTGTTGCATGCTGCCCAACCCAGGGACAGCCTCTGCTCCTCCTCCCAGGATCTCCTAACCAGGGTCACAGTCCCTGACCCATGGGGGCTGGGCTCACTGCACTGCCCAGAGCTGGCTGTGGAGTTCAGACTCACGGTGCCTGAGCTCATTTCAAAGGACCCACCAGGGGCTGGGGTGGTGGCTCAGTGGCAGAGCGCTCGCCTAGCATGCATGAGGCACTGGGTTCAATCCTCAGCACCACATAAATGTAAAGTAAACATATTGTGTCCACGTAAAACTAAAAAATAAATATTAGGGGGGGAATAAAAAGGGCCCTTCTACCCTGTTTCCCCAAAGAATTGACTTTTCTCTCCTGTGGGCCTCCTGCCTATGCCAGAGGAGGTGTAGTGCAGAGGTCACCGAGAGACCCAGGGCGGGCTGTGGGCTGCAGAGGGCTCTGGACAGCTCCGTCTCCCCAGGTTCCTTGAGCCCCACTCTTGCTGGCATGGCTGGCTGGGGCTTCCTCCCCCTCCAGCCTCTTGGTCCCCCTCTGCACTTGGTAGGTACCTGTATCCCCACTCATGCCTGGGTCTGGGGACCTCTGGTCAAGCTCTGTGTGGGAAGATCCTGGGACACCTACAACACCCTACCTGCCAGGGCCCCTGGGTGAGCAGAGAAGCCTGTTCAAGACCCTGGAACTAGTCGTGTGGACACTGGCTGGGCCTGGTCTCCTCAGGGGCTCCCAGACAGCAGGGGGAGCAGGGGGGCAGCTTCCCTCTAGGGTCCCTGGCAGCACTGGTACCCTGGAAGGTTCCTGGGATGCTGGTGGTGCGAAGGGCTGGGCCTGGGCTACCTCCTGATCCCCTGCTGTGGAATGAAGGGGGCTCCCAGTGTTCTTTACTCACCAAAGCAGGACGTGGGATGGAGAAGGCCTTGGCCCAACAGATAAAGCAGGAAAGACCCCCAGTCCTGCCTATTGCACCCACCCGGCACCCCACAAGACCTTGCTCCCCCCTCCCCAGGGCAGCTTTGGTTTAAAGAGAGGGGATCCTCCTGTACAATTCTTTTTTAAAAAATTTTATTTTTTAGTACTGGGGATTGAACCCAGGTGTAATCTACCCCTGAGCTAGGACTCCAGCCCTTTTTATTCTTTTTTTTTTTTTTTAATATTTATGTTTTAGGTGTAGATGGACAGAACACAATGCCTTTATTTATTTATTTATTTTATGTGGTGCTGAGGATCGAACCCAGGTCCCGCCCGTGCTAGGTAAGTACTCTACCACTGAGCCATAACCCCAGCCCAGCCCTTTTTATTCTTTTCTTTTTCTTTCTTTCTTTTTTTTTTTTTATTAGTTGTTCAAAACATTACAAAGTTCTTGACGTATCATATTTCATACATTTGATTCAATCGGATTATGAACTCCCATTTTTACCCTATATACATAATGCAGATTCACATTGGTTACACATCCACTTTTTTTACCTACTGCCATACTAGTGTATATTGTATTCTGCTGCCTTTCCTAACCTCTACTATCCCCCCCCTCCCCTTTTTATTCTTGAGACAAGATTTCATTAGGTTGCTGAGGTGGTCTGGAGCCTGCGTTCCTGGCCTCGCCTGGCCTCCTGAGCGTGGTCCTGGGTGTAGATACTTCTAGTGCTGTTCTCTCCACACCTTCAGGCTGTTTTGCCCGCAGCAGGATTTTCCAGATATCTCCATCTTCTGTGGCTGTGGCTGTCCCAGCACGTGTACCAGGGCCTGTCAACCTATGACCTCCTCATTACCCACAGTGCTGCTTGAGCATCCCGGCACCCTGAGCCCTTTCGCAGGGCTTCCTGAGAGACAGGTTCCTGGAAGGGAACTGGGAAGAATCCTGGTTCCAACGATTGGCGTCCATTTTTACTTCACTTTTAGGGACCATGGTTTCTCTCAGTTAAACCACCTCCACCACCCTCATAGTTCCCATGCCTGAGGCCCCAAGATTGATGAGGAAATCAAAGTCTGGGGTCAGAACCACCCAGAACCTTCCACGCCCTCTGCACCACACCTCCTCCTTCGCCCCAACTTCAAGCCAGCCCGCCTCCCAATAGCAGACTTACAGTGGGGAGCCTTGCCCCATCTGCCGGGAGGCACTAGCCACAGGGCTGGGCAGGGAGGCCACTCCCAGCTCCACTGCTGGCCCAGGGTGGAGTGGCCCTGCAAGACAGCTGCAAAAAGCTGCAGACTCCAGACCCTGGGCTCAGAGAGGCCTCCTCCACACTCCTGCCACCTCCACCCAGAGCTGGCTTTTTTTTTGGTGGTGGGGGAGGAGGAGGTTAAAGACCCCAGGGTTTGGAGGGAAGGATGGGCAGATGGAGGGGCCCCCTTGGGGGAGCTGGGGTGGAGTGAGCTGGCTTGCAGCTGCATGGGCAGCCAGTAGGGAAAGGCCTATGGCTTTGGCCCCCTGCTTCCTGTGTCAGCTTTTCTATTTTAGGCCGGTTGCTCCTCCCTTGGGGAATGCTCTGGGGGCCTGTGGGAAAGGCAGAGGCAGGCCCTGCTGGGGCCCTGTACTCCTTTCTTCAGCCCACTTGGGCTTCCCATTCTGTGTGGGGCTCAGGCGTAGCTGACACGCTCCCCCAAACACAGGCCACCCCTTTGAGAATGTTTCTGCCTCCAGCCCCAGCCAGGGCGGTCCTGGATTTTATCCCAAACAAACAACCATCACGGTGAAACTACGGAATCCTGCAGTCCAGGCCAAGAGGCAGCGGGGGAGAGGATGGGAAACTCGGCTCTGGAGAAAACGCCAGACTGATAGGCAGGCAGCAAAATTGCTGTGGGCACATCATGCCCACAAGGAAAGGGCCAGTGTGGCTCCAGGACATGGGCGGGCACACGACCACGGAAGAACAGAGTTAAGCCTCAGCCTGTTATCTCTTGCTGTATGGCCTTGTGCAAGGCATGGAGGCTCTCTGAGCCCCATTTTCATCATTTATAAAATTCAAAAGAATGCCCATGTTTGGGCCAGAGGAGGCTTTTAAAATCCTCAGGTGAGTAAAAGGCATTCAGTAGGCACTCAGAGGAACTGCTGCCAGGGATTTTAAGAACACAGATAAATGGAAATCGTTTGGCATGATGGGAAAGGAGAGGTGAAAGATTAGTAGCCAAAGCTGTATTTCTTTAAAAATGGCTCTATAAACCATGTTGACCCCCAAATCTCAAGCATTTGAAAAATGACCTTTGAGAGAGGCCTTTGGGGGCTCTGCACACAGGGACAGCCCCTCGGCCCCGGAGGTGGGCGGGCCGGCCGGCCGCGCCAGGTGCGGCCCGCGCTGGAGGGCTGCATTCCAGGCATTCCTGCCGGGGACCTGCCCGCCGCGCCGGGACCGCGCTGTCCCTGCCGCTTCCGGGCGCGGTGGCTGAGCCGTAGCGCCACCTGCAGGCGCAGCGAGCCCACGCAGAGACCTCGGCCTGCCTCCGCCCCGAGGTCGGGCCCTGGGACGCAGCCCCCGGGGCTGCGCAGGAGGAGGTGGAGCCGGTGTGCGTGTGACCCCAGCGAGCGCGAGCGTCCCGCCACACACCCGAGCGCCGGCAGCCGCGCGCCTCCACAGGCGCCCGGTTGCGCTGTAGCTGCTGTCAGTAGTGAAGGACAGGGACGGTGAGCGACCCCGAATGCCAGCAGGGACAGTGGTGCCTCGAGGTGGGGCAGCCCACGTGACCAAGTATCTTGCGGTCAGGGGACCGGGGCTGCACGGGGCCGGACTTTCTGTTCTGAAACCCGGAGGGTGTCCGGCACCCGGGATCGTACTCACTTTCGGGGCTAACCTGGAGGGGCCACCTAGATAGGCCCGGAGAGGGGTCCTGATGCAGGGAGCAGGCTACAGGGTGAAAGGGAGCGGAAGGGTCGTGGAAAAGGCCTGGAAGGTCACCTAGCCAGGCTGTAGAGGCAGAGAACAGGCGCTGGGCAGATGCCGCCGACCCATCCTCAGGCGGGGCAGGATTGTCTCCTCCTGTCCAACCTGCTCCTCTGCACCTGGGAAACGGGCCAGCAGAGGGCGACTACCAAGGCCTGGTCCCAGTTAGGAGAAGCTGTCAGTTGAAGGCCCTTGAGACCCAGGGCCTGTCCTGATGACCACCATGAAGGTGCAGGAACAGGAGAGAGGGCCCAGGGACCAGAGGACTAGCATGAATCCCCCAAAGGCTGTCCTGGCAGAGTTATGGGGGTGGGGGATTTACACCAACCCCACCTAGCTGGGCTGGCTGGGAGCCCCAGGGTCTTTGGCAGTGTCAGCAGCTCCTGGACCTTGAACAGTGGCCCAGTGGTGGCAGGCCATCCAGCCTGGAAATCTGGTGAGCAGAACCCGGGGCCCTGGGTATCCCCCCAGGTCCCTTGACTTCCAGACACTCCCTGGTCAACTGCCATCAGAATCCACCTCTTACCCACCCCCAGCTCTGGCTGGGCTGCCCATTTAAGAGCCAGCACCTGTCCTGCTGCAGGGCACCTTCACTTTCTGTTAGGTCAATGGAGGTGGCTGAGGAACAAAGCACAAGCAACCCATGCAAGAGAAACACCAATCAGGCGCTGACAGAACCGCTGGCGAATCAGTGGGGTCTCCTGGCCAGTTCTGGATCTTGGGGGGTGTCCCCCACAATTCCCCCAACCCCTGTAGGACAAGGGACTCTAAAACCCCTTTTCCTATCCCCAGCCCTCCCTTCTTGCCCTAAGCCCAATAAAAGTTCCAGTCCGGTCCAGCCCCGGAGCACTTTTCCTCAGACCCTGGTCTTACCCTGTTGGTCTGAGGGTCCTGCCCAAGAGCAAAATCTCAATTAAGCCTCGTTCAGCAGCCTTTTAAAATCTGCCCCCTAGCTGGGCGTGGTGGCACATGCCTGTAATTCCAGCGACTTGGGAGGCTGAGGCAGGAGGATTGCAAGTTCAAAACCAACCTCAGCAAAAGCAAGGCGCTAAGCAACCCAGTGAGACCCCATCTCTAAATAAAATACAAAATAGAGCTGGGATGTGGCTCAGTGGTCGAGTGCCCCTGAGTTCAATCCCCAGTAGAAAAAAAATTTTTTTTTGCCTCCTTTTGTTCGACACTGCCTGACCTTCCCCGCTGGGGCTGGCTCTCTCCACTGCCCGCACATGATGTCTTGAGTTGGGGAGTCCACTGCTACCCAGGAGATGGTCCTGGGTAAGATGTGGTTTTCCAAAAGCTTTAAGTCCTAAAGAAGGTGATGCTTTAAATTTCAGCTTTCCTACTTCAGAGACACCCTCCTCCTGTTCATGGGGTCCTCTCTTCTTCAACCTTAGCACTTATCATTCATTTATATACCCGCTCACCTTCCTTCCACAGACTACCTACTTGCCCATCCCTCCATTTATGCATCCACCACCATCCATTGTCCATTGTTAGGGTCTGAATCTGAAATGTGCCCCCAAGATTCATGTATTTAGGGTTTGGTTGCCAAAGCAGCAATATTCAAAGATGGCACTTTGGGGGCAGTGATGGATCATGAGGGTTCTGATATCATTGGTGGGTTAACCCATTGATAACTGAACGGACAGATGAAAGGTGGTCAGAACTGCAGATGTGGGGCCTGGGAGGGTGTATCTTGTCCTCTGTCTCTGCTTCCTGGCCGCTGCCCTTCCACCAGGATATTCTGCCCAGTCTCAGGCCCAAAGCCATGGAGCCAGCCCACCATGGGCTGAAACCTTGAGCCAAAACAAATCTTTCCCCCTTTAAGTTGTTTTTCTCAGGTATTTGTCACAATAGAAAAAGTTGAGTACACACCCATTCATCTACCCAACCACCAACGTATCTCATCCCATGACCTACAGATGTCCTCAGAGAAGAGTTGTCTCCAGAGACAGGCCTGGGAGTTCCTGGAGAGAAGGGAGAACTCAACGCAGGACCAGTAGGATTCTTGGCGCACTTGAGGGAAAAGGATTTCAGCATGCGCTAGTCAAAGGCACTGACAGGCTTATTTAGGAAAGTGGAGACACATTCCAGGAGAATGTGGGTGATCTCAAGAGTTTTGGGGTGAGCAAGGAAAATACAGTCAATGGAGAATGTGGACCATATCCAGAGGAAGAATTGCCCATTGGTGTGGGGTGTTAGTATTTATAGAGGGGTGGTTGCTTGGGGCTGGACTACAGGTGGAGCCAGGGCAGAGCTACACACTCTCATGCCTGTTTTCCTGGGCCTGCCCATTGCCCTCAAGTTTCTTTATTGCAGACCAGGGCATGGGCCAAGGGGATGGGTAGGTGGCACAGGAGTTGAAACCATCAAGGGTGCTTTCTGCATTTCAATGGTTCATGCGTGTTTTCCTTGAGACTCTGTATCTCTCCCTTTTATGTGTCCCCAGATTCCTATCTCAAATCTATCTAACTTCCCCCCCCCATCCACCCACCAATCCATAAGAACCCACTAAGTTTTTGTATTTTGGTACTGGAGATGGAACCCAGGGGCACTTAACCACTGAGCCATGTCCCCAGTCTTTTTATTCTTTATTTTGACACAGGGTCTTGCTAAGTTGCTTAGGGCCTTGCTGAATTGCTGAGGATGGCCTTGAACTTGCGATCCTCCTGCCTCAGCCTCTGGAATTGTTGGAAAATATTTTGGATTTGATTGGGTGGGACCTGAAGTGCACAGTGCGGAGGCCTGGAGTGGAGGGGGAGGGGGAGTCTGAGCATGTCCCTGTGAACTGGAGGACAATGGGAAGCCCATTTGGAGTCTTCAACTGGGGAGTGACAAATCAGAGCTGGGTTTTTAGAAGTTCCTCTGGAGTGTTTTGGAAAAGACCAAGCCTGAGTTGGGGCCAGGGTGGGGCCGCATATGGAAGGATTTGAAAGCCTTCTGAGAGGGATGGAGGGTTGCCCAGTCCCTGTCTGGTCCAGGCAGGTGGGTGGAGAGAGACAGAGAAACCATTCTTCAAGGGATGTGGCTTCCTCCCCTGCCATAGTCACTGCCTTGTGCTCCAGGGCACCTGGCCCAGGGAGCAGGCCTCCTGGGCACACAGACCCACAGGGAGCTGTCTCTGTTTCCTTTATGGGAGGGGATTTCAGACTAACTGCTTCTCTGGGCTCCTGTAGCTATGGCAACCGCCCACCCTCTGGCTTGCTATCTTGGTAGAGGTTCCTGTAACAGAGGTCCACTTTCTGCTCTGCCGCTGCAACTTACTCTTAACGGACATGTTTCTTTGTTGCAGTGGGCAAAAGGTGTGACCTATGCAGTCCAGGGGGAGAAATAAAGAATGTCCATATGCTTCTGCCCTAGTCAAGGCTTTATTCACTCAACTCGCTCAATACAATTTCACTCTGTAGGTTCTTAATCAAGAAAACGGCAATCCTTAATGCTGGGCACTGCAACAGACATAATCAATTCACAGCCAACAATTCTAGAGTAATTAATTCACAGCAAACAATCCTAGATTAATTAATTCTGAGCCTGCAAACACACTTAATCATGACAGGTTCATGACAGACATTCCCTCTGCATATTAAGCTCAAGTGCCAGGTCTAAAGTCTCAAGCCTTAGGCTCTAAGTCCACAGATGCCCACTCACTCAGACGGAGGTGATCAGGTCAGGAACCCAGGCAGGCTTCTCCTGGGGTGGAGCAGGCGGCTGGCTGAGGAGGTTGTCGGGAGAAGTTACGGCTCTCACCAGGGTCAAGATATGGCTGTAGAGTTGGAGAGCGGTGAGGAAGATGCAGAGAGAGGATCAGCAAACAATGACAGGTGATGGGATGTCAGTCCAGATCCTCATCAGGCTCTCCAGCTTGTGGGCATCAGTTTCGGCTGACTGAATATCTGTTCATTTGCTCTATTATTTTTACTAAATTTTTGGGCTTTTGACCCCTCTTCAATCCTTATCAGCTACCACCGGATTTCTCAGGGACATCATTTACCCTGGGGTTAAAACTCTGGCCTGGTGGTCCCCACCCTGATCTTTTCGCCTTTACCTTTTATCAGGTCTTTCCCTCCTATCCGAGGAGGCCAGCTTTCCAGAGGCTTCACTCTGAGTTTATCAGGGCGGGGAGAAGTGACTTGTTTGTGCCAGGGAGCCATACTAGAGGGCTCTGTTAGGCAACTGTGGTGAGACTGCAGGTTTCAAACTGGAGTTTTTAAAATGGAGTTGCTTAGGCTCAGGCCCAAGACCATCCTCACATTCTTTCCCTTTCTCTCCCCGCTACTCCCTAATTGCTCCTTCTCCCTAATCTCAGGGGGAAGCAGGATTAGCAATCCATCCTAGGCAGAGTTACCTGTCCTTGAGCACACACATACACACCACAGGAACAAAGTAATTCAGACTTTGGGGATGGTTCCAGAAGATCTCAGAAATGACTATCTCCCAAGTTAACAAGTGAATTACAGCTCCAACAGAGAACACATGCTTTTGAATCATCTCCTTAAAAGCCTCCTGCTCCCCTTGATGGGCAGAATCACAGCCTCTGGGACAGGAGTTCTCTGTGCTTCTTCTTTGCTAGAAAGCAATAAAACTTCTTTTCCTCAAAACCATGTCTTTGTTATTGGATTGGCATGGGGACAAGGATGGAGCTTTAACAGTTTCTGTGTCATTTGGCACGCTTTTTAAAAAAAAATCTTTTGTTTTTTAGTTGTACTTGGACATAATACCTTTATTTATTTTTGTGTGGTGCTGAGGATAGAACCCAGTGCCTTGCACATGCTAGGCAAGTGCTCTACCACTTGAGCCACAACCCCAGCCCTCACTTTTTTTTTTGTACCAGAGGTAGAACCCATGGGCACTTAATCACTGAGCCAGCCCTTTTAGGTTTTATTTTGAGACAGAGTTTTGCTAAGTTGCTGAGGCTGGCTTTGAACTTGGGATTCCCAGCCTCAGCTGCTGGAATTACAGGCGTGCCTGGTGCTCTTTTAACTGGAAGACAGAAGGCCGTAGAGTACCCTACCTAGGCCTGTGTTGAGCCTTGGGGCTGTGGGGTCATGCCATCCTAAGATTTGAAGACCCATGGGGCTGCAGAAGACCAGCTTACGCTCTCCTCCTGCCCGGTGGCCTCCTCTCTAGGTGTCCCCTTCCTCATTTGTAAAGGGAGGCAGAGGAGGACCCCAGGAGAGAAGGCTATGCCACCACCCACCCACAGCAGAGCAGCCTGACAGAAGGGACCGGGAATTCACGTACAATCCTCTGGGTGCTAGGAGCTGGAATTCTGGTCACCTTCCCCCTTTGACAGTAGTCATCTGGCGCCATCTAAGGGGTAGTTACAACGTGCCAGAGGCTTTAAAAGCTAGTCTAGGTGATGGAGGGCCGGGTTCGGCAACTGCACGTGTCACCCCGCCCCTTCGTATCCTCAGGTAGCCCCCGCTCCTTCTCCACAGGTGCCACTCTCCCAGCCTGCCCGGACACGGGTGCACAGCTCTCTGAACGAGCCCTCTCTCCCGAATAAAATCTGAGTTTAAGAGGACGGATAGGGAGGCCACCTGGCCTCGGGCTGGGGCGGCCCAGGAGCGCTGGCCTGCAGGGGTCAGGCGTGGGCCCTCGAGGGACCAGGCGCGGACCCCTGTCTTGGGGCGCCGGCCCGGGCCGTACCGGCGCAAGGGACCCAGCAACACGCTCCAGCGTACCCTAGAAGGAACAGGCGAATAGCCCACATCCGCCAAGCTTGAGCTAACGCTTCCGGTAGAAAACGCGGGTCGTACGCGGCTCCTTTAAGGCGGTACGCCCTCCAAGGCTTTATGGCCCTCGCTGCCGTCCGTAGCCCCACCCCGCCGCCCCGCCCCCCGCGCACGCGCGCCGCCGCCCGCCGCCCGCGCCCTACCGCGTCCAGCTCGTCCGCGCTCGCGCCAGGCGGCGGCTGCCGCGACGCCCGCCCCCCCCGTCCCGCCGCGGCCGGCAGGTAAGAGGCGGCGCGAGCCAGAGATGGCGGGGCGGGCGGGCTCCCGCAGGACCGCCGCACGTGTCCGGGGCCTCGGTCCGCCGCCGTCGCGTGATTCCTGCCGCCGACCCCGGAGCCCGCCCGCCCTCAGTGTCCCGCGTGCGCCGCCCGCATCGCCCGGAGGGACCCCGGCCGCGGGCTGAGGCGGAGCGCACCCCGCTCGCGGCGTCTGCGGTCCCGGCGGCAGAGGCGCGCAGCCCCGCCACCTTCGCGCAATTTGAGAGCGGCCGCCGGTGCCCTCCCAGCCGCGCGCCGGGTCCGAGCCGAGCCCGCAGGCTGCGAGGGGGGGAGCCCGGGAGCGGCCGACTGCCCCGCCGGGAGCGGCCGACTGCCCCGCCGGGGCGCGGGGCCTGATGCGCGCTGACGGGGGCCGTGGCTGCTGGCGGGCGACGGAGGCCACCCAGGTCACCTTTCTTGTGCTCTTTCCCCAAGGCCCAGCCCCCGACCCTTGGCCTGCTGCCTCAGCAGTTCCTAGAACCCGGGCGTTCAGGGAACGTGGCCCTGGACCCCACCCGGTGCAGTGGGAGCTGGTTTTCTTACATGTTAAGTGTTTTGCGCGCCTGAAGGTTTCTTGTAAGATCGTCCTGTGTTGTTCCTCACCAGGGGCCGCCTGCCTACCTCCAGGTGAACTCTGCTTTAGGGGAGATGGTACCGCTTCCGCAGCCCCCACTCCCCAGTGGTCCAGACCCAGTGCCACAGCCCCTTGTGTTGTGCTGGTGTGGTTCACCGGGGTTGGCGCAGGGCTCAGGTCTTCTCCGCTCTCAGCTTTGTTTGGGTCTCCTTGATTCCTGTCTCTCTGATGCCTGCCCAACCCACAAAGGAGATGGTGGCCTTGGGGTTACATCAGGTTGTATCGAGGATAAGTAACAAGCAGCTGGCATTTACCAGTGCTTTGTCCCCAGAGAGGTCTGCAGAACCCCCACGCCCATCCTGCCCCCTGGGCTTTAGGCACAGCACTATCCATCTCTGGGTGGACTCTGTTGCAGGTGACAACGTGGCTACACCAGTGTCCTGTGTGGTGGAGTTGTAATTTCTCTCCCTTTGAAGACCAGACATGCTCCTTTTGATGGCCTGTTTCGCCTTAGTGTTACATGGGCCTGTGCAAGACTTCAGTCTGAAGCTCCAAGCTAGAGTTTACCGTGTGCAGACTCATTTTCGAATGGTAGAGCTGAGTATCAGTCCAACCAGTGGCATTTGCAAGCATGTCTGTGGCTTCTCTTTTTAATGATGCGTCCCTGGTTGGATAGCACCTTCATGAGGTGTATTCAGGTAGCACGGTCTGTCATATTAGAGGAAACAGTCACTGGTTTTGGATTGACATTGTTAAGCCGAAACTGGATGGAGCTGCAGTTTTTTTCCCTCTGCAGTGTGAGTCTTAATGCAGGATGCCCAAGCTGCACCCTAGGCTGCTTCTCCGAGAGCAGGACGTGGAAACTCTTGGGGCAGAGCCCACTCTGGTATATTCTTGGGGTTTTTCAGTAGTACTGCATGGGCTTGGAGTCCTGTGAATGTTGGTGTTCGGAAGGCAGCCTTGCATCTGCAGTCTGTGCAAGGAGCAGCGAGGCCCACCCATAGGTGCTGACCACTGGTTGCGTACTCCTTTGTGTTCACACAGAGCTGTTAACATGATTGCATCCCCTAGGCTTCATTTTATAGTTTGGATGTGCTCCCAGGCTTGTGCACCCTGAAGCTCAGTGTCCTGACATTTGACAGGTTGGTTTCTGTCACAAAACCTTTCTTTTCTTTTTGATGTGTCAAAGGCTCCTGGAATCCCTTGTGTTTTGTTTGCATGCTTTGTGCTGCATTTCTGCAGATGCCTGGATAGTGTAATAGGAAGCCCTGCTGTGTCTTAGGATCACAGAAGGGGTGAGAGCAGAAATATCTTGGTGCCAACTGAGAAGTGGTGGCGGGAGTTAGGGTAATAGTTACATTCTCCAGTTTGGAACAGCTTCTTTCGCGGCAGGTCTCAATATGGTCAGGTTTTTCTCTTTCTTATCCTTTCTCCTGGAAATTAATTGGGAGGGGGATAGTATGTAGATAGAACCCAGGGCCTTGTGCATGCTAGTGAGCTACACCCCCATTCCTGGAAATTAATTTTCTAAAAAATGATTTGTTTTTAGGCCTCCATTAAAGGGTTTGCTTAGCAGATAGGCTGTTCCCTTGTGACTCTCCACCAGAGGTTTCCTGCCACGTGGGCTTCAGAGCAATGGCCACGGAGGAGAAGAAGCCCGAGACAGAGGCTGCAAGAGCCCAGCCCACCCCCTCCTCATCCGCTACACAGAGCAAGGTGTGCTCCTGGGGCTCCTTGGGGCCTCTGGGAGGTTGTTGCAAGCCAATTGTCCAGTCTCCTCTACTCAGATAAGCTCCTTTGTGAGAAGCCACTTTTATTCATCGGCCACTTATTGTAATGACTGCCTACTGTGAGTCATGTCAAGGATTCCCACATCTGTCACCTAGGGGGCAATGGTGGGGGGGTTGGTTCTGATTGCAAATCTGTGTACCCAGAAAACATCGCTGAGTAATCATCCCATCCAGCCCCATGTTCCGTCTGTTCTGCAGACCCTCTCCCCAGGCACAGGAAGCAGGGCCTTCAGACGCCCTCTGGGAGGCCTGGGCATGCTGGAGCTGTGTGGATTTGGTGGCCATGCCTGGTGTTGGGGCCAGGGCTGGGCCCCAAGGGACCTCAGACATGTATCTGGAATGGTGGAGTTGCTGTGCTGAGGGGGGACTGCAGCAGAATCAGGGCTTTGACGGGGATGTAATGGGCTGAGACTTAGACCTGGTCAACATGAAGGATGATGTTGGGTGGTTGGTGGGCGCTTGGTGTCTCACTGTGGGAGTCCAGGCAGTGACCAGGCAGTGTGGTTCCTTAGGCTCACTTTAGCTGCACTCTCTCCAACAGCCCACACCTGTTAAACCAAACTATGCCCTGAAGTTCACCCTGGCCGGCCACACAAAAGCTGTGTCCTCCGTGAAGTTCAGCCCCAATGGAGAGTGGCTGGCAAGCTCATGTGCGTATCATGGAGCACCTCTGAATCACAGATAAAGAGTGGGGTGGGTGTGCTTCCCAGGGGCTTGTGGTAAATGGTGTGTCCCTTCTCTGAAACTGAAGAATCACTGCTTGTTGAAATTGTGCCAGTTACCTTTCTGCAGTGAAGGGGCAGAGTTGGGGGGGCTTGCCTCTTCTACTTGTGACTGTGCCTTCGGGTCCCTGAGTGATCTGAGCTGGTTGGCAGGGGCTTAGGGTGTGGGACAGCTCAGGTTCTGGCCTTTGGGTAACTGGACAACATATTCCTACCCTGAGCATCAGCTCCTTTTCATTTCTTTCAGCTGCTGATAAACTTATTAAAATTTGGGGAGCCTATGACGGGAAGTTTGAGAAGACCATCTCTGGTCACAAGCTGGTAGGTGTGGGGAGCAGGTGGCTCTGGTGCTCTTGAGAGGGAGGTGCAGCTTAGTGCCCTCAGCGTGTGATTGCCTGCTGCTGCTCTCCAGCCGTTCAGCTCCATAGGTGTGCGCCTGCCTGTCTCTGAGGCCAGCAGAGCCACTTTCTCTGGGCTCCCTGCCATCTCCTCTGGGCCGCGAGTGTGTCTTCCTGTGGCTAACACTGGCCAGAGGATTTCCCCAGGGGCAATGATGAGTGTGGGGACCTTGGCCTTTTGCTGGCCAGTGGTGTTTTGTCCTAGAGGATGGTTACTGTGTTTTTCTCCTCAAGGGAATATCGGACGTAGCCTGGTCATCAGATTCCAATCTCCTCGTTTCTGCCTCTGATGATAAAACCTTGAAGATCTGGGATGTGAGCTCGGTGAGTGTCATTGGTCCTCTGTGGGCGGAGGTGGCTGAGGAGGGGTAGGGGCCAGTACAGGTGGAACGGGATGGCGGTTGCTCGGTTGCTCGCAGTCAGCACTGGTGTCTGGGGAAACAGCCCCTGGGAGCCACGTGGTCTCATCCTGCTGTGTTGTAGGGCAAGTGTCTGAAAACGCTGAAGGGGCACAGTAACTACGTCTTCTGCTGCAACTTCAACCCACAGTCCAATCTCATCGTCTCAGGGTCTGTAAGTGCGCTGCTCTCTCCTCTGGGAGGCGCTATGGGTGTGCTGTGTCCTGTGCCCATGCCCAGCATGGGACAGGCAGGTCTGGGTTCTGGGGCCTCTGTCATCGCCCCTCCTTCCCATAGTCATTTCAGTCGCCTCTCTTGTCTTCAGTTTGATGAAAGTGTGAGGATATGGGACGTGAAGACGGGGAAGTGCCTCAAGACTCTGCCGGCTCATTCAGATCCAGTCTCAGCTGTAAGTCCCCTGATGGGTGCATGTGGCTTCACCTGGCACACTTCCGCTGGTGTGCAGCCTCTGGGGCTTAGGCCTGTGTGCTGTGGAGGAGAGGGAGTGGGTGCCTGTGGGAAACACCCCAGGACCCCTTGAAGGCTGGGAGGCCAGTGGCCATGGCTTTCAGGGGGTTTTCCCCCAGAACTGACTCCCACAGGCTATGCCTGGAAGGGTGTAGGAGAAGAGGGAGCTCTGTGTCAGGCTGGGTGACCACAGTTAGGTGAGTTCTGTGTGCGGGGAGCTGATGGGTGACGGGACCTGCCCAGTCATGGAGAGAACTGTGGGGACCCCTGGTGGCAAGGGCCATGGGGTCTGTGTCCTGCCATTGCACACGCACCATCCCAGTGTGCAGAACAAATGGACAGAAGTCATACTCTATAGAAATGTAACAAACTATTGTTTAAGAGAGTAGCCCAAGCCGGTGTCACACGCTTGTAATCCCAGTGGCTCAGGAGCCTGAGGCAGGAGGATTGTGAGTTCAAAGCCAGGCTCAGCAAAAAAGCAAGGTGCTAAGCAACTCAGTGAGACCCTGTCTCTAAATAGAATACAAAATAGGACTGGGATGTGTCTCAGTGGTTGAGTACCCCTGAGTTCAATCCCTGGTACCCTCACACCCAACAAAGAAAACACGTTAAAAAAAGAGTGGCCCAAGGCTGGGTGAAGCTCTGGCTGAGTGCTTCCTGGGCATTCATGAGACCCTAGGTTCCATCCTAGCATCCCACAGACAAGGTGCTTGAAGGTCTGTGTTAACAAGAGCCCCAGGTGGTTTTGTAACCACACTGTGGATGGAAGAATTGCAGAAGGATCAGGCATGTGGTTTGTTTTAGCCAGCACGAGTGGCTCACTTTTCTTTTTCTTGCTGCTGAGAACTGAACCAGGGCCTCACCAGTGCTAAAGAAGCCACAGCCCCAGTCATTTTTTTAGTTTTCATATTTTGGGACAGGGACTCACTGAATTACATAGGTTGGCCTCTCAAACTTGTGATCCTCCTAATGCAGCCTCCTGAGTAGCAGAGATTACAGGTTTGCATCTCTGTGCTTGATGGAGCTGCTCACTCTTTGAAGTCCTGGTGGTGTAGGATATTAAGCATTTTTGGCCTTGGAAGGCTTTTGCCCAGCTAAGACCACATAGCAGACAGACAGGCGACCTGGCCCTTGGTGGCCCAGAGCCGCTGCTAGCGCATAGGGCACTCTGCTGTGAGAGGCACGCAGGCAGCAGTGCGCACAGGACTGGCTCAGCCCTGCTGCCAGCCCCTGCCCCCCAGCATCTGAGACCCCAGGTAGAACTGGCTTTCACATGGGCTTGTGAGTGAGCCAGGAAGCAGGGGCTTGGGAGCCTCCCAGTGGTGAGGGCTGCCGGGCTGTCCTCCATGGGTTTCCTGCAAAGATTGTGTGTGCATGCTCAGTGGAAAGGCAGGCAGGTGAGGAGTCTCCTGAGCTCTGCCCCAGCTGGTGACAAGAGCTGGTGTCCTTGGTGCCTGGGCTTCTGTTTTGTGTGTGTCTTCAGCCTTCCTTGCTGCTGTTCTGTTTTTAGATGACATCGTTGATGTCTGCTGCTTCATAAGGTCCCTTGGGTGTTCTGGTTGTGTGTATCTGTGGGCCAACATGGGAGGCCACATCCTTGACGGATACCTTTGGTGACCTTGCTTGTATCTATAGGAGTGACCGGTTTGTACTGCATTGGCACTTGTGGGACAGCTGAGCAGGCGTGTTTGAGCTGGATACTGGGCTGTGGGTGCTTGGTTGGCTTCTCTGCCCCCCTCCACCTTGTCCGCCTTGCTGCTGTGCTGAGCCTTGCCCACATGCCCACATGTCCACATGCCACACGCTGGTCTTTCTGTCTATTCCCCTGGGCACTGCCTGGCTGTAGCTGTGTTTCCCCCGCTCAGAGGTCTTCCTGGCAGTTCATCTGAGGTGGCACTTGGTCCCCTGTGAGCTCTGCCTTGCTGGTGCACCTCTTTTTCCCAGTCTGTGGTGTGGACTGTGTTACCTTGAACTGAATGTCTGTTGAGTGGAAAAGCCACGTTGAATGGGCCACTTTTGCCAGTAGGTAGGTAAGTAGAGCATGAACTGGGCTTATGAGTTTGGGCCTGTGTTGGCTCGTTGCCATGGAGCAGAGTGCCCTCAACGAGAAAACGCTCAAAATCCTCAGGCTGTTTTGTGGCAAGGGCTGTGTGTGGGCAGACGGGTTGTAGTTAGTTGGGGAGAACTTTAGGGACAGCCCCCAGATGTTTGGTTAAGGACCTGGTGCTGCAGAGCAGCTCCGTGTGGGCTGGTAGAAGCAGTGATGACTGTCAGGAAGCTCAGAGCTGCTCTGTCCAGGTGAGGCCACAGTCTCACATGGTGTCAAGCAGGGGTAGTGCTGTGAGTGCAAGGTACAGAAGCAGCACAGTGGAGAAGTGTCAACAACTTTTTCATGCTTTTTATTAGTCTACATACTGAACGGCGTCTTAGGGTGAATGAGCCTACCAGTTTCACCTGTTCTGTGGACTGGAGCTGAGAGGGACCTCGCCACCACTGTGGCTTGTGGTGTCCCCATGGAGTCTAGCTGATGTCCCCTGGGTGAGCCCCCTTGGCCAGCAGCAGTACCTCCTGAGTGTATTTAAAAGGTATGTTTTTGGGCCTGTCACAGCCCCGGAGTCAGGATTCAGCGATGAGTCCAGGTGCTGCCCTGGTGGTAGCAGTCTCCCAGGAGCCCCTGCTGAATGTGGTCTTGGCTATGTCTGGAGACTTGTTGTCACAGCCAGGTGCTGCAGGCCTCTGGTGGGTGAGGGATAAGACTGTGGCTACATGGGGCAGCTCCAGGTCAGAGTCTGCTGAACTCTTCAGCCCAGGTGGGGGAGCACACAGCTCAGCCCTGTCCCTGCATTATGACACCTGGGGATTCCCTGTGGCTTGACTTACAAAGGAAATGTGTCCCTCAAAGCATGGAGCAAGGCTTGTTCTGGGTCGTGTCTGCCTAGGTCTTCACCAAAAATGATTGAAACTTGTGCTTTCTTTCTTTCTCTTTTTTTTGGTCCTGGGGATTGGATTCAAGCACTCAACCACTGAGCCATATCCACAGCCCTGTTCTGTATTTTATTTAGACACAGGGTCTCGCTGAGTTGCTTAGTGCCTCCTTTTGCTGAGACTGGCTCTAAACTGCTGGGACTGTAGGCGTGGCCACCGCGCCCAGCATTGTGGGACTCAACTCCTGGCATTGTGGTTCCATTTATTCCCACTAAGCCTTACTTGGAAAGGAGAATTTAAGAACTGAAATGAGTCATTGAAGAGGAGGACTGTTGTCAGGTGCAGTGTCCTTTCTATTAGAAAGTGCTGTCCTGGGGTGTTGCTCCATGGTGGAACACTTGTATAGCAAGTGCAAGGCCAGAGCTTTAGTCCTAGTACCCCTCCAGGAGAAAAAGAAGATAAATGACCTTGTTCCCCTCTCTGGGGAGCAAGGCCGGACCTTTAGGACCTTTAGATGGAGTGAGCCGTTGGTCATGGGAGGTCGTCTTGGGCTAGTGGTATGCACGGAACTCAACCTCTTCTGAGGCAGGTGTGGAACCACCTGGATCCCTTCTGTCCAGCTGAGAGCTCATGTGGGCTCTCAGTTCCCGGCCTGGGATCAGCAGTCAGCTAGGTGTCTGGGGCTCAGCTTCTTGGTGGCTCTGGTGGGCAGGCACAGGTGTATGAAGGAGAGGGACCAGAATTCCTGCCTTTTGCCTTTCCTCTCTGTTGAGTCAGGGAAGTTAGGTTCGGGCGTATTTGCCCTGTCAGGCTGTCCTCAGCAGGACAGATAGACAGGCCTGGAAGCCGCCCCTCTAGAGTCCTGTGGGCCTTTGTGGTTTGGCTTGAATCCTGTGGGGTGGTCTGGCTTCGTGCTAGGGCTCAGTCCTCTGTCACTAACTGTGCTGGACAGGGCAGGTGGGGCATCGCTGAACTGGTTGCTCCTGATTGGCTGTGTATGTCTGGGTACCTAGGAGTGGTGAGGCCTGTGTCACCCTGTCGTGAGTCCTGGGTGGAGGGTGCTGGGGAGAGGAGTGGTGTGCAGATGACTTGGAATAATTTTTGTTTTCTTCCTGTTCTTTAATTCTTAGGTCCATTTTAATCGTGACGGATCCTTGATAGTTTCAAGTAGCTACGATGGTCTCTGGTGAGTGAGAGGATCTTATTTCATGTAATCAGCAGGTGCTCATTCAAGGTCTGCTCTTGAGCTTTCTGGCTCTGGGGTGCAGTTACAGAAAGGACACATGTTCACCTTCCAGAAGCACATCCCAGTGGGCTGCAGTTTCAGTGCAGGTGGGGGAAGAGCTAGGGAGGGAGACCAGCCAGGACTGGTGGGGGAGCAATGGCCAAGAGCTGCGAGTATGTCTGCATAGCTTGTGGAGAGAGGCTGACCTAGCTCGAGACGACTCTCTGGTGCCATTAACCTGGCAGGGGGTGTCCCAGCCAGGTCCCCTGGGTGTTATGCTGACCTGGAGGAGGTAGATGCTCAGAGTTGGAGGAGATGGGAAGACCCCTGGGGCAGGTACGAGCCCAGGCGGGAAGCCTCCGATGAGTCCTGGCTGGGGACCTGACTGAGTGGTGGGGGAAGGAGGGACCACTGATGCTGGCAGAACTTGGCAGTGGGAAGTGAGGGAGGAATGCTAGCAGAGCATCCACCTGTAGCACAGAGGGACAAAGAACATGCCTGGCCATGTTGGTGGGAAGGCGTGAACCACAGAGGGGAGCAGGGTCTGTAAGCATGTGGCAGAGGGCGGTCAGAACCAGCAGCAGGGCCAGTGAGAAAGAGCCCAGAAACACGGCAGCCGGAGCATGGTGATAAAATCCAGAAATGGGAGGAGAATATGACTGGTTTTCTTTTTTCCCCCAGTGTTGACAATCTAAGCCAGGGTGCTCTACCACTGAGCCCTGTCCCCAGCCCTTCTTATTTTTTTTGAGACAGAATCTCAAAAAGTTCCCCAGGCCAGTCTTGAACTTATGATCCTCCTGCTTCAGCCTCCTAAGTTGCTGGGATTTCAGGCATGCACCACCGCATCCAGTACGACTTAAAAATCTGGTGGTTGAAGATCTAAAGGTGTCCTTGGTCCTCATGATTTTATACCTGAGTTCAATAAATAACACACTTTTAAGGTTATCTAAACTTTCCCACACTAGAAAGAGGAGCTCCCTGATCTAATCCATCTTTGGGGCCTTGCATACCCTTTCTGCCCAGAGCTGGAGGGCTGTTCCCCCATGAGCACTGATGCCAGAATGCCAAGGAGAACCAGCAGGCTGAACCTGAGCGTGCCCCACACGGTGCACCACACCTGCCCGGCCAGGGGACTCACAGGGTGATGACGGAGGGGGTGGCAGACACCTGAGAACTGGCTCCCCAACACTGAAGGTGCCAGCCTCCTTGTCATTACCAGTAGAGACAGGTGCCTGAGCAGATCTGGCAGCCCTCCTTGTGGACACCTGTAGTGGGAGACGCCATTGTGGTCATTTGTGGAATCTAGAAAACCCTGTAGTGTGTGGTGACAGGTAAACCCCTTACCTGAGCCAGGAGCAAAGTGCGCCTGGCCGTCCCCCTCACTTGGCACCCTCAGCTTTTCTAGTTAATGTGACAGGAGAACAGTTGGGTGAGGTTAGATGGGGCTCTGTCTCCTCATAGAGATATTTACGTTTCCTTAAAATTTAAAATTAAGCATTGCTAAGGTGCTTTGCCCACGTTTACCTATTTACCCCTTTTTGAGGATCCTTCCTTGGTTCTTGTCATCCCCACTTTGTGCTTGGGAAACTGAGTCTGGCATAACACTTGCCAGTTGTCCCTCTGCTGGACAGTGACAGGCAGGACCCAGGCTTCACAGCTGGGCTGTGAGCCCCAGCCCTGCTGCCATGGTCTGTGCTGTACACTGGGCCAGGGGCTGTTCTCCTGTCTGCTGGGAGTCACCAGCTAGAAGATGGGGTGCTCTAGTGTGAGAGCAGCACAGCATGGAGCTGTTCAGGAGTGTGCTCATCAGAGACCAGGACCTCAGAGAACGGGCATCTGATGGAGGATACCCGTCTGGTGCAGGGTGGGACTGGCAGCACTGCCATGAGCCTCTGCAGTGTGAAGCGGTTGCCTTAGAGAATCCCCCCAAGTTCTTGCTGCGGCTAGGTAAAGGGGTGAGGCTGCAGGGCAGGAGGGCTGCTGTCAGCTCAGTGGGTTCTTGGAGCTGAGGTGGCCTCCTAAGCACACAGGTGGTCTTGTTTGGGGATCTCAGTGCTGTGGGGTCCCTCTTACGGCTGGGGAGAAGAGGCCATATCAGAGTAGCCTGGGCATTGTTGCCTTGGGGTACAAGGAGTATGGCCCAGCCTGGGGACTGGGGGACTTACACTGGGAGATGACCTGTCCACGTGTTATGGCTAGCAAGTTCCCACGTTCAGCCAGCACCCCACCCGGCATCTCTGGAAGTGTGGGTGCTGAGACAATGCACGATGGGGCATGTTTCCAGTGTGCATGTTGGCAGAGGTCACAGGAACCCTGAGACGGGCGTGACGTCAGAGCCTGGCATGACTCCTGTTTTCCTGTTACTAAACTAACGGGGTCGCTAGGAAATGGCACCAACCTCCTTTTTACAAGGGTCTGTCCTGTCCTACCCTGCCTGCCTGTGTGTTGGGGGTCCCTAGAGTCTAGACCTGCCGGTAAGCCCTGCAGCGCACCCTCGGCCTTGGCTGCCTCCTGCAGAAGAGCCTAGCCCAGTCCCTGGGCCATGGAGGCCTCCTGTGCTCACAGGCGTGGTGCCCGGTCAGTGTCTAGGACATAGGAGAACAGCTGCCCAGGTTGTGAGTGCAGTGGGGCTGGTCCCAGAGCCAGTGGTGGCAGCTGGCCTTCTCATACGGTTTTGTTCTTGCTTTGAAGCCGCATCTGGGACACCGCCTCGGGCCAGTGCCTGAAGACACTCATTGGTGAGTGTGCCATAGGGGTGGGGCTGGGTGGGGCTGGGCCTGCGGCTCTTCATCTCACTGTCGACTCTTCATCTTCACTGTCGTCCATCTCCTACTAGCATCTGCTTCCTGTCGAGCTCTTGTTCCTTTTGTGAAACTTGCTGCTGTCTTCTCAGGCCAGTCTGGGGCCCCTTGGCCTCTGTTGTCTGGTCTTGCTCAGGGCTGCTCCGCTGTGTCCTCAAGTACCTGTGCCCTGCTTCTGGCTACTGTCTCTGGGGAAGTGTGCTCTCCTGTTTGGGTGCTGCTGAGGCCTGATGGCTTCTTGGGGATGAGGGAAGGGGAGGACCTGGCATAGTGGGGTGGGGCAGGTGGAAGCCTGTGGCTGGAAGGGTGTTCCCTGGAAGGTTGGTGTTCAGGGCCCAGTCTCTGCAGGCCTGGAGAATTGCAACTTCAGCCTAGGATGCAGAAGGGACAGCGGTGAGGAAGCTGGGTGGTGGTTACCCCACAGGCCTCCCCTCAATGTGTCCACCTGGGAAGCTGTTTTCAGGCTATCATGGTCCTGAAGCTCTTGGTGGGGCCCCATGAGTGGGGGACAGTGTACCTGGACAGTGGCCTTTATGCCTTCCTGCTCTGGGAGCCCATCTTCTTACCACCCACAGCAGACTCATGACCGTGTCTGTCAGTTTGTCTCCTGGTGCATGCCCAGCTCTGCTGCCAGGACCCGTCCTGGTGCACAGAGACCAGGGAGGTGCTACACATGCATATCTGTGTGCTCCTGCTACCACACTGTTGTCCTCATAGTGAGCTGCCCTCAGGGGTATCTGCCTGTCACAGAGCAGGTACTATAGGCAGAGAGAAGTCAAGTAACTGTTCTGAAGCCACACAGCAAGTGCAGCCATTGCTGTGTCTTTGGGGGGTTGGTTTGAGGACCTACCATGAATACCAGACTCCTCAGGAGCTTGGTCCCCTGTGTAAAAAGGCGTGGCTAGAGTAGGGCCTGCGCACATCCTCATTTCTAGACTGCTCCTATGTGCAGTGGAAACAGTGGTCACACGGAGGCAGACTTGCAGCACGGGGCTCCACGCTGGCCAGAGTGCGAGGCTGGCAGGTGCCCGGAGCAGGGTCTGTGTGCGCTGAGCCCCCTCGTCCACGGGGACCAGGCAGTGCTGGTCTCACAGCAAATTCAAGTCTCGCCTTTGAGATTTTCTGAAATATTTTTGTTTTTGTAGTAGTTTTGACCTGTGGCTGATTAAGCTGTGGGACGTGGACTGCAAGTAGCAGGGCCAGGACTTGGGCCAGGACTTGGGCCTGGCGTTGACTAGAAGAAGGCCTGAGACACAGGGCAGGGTGGGGGCGGAAGTGGAGGAATGGCTGTCTCTCCTTGGCCTAGTGAGCTAGATTGCTGGGGCCCAAGTGGCCAGGCAGCTGGTGTGTCCGGTGTCCTGCTGGTTAAAGTGGCTTGGGTTTAAGCACCGGGCGCCATTTGCACTGGTGTGCCAGTGGGCCGAGCTTCACACTGCCTCGTGTGCCTTTTCAGTGTGGGTGACCAGCCCCAGCGAGCGGAGGCCCTGGCAGACCCCTGGTGGTAATGCCGTGTGCTTGGGGCACGGGGCATGGGGACCCTGGCAGGCTGGACAGCCCCTTCCCAGGAGCACCTCCCCTCCTTACCCGGGAAGAATGTGCATCCTAGCGTCCCTGAAGTAGAGAATGGTCCCCCTGGGAGAATGTGCATCCTAGCGTCCCTGAAGTGGACCTCGACATGTCCTCAGTGGAGACGGGTGGCCCCTGCCTTTGCAGGCCCTGCGTTGAGCTTTAAAACCAGGGCATGAGGAGCAGAGCTGGGGGTCACAGAGGCTGGACCCTGAGCCACACCAGAGGAAGGCATCGCCATGGCTGCAGCCCAGCTTCCCCCTGAGGAGGTCTCCCGGCCCGCTCAGGGACTGGCGAACCTCAGTCTGTGTGGGGCAGCCAATGCCTGTCCCCCAACTGAGGAGACCCCTCAGGCACTTTGTTCCTCAAGTCCTGGCATCTGAGGGCCCTTGGGTCCAGGACGCCAGGCCTCGAGAACACACTACAAGGCCGCCCTGGGATGGGGAATGGGTGCTGGTGGTTCTTCAGGGGCTCCCAAGGGTGGTGGTGCTGCACTGGTGGCAGCAGCCTCACACGGTTGTCACACTTGGTGACGGGGAGCAGCCGTTGGGCAGGCTGTCCTGCTCTGTGTGTGAGTCGGCCTGCCTGTTTTTGGCACAGATGATGATAACCCCCCGGTGTCCTTTGTGAAGTTCTCTCCAAATGGCAAATACATCCTGGCTGCCACTCTGGACAAGTAAGTGCTTGATTTGTGTCAGGGGCAGGGTATCTCCCACCAGTGTGGAACTCCGAAGGCTCCTTGTGCTTGGCGTGGTCCAGACCTAGTGTGGCTGGGCTATAGCTGGTCTAGCCTGTGCCTGGAGCTGCAGGCAGGGCAGGCGCTCTGCCCCTGAGCTGCCCCTCGGCTCCTGAGCACCTGGTTTACCCAGACTGGATAGAGTCTCCCCTGCGTGCATGCTTGGCATGGTCCACGTGGCTGGGTGTTTTCCATGATTTGTACCCTCCCTGGGCTCAGGGTGAATCTCACTACCCTGGGTTTGGTCTGTGGAATCTGGAACTGAGGACTTGCCCCACCTTTTTGGGACTGGCAGCTGAAGGAGGGGCTACAGCCCCCAGAAACTGAAGTCTGGCTGTGAGCTGCTCATGTGGGGGGTCCTCCTGCTGGCTCCAGTGTGCCATCAGGTTGCTGGACTTGGTAGACCTGAGTCCCCCTGGTCTGGGCGCCCTTCCCTGGTGGGCTGGGCTTCCGATACCAGCAGCCTCGTGCCTGGTGCTGTTGGTCTCTGGTTTTGTGGCGTGGCGGCAGCTCCTCACCCCTCTCTGTCTTGCAGCACACTGAAGCTCTGGGACTACAGCAAGGGCAAGGTGAGCTCCGGCCCGGGGTTGTTGGCGGTAGTGCGGCATTCTGGGAAGCAGAAGCAGAAGGGGCTGTGGGGCCCACAGACCTGGGGTTTCTTGCCTCCAGCCTGCAGATTGAAGCTTAGAATGTGGTTGGACCCCGGGTTGGGCTGTGTGGGTTCTGTGTATTTAGAATACTTTCCGAAGTCAAGTTCAGCCAGCAGACTGTGCTCGGATCTGAGCGTTCTCCAGAATGCAGGAACCTGGGCTCTGACCCTGCTGCGTCTGCCTTTTCAGTGCCTGAAGACGTACACTGGGCACAAGAATGAGAAGTACTGCATTTTTGCCAATTTTTCTGTGACTGGTGGGAAGGTGAGTCCCCTTTGAGCAGCCTGCCACCCTCCTCCTCTCTTCCTGATGCCACCCCACAGGTGGCTCATGTCCTTCAAGTTTTCCTGAGCCCACAAGGTGTGTGTTCTAACAGGGTCGGGTCACAGCTGTGCAGTGCAGGGGCACCTCCTCCCCTGCTGCTGGGCCCACCTCACTCCTGGGGCCAGCCTCCCTGAGGGGCCGAGCTGTCACTGGCCAGCATTGTCTTCCTGGAGTCAGGATGCTGCGACTGTGGCTTGCGTTAAGCCCTCTGTCCTCTCCCAGGCCTGTCCTCCCGGCCTGGACTCTGGTGTCATGCTCTCTGTCCAGTACCTCAGAGTAGATGGTGACTCTGGGTGGAGTGTGAACGATAGCAGAGCCCAAGGGTGGTGGCTGAAGGGAGCAGTTCACACCCTGGAGGCACTTGGGGGATTGAGCTCATGGGTCTCAGCTCAGGCTGGGGTGAGGGGTCAGGGCGACTGTCAGTCCTGCTGCAGATGGGGAGCTTTGTGTTTTGGGTTGAGCATAGCAGCCACGAGAAGGATGGCGCCCAGGTATGTAGCTGGAAGTTCAGCTGTCCCCATGCTGAGCGCTGGCCTGTCTTCTCTTGTCCCCGGCTATGGTGACTCAGTGGATCGTGTCTGGCTCTGAAGATAACCTGGTGTACATTTGGAACTTGCAGACGAAGGAGATTGTCCAGAAGCTGCAGGGACACACAGGTGGGTCCCCTGTGGGGTGACTGCCTAGGGGCGGGAGGCGTGCTCTGGGGATGTGCTTCCTGCTCCTCTTCCCAGGCCTGCCGCCAGGTGTGTAGCACTGGGCCCCAGAGCTGGTCAGTCCTGGCTTGTGGTTCCTGGTTCATGCCCAGAGCTCTTGGCCTCACCTGCCCTCCTTTTGCCAGATGTCCACTTGGCTCTGTGACTCCCCAGGTGGCTGAGGTGTGCGATGGTCCCCGGTGGCAAGCTGCATTTTCTAGAGGCTCCAGCCTCTTTGAGGATGCGCTTCCCACCTCCAGCAGAGTGTGCTGAGCAGGCGCCTTGTGTCCTTGGCTCTGAGGGGGTGGCTCCTGTGCATTCCCAGTGCCCTCTGCTGTCCCCTAGCTGCCCTTGTCCTTGCTCTTCCACTTGGGTCCTGGGAGCAGCGTATGGCGCTCCTTTGGAAGTCTGAGGGGTGCTGCACTTTCTTCCTGAGGTGGCAGTCTTGGGGCTCAGTTTACGTAAGGCTGCAGACACCTGACAGTGCCAGCCCACTGTGCCAGCTCCTTGATGCCCACGTCCCTGTCTGGTGTGCAGTTGCCTTAAGGTGGCCGAGCATCCTGGTGGGGCTTGGGCTCCGTTCTGTGGTGGGGGGAGGCACAGAGGTCACCTTGAGAGAAGAGCGGCCCCTGCTGCTAGCAGCACTTCCAGCACTTGTCCTGGAACCCTTCCTGGGTGGTCACTGGCTGGGCAGGGTGTGGCCTTGTCCTCCAAGGCCAGCAGGGCAGTGGGGCTGGCCTTGACCCCTTTCTGTTTGCAGATGTTGTGATCTCCACGGCTTGTCACCCGACAGAGAACATCATCGCCTCGGCTGCGCTAGAAAACGACAAGACCATTAAACTGTGGAAGAGTGACTGCTAAGTGCCCTGGTGCCACAGGGGCTGTCGGGACGTTGAGCCTGATGGGCAAGAAACGTGGCAGAGGGGCCCAATTCAGGCCTGAGGTGGCCGAGGGGAAGTGCACGCCACCAGAAGGTTCTAGAGGTTGCTGTGACACTTCTGCCAACTCTGCCCTGTCTGGGAGGAGATCCCAGTCTGTTGTGCTGAGAGGCAACCAGATTTTTAATTTTTTATTACAAGAGTGAAGTTCAATTTATCATGGGTTGTGTTTTTTCCAGTAATTGTTCTGTACATTTTTGATATTTTACTACCCAGTGGGAATGCTGTGACCAGTCCCCTCCTGGGGCCGTGGGCCACTTCCCCAGCCCCTCCCACCCTCGCCTGCCACGTGGTGTCCTCACGCCGCAGCTCTGCCTGCCTGCCTGTCCGTCGACCCCTGCCTGTTGTAGTTCCTGGCGCGTTTCCAAGTCTTCCTGGAAAGTGCAGCGCTGTAAGGTTGCCCGTGTGAAGTCCTGTGTTTTGGGAGTTGGAGGCTGGTGGCCTGGCAGCTTGGTGGCTGCAGACAGTTTCCCCTTCGTGCCCAGCACTCACACAGCTGCACATGAGCTGTAATAAAAGGTGGGATTTTATATACACTTGTCCACAGCGTTCTGATGTGAAGCTCGTCCCCTGGAGGAGGGCAGGAGGTTGGAAGGGGCTCTGTCCCAGCCCCTGCCGTTGCCTCCTGTCTGAAGGCCAGTGGGAGGGGACACTCTCCATTGTCAAGGAGCGAAGCCCTGGAGTGGCCTGTGTGGCAGGAGGTGCCTGAGCGGCTGTAAACAGGTTGGGCTCAGGCCAATTTGTGCGGGAGGGAGGAGGGCAGGTGTTGCCTGTCCCCTTGTTGATGGCCTGAGGACCAGCAGGTCTGCTGCCCCTGAAGGCACGACCTCCTTCCTTCTTGGTGGCTTCTGCTGTGGGCTCCTCAGGGATGCTGGGTGCTGCCCGTGGGCCTGCCCCTTCCAGTCCCCACCCCAGCTGGAGCCTCTGCAGCAATCTGGCAGGTTTGGGAGGTGGCAGCCGAGCTCAGAACCTCAACTGCAGTTTGTCACAGCTGCTGCCTCACTGTGCTCCTGGGGAGCCTGACCCCGAGCAGGGTGGATGCAGGGGTTCCGACCTAGGTCTGCTGGGTGAGACATTGTTGGTGAGGACACGGTGGAAGGCTTGTCCCCTCACCTGTGTGCCCTGACTACAGCAATGCGTGGAGCTGGTGCTGGTGCTTGGGAAGCCTGCCAGGTTTGGGTCTGCAGATGCCTCGGCTAAGACAGGCCGGCTCCCCTGTTAGGGCCCCAGGTGGACAGGCCTGGGAGAGGGAGTTGGGGCTTTCCTGGAGGGGCAGTGGGGTCAGTCAGCTGTCCCTAGCCAGGCTCATGGGGATCCTCCAGTGACTAAACAGGGTGAGGTAAAAATCCTATAAGGAAGCTTCCTACAGTTTCTGTCTCCTCCTCCTGGAAAGATGTAAGCACGTGGGTTATCTGTTCACGAAGCCCACTGCTGCAGGAAGAGGTGGCTTCTAACGCCGGTTGCAGCCCTGTTCTGCCACTTGCTTGACCGTCACCAGAGGGTCCCGCTGGCCTCATGGCTGTGCTGCTGCAGCTCCCCTGGCACTTCCTGAGGGGAGCGGCGCCTGCCCACCCTGCCTTCTGAGGGTACAGCCCCCTCCTGGGAGGAGGAGGAGCTTGCTATGCTCAACGCTGTATTCTTGAATATAGTTTATTTTTTCTACAGTTGAATTCTGTTGTAGATTTATGTAAAAATACACCTCTTTTTGGAAATAAAGATTTTCATGTCTTGTAATTTTGTCCCATAAGAATTTCTTTTCTTTTTTAAATAGCACAAATTTATTTCTCACTTCCATTGACAAGGAGCTGGTTGAAGTCCTTCAAGGGTGCAACATTACAATCCCTGTGTCCAGGGCTTAGTGGGAAGCTGGTTTTGGAATTTGGCCATAACTCACTGTCCTGGGGCTTGAGTGGCCTTTCCCAGGCAGGTATCTCCTTGGTGCACACAGGATATCCCTCACCTGAGCTGAGTGCAGCCTTGCTTCGGGCACTGTCACCTTCCATCCTGCGGGAGCTTGTGTGGGTGAGGGGAGGTGGTGTGCCTGCTCCTCCTGCAACACAGAAAGGGCACCAGTCTTCGTGTACTGTTTCCACTCTGCCTTTCTGCTGTCACTCCTCTGCTAGCCCCTTCAATAATTAGGGTTCCAAAACGTGGGTGCCTCCAGCCACAGTGAACATCAAAGGCCATTTATAGATTTGGGGTTGTCTACAGGATCCCCATGAAATAGATTGATTTTATTTTTGAATTTCAATTTAAATTAGACATTCTCTGAAATTGCATGTGTTAAAGGTAGAGATGTGTAGGGACACGTTCTGGTGTCCACACACCAAAAAAAAAAAGCTTTGATGGTGGCCTTCAGAGATGTGAGGTTTAGAAGTCCTCCCAGTGGGGCATTGTGGCCCCAACTGTATACCCAGTGATTGGAGGCTCACTGAGGCAGGAGGATTGCAAGTTGGAGGGCAACCTCAGCACTATAGTAAAAAACTAAACTGAAAAGGGCTGGAATGTAGTTCTGTGGTGAAGCACACTGGGGTTAAGTCCTCAGTAACAAAACAAAAAATCTCAACAAGTTGTGGGTCCAGCAAGCGCCAGGGGTGCACAAAATGGCCTAAATTTCTAACTCACAATATGATGAGGAGGGTGATGGTCCTTGACATTGGCCCTCAGACTGATCAGTGTCTCCCAGTGTGCTTTGCATGGTTTTAAAAAATAATCTATTATTGTGGAAGTTAGATATTTGTGTTAATTATTGACATTAAGAGTGCAAAGCAGGGGGCTGGGACTGTGGATCAGCGGTGGAGCGCTAGCCTGCACGTGTGAGGCCCTGGGTTCGATCCAAGAAAAAAAAAGGTAAATACCTTTGTGTCCAACTATAACTTAAAAAAAAAAAAAAAGTGCAAAGATGATAAATAACTCAAATTTCTACCATTGCTAACAATTTGGGGATGTCTTAAATGTAGTTACTATTACAGAAGCTTTCAGACAGAACAGTGGAGAGAGGGAGGCCTGGTGTGGTGGCGGGTGCCTGAGGCCAACTGATCAACTTAACCAGATCCTGTCTCCCCTCCCCAAATCACGCAGCCCTCAAGTCCTGTCCTCTGCTGCTGTTCCCTGGAGGTCAGAGTTTGTCCTGTGAGCGAGACTATCCCTACACTGTCCCACCCTAGAACTTCAGGATTTGACGCTCTGACTGCTCAGTTGTCTTGTGCTTTAACGCACTTGCGGACACGCCTGTATCCGCTCGCGGCACCTGGTACCTTTCCATCCCGGACCATGGTGGGTGGGTAGGAAAAAAAAAAAAAAAAAAAAAAACGATGGTTAGATGCCACGAAGTAGGTGGCAATGCCTTAACCGTATGCGTGTTGTTAGGCCCGAGGGCCTCTTCCATCCTTGTCAAGGGGAGTGCTAACCTTCTCTCCTTTCATACAACACGCTTAAGCTTGCGCGAGGTGGCTATTTAAGGACCATTTTCCTGCACACTTTATGGTAATGGTGACTTTCTGTTCGCCATCAGTAGCAGCCACAGGTGGTCATGACTCTTTGACTATTGAGTCACCACTACTACATTTGATCACTTTTATTAATTTGAATAAGAAGGGAGCAGATTTTTTTCTTACGCTTTAATGAATTCATAAATCCAGCCAATCAGGATAAGGGGAACACCGGAAGTCACGAGCGTCTAAGAAGCCTACTCCCCCGGAAACAAAACAGGGCGGGCGCGCACTTCCTACGGATGGGTACACGTCTCACGGACGGCGGGAAGAGGAACCGAATTGTCTGCGGAAGTGGAAATGGCGGGTAACGAATCAGAGGACGAGGATAGGAGATTCCCCGCATCGGACTTCCGGACGCGGCCCACGCGCGGAACTGTGGGTGCTGCGCCTGTTTTGCGCTTCCGCTCAGGTCCGCGCCTGCGCCATGCCGTTCCGCCTTTGGCTGAGGGTTCGAATCCCAGAGCCCGCGCTGCCTCTGGCTCGCGCGTTCTCTTCCGGGCCGGGATGTCCGTGCGGCGCTGCAGACCGGCATCCGGCTGTCGTTCCTGCGACAGGCGCTCAGGCTCAGTTCTTTTCTGAAAAAAAGCCAGTGAGCTCAAACGGGCCAGGCGGCGCCAGCCTGATCGTCACACCACGACTGTGTGTCCACGCGTGCGCTCGTGTCCGCACGCGCACTCCCGCCTCCTTCCCTGGAGACGGCCTGGAGTGGCCTCCCCCGAGCGCCGGGAGGACGCGGCGCCAGGTGTGCCCGTGTGGGCACCGCGCAGAGGGCAGGGCGGGCGCGCCTCGGCCCCGGGTGCCCGGCCGGGGAGCTGGGCGAGCCCGCGTTAGCGACAGCGAGCGCGGGGAGCAGGAGCAGCGGAGGGCAGGGCCGCGGGGGAGGCAGCCCGCAGGAACGGCACGCTGCCCTCAGGCCGCGGAAGGAGAGGTTGGAGCGGGGCCCCAGAGTCCGCAGGGACCTGCGGCCTGGGGACCGGCAGCCCTCACGTCCTGGCCACCTGCCTGCAGTCGCATTTGTCCTGGTCACATTCACCTGGCCTCCGTTTGTTCCAGACCCTGAACTCTGCCATCTTACCCGGAGGCCTGGGGGGTTAAAATGTCCCAGTGGCCTGGTGAGGTTAAGAGAGATGCCCTCGGCCCTCACCACTGCCAGGTCCTGCCCTGACCCCTGTCGTGGCTGGGGAGGGGTTGCAGCCAGGGCGAGGGTGGGCAGCAGACCCCGCACAGGCCTGGGCACCACCTGGGTGGGAGGCCAGGGAGGTCCCACCCAGGTGTTCTCTGACTTGGCCTCCAGCCCATCAGAAAGAGGGTGTCCCAAGGAGGAGGCCACAGGCCAACAGCGACAGCTCCCTGCTGTGGGCAGGAGCTGGTTGGACAGTCTGCTCCTCTCCTGTCTGTCAGCTTCCCTGTGTCATGGCTCACAGCTGGTGGCTTTGGCTGTAGCCCTGCACACGGGAGGCTGTGTTAGGCGCAGGGCTTGCTCTTTCCTCAGTCTGCAAGTTCATGGTCTCTGATTGTTTGGAGTGTGAGGGGGCAGCTGGGTCCTTCTGAAGGCCAGACCAGACCCCTCCCAACATTGGGATTGTTAAAATACACGCTCTTGCCCCCAGTTGGATGCAGGTCCCAGGCCCAGGGATCTGTGGGCATGAAGCCCAGGGTCCTTCTTCATGGTGGCTTGTGTTTGGGTGCAGGTGGGGGGAGTTTTCATCTGTGGACTAGTGACTCAGGATGGAGGAAGACAGCTGAGGGTTTTTGCAGAGTCAGGACCAGGCTGGAAGTCCCTGGCAGGCCACCGCCCTTTCCTGAGATCCCTGCAGACTGGTGAGCTGTTTGTTGGCTGCATTCGCTGAGGCAGCATTTCCGGTGTCCCTGGTGCTGCTAGGCCTTGTGCTTTGCCTTGGGTCCTGTTGACCACCACACTGAGCCCAGTGCCTTGTTGAACACATACCCCATCGGGATGGGGATCACCACCTTAGCCTGCATGCTGGTCTCCGCACCTCCACCCCAGGAAGGAGGAGGCACACTAGGAAGGCCCTTGCACCTGTGTCCGTGTAGCCTGGGGTGGAAACACAGATGGTACCATCCGAGTGTTCGCTATGGGATTTGCTCTGCATTTCCTGAGTTATCAAGAAGGTTCCTCGCTGAGTTTCCTCCCAAGGGCATCCTCAAAGGCTTCTATGTTAAATCAGGAGCTACAGAGAAAGTTCTAGAAGTAAGAAAAGGTGAGGTTACCTTGCTCACTTGTGTTTTCCATACACGCAGGCACACAGAGGAGAGGAACCTGCCTAGGGCCACCTGGCAAATTGTCACTGGGGAGGTTGGGATGGGGACCCAGCTAGCCTGCTCCTAGGAGCTGGGAATGGAGAGGGGTTGGCAAGGGTTAGCATACAGACCTGGAGGAGCTCAGCCTGTGCCTGCCTTTCTTTCAGCTGTCACTGGTAGGGTCACCAGGTAGAACCCAAGGTGCCCAGTGTAATTGGAATCTTGGGTGAACTATCAGTGATGACTTTTTTAGTGCATGTCCCAAGGGTTTCAGAGAACGGGCTTCACTAAAACATTATTTCACCCGAGGCCACATGTGGTGTCAGGTCCTGTGCGTTTATTCTCTAACCTCTGCTGCTTCATAATAGGAGGGGCACTTTTGTCATTTGCCCACAAAGCAGCTTTCCCTTGAGATGCCCATGGGAAAAGGGAGGAAAACTGATGAGTTCTGTGTTAGATAAAATTGCAGAATCCCTTTCTCTGTAAGGAAGGGTGGTGGGCTGGTGGAAACCAGGCCTGGGGGTGAGCGCAGTTAGTCCCATTGAGGCCAGTGCGTTCCTAGCCTGGTGGATTGAGTTCTGTGTTCTAGGAAGTCAGTGTCTGGAGGACGATGGGCTCAGGGAAGGAGGGCGATGAGAGGAAGAGGGGGGCCAGAGGCAGGCAGGAAGGCTAATGGCTTTACCTTGGCCTAATCCTGGCCAGAGGTCACAGTGCACCATCTGGCATACTGCCAGAACCCAGCCCTGTTTTAGGATGTCCTTGGGCCCTGGGAAGTGTTCTTGGACAAGCATCAAATGCTTGACTTCAGGCAGGGGTTCATTCACACCGTTTGGAGCAAAGGCTGCTTCAGCCTGGTTACAGCCTCATATCCAAACCCCTGTGGTTTTGGGGAGCCTGCATTTCTCAGACCTGGGATGAATTCTCTGCCCTGGATCTGGGGAAGGGGGTGAATCAGGACTCAGGCATCTGTTTGGAAGTCTGAGGCTAGTTTGGGCCCCTGGATGTGTCCATTTCCTTTTCCCAGCTCTCTGGATGGCCAGGTGGGCCTGCCCTTTGCAGCAGGAAGCTGTGGATGCCATAGGAAGGAGGGCACCAGAAAGGAGAGACAGTGGGGGCATTGCAGATCAGCCCTGCAGAGCTGAGGTGGAGGGGTTTCTCTGGGAGACACAGCTTCCTGGCAGTGTCTGTGGGGTGAGGGCGAGGGTGTTGTAGGGCAGCCTGGTCCCTGCTGCCCACCTCCAGCGCACAGACCTCCACCACAGCTGGCCTTTCTGAGCTCCTGGAAGGCTCTGGGACAGTAGAGTCAGGGTAACAACAGGTGCTAGAATAGCATCAGGGACCCACTGCCTCTGAAATGGAAGGCCTTGGTGACCTGGGTCCCTCCTGGGTCTATCATGAGCCTTCTGGAGTGACTGCTGGGGCCCACAGGGTCAGCTTCAAGGCCACTATGAAGGCCACCACACTGAACCAGCTGCCTTTGGAGTTGGTGGCTGTGGGCCCTACAGGGACTGGTGGACTACCTGGGTAGTGGTTCCTATCCCTGGCCTTTGCGGTCATCTCCTTGGGAAGAGCCCAGGGCAATGGGGTTTTAGTGTCAGGCCTCTGGGCATTAATATGTGGGCATCCACTGTGGGCCACAGGGACTCCTCTCTGCTGTGCCCTGCTGGGTGATTCTCAAAGCCACCACCAGGAGGCGGGGTGGTGCCGCTCAGAGTTCCGAGGTGCTGAATCAGCCAGGCAGCAAGGCCCTGGGCAAGGAGCGGTGTGGCTCCCCACCTCCAGGCCTCAGCCCCCTGGGCGGGGCTGACTGTCTGGCCTCTGTGTGGGCTTAGGCGAGTGGCCTAGTCACTCTGTGCCTTGGTCTGACCACAGAGCTGCAAGTGGCCACCTCGGCTTGGTCATGGGGAGGGCTCAGCAGAGCCTGGCCGTGGCTGGCTCATTTCCTAGAGAGGAACCGGTGCTTACGGGAGTGTTTACGGGATGCCTTAAGGTGACCCTGGGCTGGTGAGGTGCTGGGAGGCGCCTCAGTGGCCTGGAGGTGGCCCACCTGCAGGGTTCGTGGTGAGAGCCGGCAGTGCCCCCACCTCCTCTCCCTGGCTCTGTCAGAGGTCCACTTTGTCTGTGTCACACACGCATCGGCCCCTCACAGCAGAGGACCTGGGCCCACGGGAGCAGGACCCTGGGCACCAGCTCCTCCCTGGCTCACGGGCTGCGTTTCTGTGGACCGGGGTCGTTTCTGACACTGTGGCTTCTCTGTTCCTGTCTTCTGGTGAGTGAGGGGCTCAGAGGCCCTGGCCAGGAGGCCGGGAAGGACAGCAGGTGAGCTGTTCTGTCTGCTCCACATTCTGTGTGGCATGACCCGGCAGAACTGGGCAGAGCGGGGAGGCTGGACAGGCCTTTTGGCAAGTGACTTCCCAGACTGCTCTGTGTATCGAGGGCCAGCGGCTCAGCACAGGCCATCCCCCTTCACGCTGGCGCCAGGCCCTGCTTATTGTCCCTGCAGTTCTTCCCCACGTGCTTTGCCCCCCGTGGCTGTGGAGGAGGACCCCTGGCTGGGTCCTGGAGTCCTGCCTGAACTTTCCTGCAGTGTCTGCAGGCCCCGGGCAGGGTGGTGGCTGTGGCTGCACTCCCTCTGAGGGATCCCCCCAGGCCACTGGTCAAGCCCGCACAGGGGCGGCCTTTCTGCTACTGTAGGGAGGGAGGATGGCGACCATCCAGGGGATGAGGCCCATCCTCAGGGACCTCTATTAATAAAGTGACCGCTGACCCCTGGACATGCGGTGGGGATGAGGGGACAGAGCATTCCCAGGGCCAGCGTTTGACTGGAGGCCTTCTTGCCTGACCCAGCTGCCTTTAGAGTGCTCGGTGCTGCCCTGGCTGGCCCCTGATGCTTCTGGACCGGAAACCCTGTGTGGACCCAGCACCGGGGCTGCCCTCCCTCTGAGATGTGAACATCTTGTGACCAGCTCCCTGGGAGCATCCTGAGGGCCAGGGGGTGGGGCGGAGGGGTTGGGGGACAGAGCCTGGGCTTCAGGACCACGCTGGATCAGATACATGTTCTCTGCCTACAAGGGGATGGCCCAGAGCTGTTCCAGAACCTTCTCAGGACTGCCCACTGTCTGGCTGGTCATAGATCTTAGGGATGGCCTGGAGAAGGAGTCCTGCTATAATTGTCTGTTTGTCTCTCTCTTTTTTTTTTGTACCGTGGATTGAACTCAAGGGCACTCAGCCACTGAGCCACATACCTAGCCCTACTTTGTAATTTATTTAGAGACAGGGTCTCACTGAGTTGCTTAGCATGTCACTTTTGCTGAGGCTGGCTTTGAACTCGAGATCCTCCTGTCTCAGGCACCTGTGCATCTGGGATTACGGACGCGCACCACGGCCAGCTACAATCCAGTTTTATTAGTGTTTGGATTTCATGCACTATGAAGCAGCCATGGGCCCTCTCTTCTTTGGCAGTGTTGGCATCCAGCTCAGGGCCTTGCCACGCCAGACAGGGCCTCTGCCACTGAGCTACACCCTGGCCCTGCTACAGGCTCCTTATAAGGCCCCTGTTTAAGTCAAGGAAGTTTCTTTTTTTATGGGGGCATATTGGGGATTGAACTCAGGAGCACTCAACTATTGAGCCACATCCCAGCCCCCTTTTTTTTTTTTAATATTTCTTTTTTAAAATTAAATTTTATTTAATCTGATTTGTTATACATGATGGCAGAATGCAATCCCTTTCATATTACACATACCGAGCACAGTGTTTCAAGACAGTGTTTGTACACAAGTATTTTCACACCACTCGGGTCTTCACACACATACTTGGGGAATGATGTCTAACTCATCCCACCGTCATTCCTACCCCTTTGCCCGCTCCTTTCCCCTCCCTCCCCCTTGCCCTATCTAAAGTCCCTCCCTTCCTCCCAGGCTCCCCCTATCGCCATTATGAGTCAGCCTCCTCATATCAAAGAAAATATTCAGCCTTTGGTTTTGGGGATTGGCTAACTTCACTTAGCATTATTTTCTCCAATACCATCCATTTACCTGCAGATGCCATGATTTTATTCTCTTTTATTGCTGAGTAATATTCCATTGTGTATATTTGCCACATTTTTTAATCCTTTCATCTACTGAAGAGCCTCTAGGTTGGCTCCACAGTTTAGCTGTTGTGAACTGTGCTGCTGTAAACATTGATGTGGCTGGGTCCCTGTAGTGTGCTGTCTTTAAGTCCTTTGGGAATAGTCCAAGGAGAGGGATAGCTGGGTCAGATGGTGGTTCCATTCCCAGATTTCCAAGGACTCTCCATGGTGCTTTCCCAATTTGCAGTCCCACCAGCAGTGTGTGAGTGTGCCTTTTTCCCACATCCTCGACAACACTTATTGTTGTTTGTAATCTTTTTTTTATAACTTTATTTATTTTTATGTGGTTCTGAGGGTTGAACCCAGGGCCTTGCACATGCAAGAGGAGCCCTCTACCACTGAGCCACAACCCCAGCCTTGTTGTTTGTATTCTTGATAGCTGCCATTCTTACTGGAGTGGGAGGGTCTTAGAGTAGTTTTAATTTGCATTTCTCTAATTGCTAGAGATGATGAACATTTCTGCATATGTTTGTTGATTGATTGTATATCGTCTTCTGAGAAGTGTCTGTTCAGGTCCTTGGCCCATATATTGATTGGGCTAATAGGTTTTTTTGTTTTTTGTTTTAAATATTTATTTATTCTTTTCGGCGGACACAACATCTTTGTTTGTATGTGGTGCTGAGGATCGAACCCAGTGCCTCATGCATGCCAGGCGAGCGTGCTACCGCTTGAGCCACATCCCCAGCCCAACTAATAGGTTTTTTGATGTTCAGGTTTTTGAGTGCTTTATGTATCCTAGAGATTAGTGTTGTATCTGATGTGCGTGTGGTTAAGATTTGCTCTCATTCTGTAAGCTTCCTCTTCACCTCACTTTCTTTTGCTGAGAAGAAGCTTTTTAGTTTGAATCCATCCCATTTATTGATTCTTAGTTTTAATTTTTGTGCTACAGGAGTCGTATTAAGGAAGTTTGGGCCTAATCTGATATGATAGAGATTGGGGCCTACTTTTTCTTCCATTAGGCACAAGGTCTCTGGTTTAATTCCCAGGTCCTTGAGTTGAGTTTTGTGCATGGTGAGAGATAGGGGTTTGATTTCATTTTGTTACATGTGGATTTCCAGCTTTCCCAGCACCATTTGTGGAAGAGGCCATCCTCAGTCCTTTTTTGTATTTTATTTAGAGACAGGGTCTCGCTGAGTTGCTTAGTGCCTTGCTTTTGCTGAGGCTGGCTTTGAACTCGCGATTCTCCTACCTCAGCCTCTGGAGCCGCTGGGATTACGGGTCTGTGCCACCGGGCCCGGCCTAATTCTCTCTTACTCAGTTGTTTCCACTGGTGTTTGTGGATGTGGCTGGGGACAGGCGGGGCATGACTTCTCCCCCTTCCAGAGGCCCAGATGGGACTGGAGGGTGGGAAGGCCAGATGGGGGTGGGACTGAGTGTCTAGTTCCTGTAGACCCTCAGGGTTGCTTCGGCCAAGGCCCTCAGGGTTCCAGGGGGGCTGAGGGATGGTACACAGTCATCTGGGGACAATGGGCCATGACACCACAAGGGAGCGAGAAGCCCAGAGCGTGGACAGGCCAACTCCTGGCCTGGGCCCCAGGGAGTGAGGAGGCAGGTGATGAGCGGGGGGCCGGGAGCCCTGCCTGAGAGCCTGGCCAGCCTGTGCCGGCCCCTCGGCAGCAGGCGCAGCTTTGGAAGGAGCACTGGGCCCAGAGGCCTGTCAGGTGGGACTTGGGGAGGCTGGCCTCCTGGCAGATGGAGGCTAGTCCTCCCCTGTGGAAGCTGCCTGGACCCCCAGCAGGGGTCACAGCCCAAGCAAGGGCTATGCCTGGCTGCCTGCTGGCCGAGGGGGGTCGTTCCTCGAGCTGGAGAGGTCAGTGGAGCCTTCTTGGGAGTGGCCCTGAGACCCGACACCGAGCTGAGGTCTTGGCCAGCCGGGGTGCCACTCGGTGCCACCCCAGGTTGTGCCTCCACATGGCCCTGTGCTTGCAGGTAGGGAAAGGCCGCGGTTCTGGTGGGGATGCCCTCTGGCCCTTGATGTTTGCCGAGTGCCTGTGCCACCTTCTGTCTCAGGCCGCAGTGCCCATGAGGTTGCTCTCCCTTGGTGGCGCCCGGCCCAGCTCCAGGGCGCAGATTAGCCCAGGGCAGCTCTGGGTCTTCCAGGTGGAGCCGTCAGCTTCCTGATGAGCACTCACCCCGAGAAGGCCCACCCCGTGGGAAGGATCGCCTGCCAACACAGCACCAGGCTCCTTCCCTTGGCCACCAGCACCCACCCTCAAAGATCCGTTCAGAGGTGCCACCATGTGGAATTGGTTGGGGAAGCAGGGGTGGTGCCAGCCTCTGCCAACCAAAGCCTCCTCCTGGTGCCTGCCACTTGGTATTTCTGGCCTTGGGGAGAGGGCCACTGCCTTCTACTCATGACAGAGGAGAAAGCTGAAGTTCAGAGAGGACCCAGCCAGTCCTGAGGAAGGATTTGAAGGCAGCTCTGGTGACAGCAAAGGCCAGGCCAGCCCTGCCCATGATTTTGACAGGACTAAGTCGGTGACCAGGTCTGCGGGGAGCCAGGCCCCGGCCCAGCATAGCTAATGCACTCGGAACTCACTTGCCGTCCTGGGGCAGCCTGCAGTGGGCTCTGAGGAGTGCTCGGCCGCCCTCCCCAGCTTCCGTGGGGCGCCTGCGACTCGGCCCTTGAGGTTGTGCGGTGGCAGCTGCCTGTGGAGAGTCCTCAGCAGGGCCTGGCTCAGGCAGAGTCCCAGTAGGGGTGTGGGAGGGAGCTGAGGAGATGGAGCGGGAGGACAGAAGGGCTGATGGGTACCGGAGGCAGGGGCCCTGGAGCAGGTGGGCACCTGGAGAGGCCCAGGCGAGGGGAAGCAGGTCCCCACAGCAGAGGGGCTAGGGCGGGGTTCTGGCCAGAGCCTCGCCACTGTGCCCCCTTCAGGCCTGTGTCCTCTGGGTCCTGGGCACAGCCTGCGTTGTGTCTCCTAGACTTGTCCAGCTGGTGTGGAGGGCGCCTGGTTCCTGTGGTGGGCAGTAGTTCATCAGGTGGCCTCAGCCATGGTCCCTAGCTGAGGGGGTGGTGGGCCAGCCCACAGTGGCTGTGCCAGGGCTCCCATTCTGCCCCAAGATGGCGGTGACCCTTGGGCATCAGCACCCATGGCAGGTGAGGACTGAGGCTGGGGACGGGCGGCGGGTCCTGAACATCTGTGGGATTTGTGACACAACCCAGGAGCTTTCCCACAGCCTTTGCCAGGCACAGTGGGGTTTTTGAGAAGCAGTAATTTTTAGTTTTATTATGAAAGAGTCCAAGAGAGACCAGTGCTCAGAAGAGGAAGAGCGAGGGGTGATGGGAGGATGGTGTGCTGCCTGGCGCCCCCAGGTGAGCCTGGAACCGCCCGTGTCGGGGTGTGGTGTAAGCATGTGGCACGTGACGTCATGTGTGTGTGGGGGGCCTTGGTGTGTGGCACGTGTCGTGGTCTGTGTGGCATGTGATGTGGCGGGTGACGTGGTGTATGTGGCACAGGTGTGGCACTATGTCATGTGAATATGCTGTGGGATGTGGTGCTGTCCCCGGGGCTCGCCCCCACTGCTCCCCGCTGCCTGTTCCGTGCCTTCCAAGGTGAGATCTGCAACGTGACCTAGAGTCCCCAAGGTCCCCAGAGGTGGGAAGGCTCCCGTGGATGGGCTGTCCTGAATGTCCCTCCACTGACCTGGCCTCCCCGGCAGGGGCGCAGAGTGGGGTGGCTGTCCTCAGGGCTGTCTGTCTGTGGGCGAGGGTGGCCGTGCTCCCATCTCAGCGGCCCAGAGGCTGGATGCCTCCCTCCTCATCCCGCTTAGGGACTGTCATCGAGCATTACCACTGTGGCAGGGGTGGGAGAGGGCTGTGCCTCTTTACCTTTGGGATTTCCCAGCAGGCGGTCTGAGTGGGCCTGGCGAGTATCCTGGCTTTGCTGGGGACAGAGTGTGAGGGCGTCCCCTCGGCGTCCGGCTCCCCTCTGCAGGTGTCCCCAGTCGGCCTTCTCCCCTTCGGCTTGGCTTTGGGATTCGGTCTGATCCCTCAGTGTTTTACGTGCGGGGCCCAGTTGCCCTTCAGTGGTGTCCGGCTGGGGTGCACGCTGGGGGCTTTGAACGGTGTGGCCCTGTGGGGTGTGGTCGTGGCAGGTGGCGGCTGCCCTCTGGAGAGGACGGGCGCTGCAGAGCCAGGGCTGGGCTTGGCTGAGGGACAGGACCGGTGGGTCCGGAAGGAGGGCGGAGTCTGACCTTCCTAGAACACCACGGGCTCTGCCCTGCGGCCTGCTGCCTTGCTGAGCGCTGCCCTCCGGGTGTCCCAGAGCATCTCCTGCAGGAGCCGGGGCAGCGTGAGTGCCCAGACAGCGCCCAGCACCTGTCTAGTTTTGCAGAGATGCATCCTGCTGCACTGCCTGGGCTGGTGTCAAGCTGTGGCGATCCTCTTGCCCCAGCCTCCCAGTAGCTGGGACGACAGCTGTGGGCCACCCCAAGATCACTTGCCTGAGGCCTCCTGGTCCCGCAATGGTCAAGGTTCCCTGGGCCATTCACAGTGCATAACAGCAGAGTGGGTGGAGGCCAGGTTGCCCTGGGAAGGCCACACCCCAGGTGCCCTGGGTGGCAGCCACAATGATGCGCTCTTCAGACCTGTTTTACAGGTGGAGAGCTGAGGCGCAGCTGAGTGAGCGGGAGGCCAGCGGGGGGAGTCCCTTTTCCTGCTCCTGTCCTGGCGCCTTCTGCCCCAGACCACAGGTCTGCTGCCAACCAGGCCTCTTGGGAGAGGGGCCAGCAGCCATGGGGGCTCCCCTCCTGCCGGCAGCCCCTCACTGTTGAGGTGTGGTCAGCTCCACCTGTTGGTGCTGCCTCTGGGTCAGAATGACACCAGGGACGGGTCACACTGCAAGCCCTGTGCCAGGCACGGAGGATTCAGCCACTTGCACACAGCAGGAGCTCAACCAGGATGCCTGGACGGATGGAAGGGGCGCGTCTGTGTGGGAGCTGCTGATGGCCGGCCTTCCTGGAAGCCGGCGCAGGGGCTGCCCGTGAAGGAAGGGAGCTCGAGCGGCCCCAGGGGTCTAGGCACAATCCCCTCCCTGGTGTTGGGACTGCCTCTATCGAGGCAGTGGCTGGATAGCCGATTCCCCAGGGATGCCTGGGCTCAGTCCTCCTGTCTGGGTGACACACTCGTCTAGCACCAGGTCCTTGGACTGCAGAGGATGGTGGGCCTGAGGCCCTGGCTCAGGTTCCCGTCCATCCTCCTGCTGGGGATGGACTTGGTGTTCTCCTACGAAATGTGTCTGAGGAGCATTGTCTGCCCAACCCTGCCCCTGAGGCAGTGCCAGACCCTGGGTCCCCTGTGAGCCCCTGTGAATACACAGGGGCTTGTTCTGGGTCCCTGCCACCTCCGGCTCTCCTGGGGCCTGGCCAGGAGGCCAGCAGAGGCTGGGCCTGACTTATGGCAGCAATGAGCCCTCCTGGTGTGCTGCCGGCGACGGGGGTGACACGCCGACTCTGTACCTGTGTGCCAACCTCATTTCCACCGGCCGGGCCAGCAGACAGGCTGCTGCAGGCGGAGCCCAGATACTCTGGTGGGGCTCTGTCCAGAACCCCGTCTCCCCTTGCAGGCCCTGGGCCACACAGGTCCTCAGGGTAGGGCTCCGAAGCATCTGGAGGGTCGGGCCTCCCAGGTGGGCAGCAGAAGGCGGTGGGGAAAGATTGGAATGTCCCCAGACCTTCCAGACAGGGTGACCCCCAAGCCCCAAGACTGGCATGGGAGTCCCGGCCCCCAGCCTGGCTCCCTGTGGGAGGAGGAGAGGGTGATGGGGGCCCTGGAGCACAGGACCCCCAAATGCGCCTCAGCTGGGAGGGCCACCAGGGACCCCTGCCCATCGCCAGGATTTCAGGCATGCAGAGTGTTTGATTTTCTCCTCACCCCTCCCTGCTCAGAATCCAATCAATCAGTAGAAGAAATCTCTCGTGTGGCACCTTTCTGAGCCCGCAGGCTCCTACAAGATTGATTAACACAAACATCAATTTCTCGGGCCGCACGCCTCCGAAAACACGGCCCTTTTTCAGATTGAATTGCTACTGTGCGCCCGGTGTAAATAAAGGAGAGGGGATAATACAGGAGATTTGTGGCGCGTGCAGGGCCACCACTCCCCCCAGGCTGGTGCTATTAGAGGCTACTGGGGAGAGGGAGGGTGGGAGACAGACAGACAGACGGAGGGACAGGGTGGAGAACCAGAGGGTGGAGCTGTGTGCCTGGCAGCAGGATGGCCGCAGGGATGTGCTAACTGGGTATTTTCTCTGGCCCTCTGGGATGGGGTGGGAGGGGATGGGGGTGGCAGCAGAGGGTGGGAACTGCGGTCCTGCAGCAGTGGAGGGGTGGCCTGGACCTGGCCTCAGGCTCAGGAGGCTCTTCCTGCTTCCTCCCCTCAGTTGGGCAGAGATCACAAGGGACCCCTTCTCTGAGCAGACCCGAGGGAGGCAGCTCAGACTGGAGTCTCGGTGACGCAGGGTCTAAGTGCCTGGCCAGGAGGCCAGGGGCCAAAGCCCAGAGCAGAGGCACAGGAACCGTGGCCCCTGAGCACAGTGGGGTGGGGGCGCTTCCCCCACTGCTGACCCTCCCTGACAGCTTCCTTCTGCTGTGATCAGGACTCAGAGGCCCAAGGCATCCCCACGCCCCTGTGCCCTCCCTCCCTATCCTGCATCCCAGCGGCCCCTGCACCTCCCTGCTCCTCCAGCAGATCCAAGGGGCTTCAGACCAGTGCAGCCAGGAGCACAGGTGGCCAGTGGCTGGGACCATGTGGCAGCCACGTGGAAAAGAAGGAAGAAGCATTGTGTCGGGATGAGCTGTGCCCAGGACACACCCATGTGCTCTTCTCAGCAGGGGTCCGGCCATCTAGCGCCACACTGACTGGGCCAGGTCTCCCAGCACAGGGGCCCCAGAGGTCCTGGCCTGGCTGGCAGGAATCCCTACCCAGACAGGTCACCCGAGGTGGGGGCTTGTGGAGGAAGAACCTGTGTCCAGGGCCAGAATTCCAGCTGCACCCCAGAGGAGGCCCCAGGAGCCTTTGGGGGGGTGACAGCAGGCCAGTGGCCAGGTGCACGGGGTGACAATTTCCATCTTCGTCCTTGGCTCAGGTCTCGGGCTGCATCTCCCTTCCTTGGTCAGCTCTTTCTGGGGAAAGGGGTGTGGGGCCCTGGGAGTTCTGCTGGTTCTAAATGTGGGCTGGGCAAGACCAATCCTGAAGCCACCTGTCAGTGCAGCAGTCCTCAGCTGTGCAAATGGCAGGAGCACGTCCTAGGGTGCAGGTGAGGTGGGGCACGGGGATGTGGCTCAGGGTTTGCAGCAGCCATCTGTCTTGACCACGGCCCTCCCCTGCTTCAAGCCCTCCACGGCTCCTCAGTGCTCTCGGGGTCCAGCCCCAGGGCCTGCCTCTGCCTACCTGAGCCTGCCAGATGGTGCCTGGCTCACCTCTGTATCTGGGCGAAGGACACCCCTGTCGGGAAGGCTTCTCCTGCACCCTTCCTAAGGCCAGCGTGTGCCCTTCAGTCGCCCCAGGATGTGGCTCTTACCCTGGGGAAGTGCTCACTGAGGACACACTGTCCAAGTCTGCTGGTGCCCAGGTGGTGTCCGGAGCTCTCTGTCTAGGGTCCTGCCTTGCTTCTGGAGGTGGGGCCTGCCCTCCCAGAGTCAGGGGCCTCTGGAGAGTGCCTGCACCTTGCCCGCACATTGCCTGCACCTTGCCTGCACCTTGCCACTATGTCCTGAGCACTGGCTCTGAGCCACCCTGACCTACCTCACGGTCAGGTGCTCCCTGGCGGACAGACAGACAGCGTGCAGTTACAGTACAGAGGGAGGGGCTGCAGGGCACGGGTGCTCCCCAGCCCACCTGGCATCCAGGAGGGCTTCCAGAGGAGGAGGCACCTGGGGAGGAGCTGCCCCAGAGACTCACAGGTGCACGAAAGGGGCGGGCACCAGAGGGTTCTGGGCAGGCGGGGAGGCCTGGCCAGACTGGGAGAGACCTTGGGGGCAGGAGAGTGGCCTGGGGTGGGGCAGCAGGTGTGCAGGAGAACAGAGGGTGACATGGCCTGGACCCAGGTGGCTGGGGAGGTGGGAGGTGGGTGGGTTGGGGGATGCAGAGGCAAAGGGACCGCTGTAGGGGCGAAGGTAGGCTGTTACCCTGGGGAAGTGCATGTGTGTCCCTGGCCCCTCCCCCTCCCCTGGACACCCTGCCCCCTCTCCCCCTACCCTAGAGCCCCTGCCCCTCTCCCCTGTCCCTAGACACCCCTGGCCATCTCCCCCTTCCCTAGACACCCCTGCCCTGACACCCCTGCCCCCTCTTCCCTGCCCTGACACCCCTGCCCCCTCTTCCCTGCCCTCAGACATCCCTTCCCCCTCTCCCCCTCCCTAGACACCCTTCCCCCTCCCCCTCCCCTAGACACCCTGCCCCTCTCTCCTCCCCCAGACATCCCTGCCCCCTCTTCCCTGCCCTCAGACACCAGGGGCCCTCTCTCCCCCTCCCTTAGACACCCCTCCCACCAGGCTCTTTCTCCTCCTGCTGGTCTTTACTGCATCTCCATCCTCCCCCAATGAAGAGAGGGTGGGCTAAAAAGGGATGGTGTGCCCACCACTCCTGCCTGAGGGCCCAGTGTGGTCCCTGCGTTCCATAGTAGTCCCAGGTTAATTGTGTCGAGAGTCCTCAGTGGAGAGAGCCCAGAACCATGGCCGTTGTGTTTCTGATGAGCACCAAGAAGCCCTGGCTGGAGAGCAGCTCTGGAACCCTGGGGGAAGGTCTCCCCGAGGAGCCCTGAGGAGCCCTGAGGATGGACGAGGGCCACGCTGACTCTGGGTTTTAGGTGGCATCAAGGGAGTGGGTCAGCCTCGGGGGAGGTGGCGGGCAGCAGGCGGCAGGCACTTGAGCTGAGTGTGGCTGCTGTGGTACAGGATTGCCCTGTCATGGCCACTTCTGCACCTTGGAGTCAGCATATGTGGCCCACAGGGTGCACCTTGAGGCCAGGAGGGAGTGTCTGGGTGGGACGCAGGACCCAGGCCCTGGGGTAAGGACCTGCAGTCACGGGGCAGCATTGGCCCAGCAGGGTTGGGGGCTGGGGCTGAGCAGGATGCCTGCCAGGGAGCTGTGCTTCCTGGGCAGACCCCCAGGAGCCGGCTCACTCCCCCTGCCTCCCTTCTTGCATCAGGAGACCTGGGAAACATGGCGTGGAAGCCATCCCTGGGAACCTGATACCTCTTAACTCCAGGGGACAGGGACAGGGCCAGGCCACTGCGGACTGTGGGAGCAGGACTTGTATTTCTCCTCAAAAGCATCCTTGCCCCTTGGCCAGGTTCTAGACTGGAAGGAACTTGCTGGAGAATCAGCAGCAGGTAATTCTGAGCTCTCCCCAGAGCCAGACAGCTCAGCCCTGACCCTGGGCTTCATTCCACCCAGCAACAAGTGAGCCCTGAGCTCTGGGGATACCTTTGTGGGTCAAAAGGGAAGACCCCTGCCCTGCAGCTCTGCTGACACTGGACCCTCCTGGCTGGGTGACCTTGGATAGGAATCACAGTACTCCCTGCTATGAAGGGAATATTGTGGGCTGGGAAGTGCTAGCTCCCCTCTGGGACCACAAGTTGAGTGACCCTTGGTGCCCAGGCTTCAGGAATCTGTGGGCCTGGTGCCATACCAGGCAGACTGAGCTGAGGACGGCTGAGCCAAAAAGGAGCATTCAGGTAGCCTCCTGGAGTCTGGCTCACCTCTCCTCTGAGCTGCTTCTTGGGGTTGGCCTGGGGCAGGGTGGAATATTGGATATCCAGATATTGGACACAGAGTCCCAGGTGGTTTTCCCTCTTCACCCTCAGCCCCTGCAATCCCTGCTCATCCCATTCACCCAGGGCCACACAGCACAGGGGAAGGGCTAACACCAAGGTTAATGCAAAATATTTTGAATGAAAATTAAAACACAATATATTGATTTTGTGTGATATAGCTAAAACAATAGAGAAAAAATCTTAGCATTAAATGCTTATATTAAAAAAGATCAAAGATCTAAATATTCATAATAAGAAATTTTTAAAAAGGAGCAAATTGAACTCTAAACAAAAGTAGGAAGGAAACAGTAAAGACAAGAGTGAAACAGAAGAAACAATCAAGGAAAGCAAAGCTGCTTTTAAGAACAGATTGACATGATTGACAGGTCTATGATTAGACTGAAAAAGGAAAAAAAGAGAAAAGACACAAATTTCCAAATCAGGAAAGAAACAGGGAACATTATTCTGCTGATACCAAGTTGGCAAGAAGGAATATTTTAAGCAATTTTATGACCATACACTTTCCACTTAGAAGAAATAGACAAATTCTGCAAAAGACAATTTACAAAACTCAGGAAAAAAAATAGATGGTCCCATATAGATGTTAAAGAAATTCAATTTGTTATTAAAAATCATCCAACAACAAACAAACTGACTCTTGGCCTAACTGTCATTTCTGGTGAAGTCTACCAAATAAATGCCAATCACACACAATCTCTTCCAGAAAGGAGCAGGGAGAACAGCTGCCCAACTCTTTTTGAGGTCAACATTGCCCTGATACCAAAATAAGACAAAGACATTATAAGAAAACTGCAGACCAATTTCCCCTATGAACATGGACATACACATCTTTGGTAAAATATTTGAAAGTCAAATTCAGCAAAATGTAAAAAGAATAACACATTTTGCCAGTGGGATTTATCCCAGGAATGAAAGTCTGATTCAGCATTAAAAAATCAATCAATCCAATTAATCATATCATTAGATTAAACAAGAAAAACCATATGGTCACTTCAATAGATGTCAAGATTTTTTGACAAAATTCAACGTCTGTTCATGAAAAATTCTCAGAAAACTAGTGAGAGAAATGATCTTCCTCGATTTTATAAAGAGCATCTATAAAATACCTACAACTAATATCATAATTAATGATGAAATACTAAATATTTTTCTTGAGGATCAGAAGAAAGCAAGGGTATGCAGTGGCATTACTCCTAACAATATTGTACTAGAGAGTCTAGCCAGTGGAATAAGGCAAGAAAAAGAAACAAAACATATACGTATGTACACCTGTATACATATATACACATAAATATACACATATATAGATAATTAGATTGGAAATGAAGAAATGAAATTGCTTGTATTCTCATTCATTATTGTCTATAAGAAAATCTCAAAGAATCTATGAAACATTTACTAAAACTAATAAGTGAATTTGGCAAGGTCACAAGATACATGGTTAATATACAATGAAATAATTAAAATCTTAGGTACTTGAAATAAATCATTTAAAAGAGCCACAAAATCCATAAAATATTTAGGTACAATCTAACGAAGCATGTGCAAGATCTTTATATGAAACCATAAAACACCAAGAAGGGAAAATGAAGACCTAGATAAATGGAGAGAGACACTATTTTTATGGATTGGAGGACTCTGTACTTAATATGAACAAGAGAGTTAATACAATTCCAACAAAAATCTCAGGAGAAATGTCTATAGAAACTGACAAGCTGATTCTAAAATTCATGAAAAGGCAATGGAGCCGGAAGAGACAAAATATATTTGGAAAAAAAAAAAAACACAATAAAAAGACTTGGAGGACTCCTACCATCTGATTTTAAGACTTACTTTAAAGCTACAATCATCAAGACAGTGTGGTCCTGGAAAAAGGACACACCCATGGATCAGTGGAACAAAGTGGAATTCAAAATAGACCCCAATTATATGCTTGATTGATTTGCTAAATTGCATACACAATTATTTATGTATATGCTTAATTGATTTTCACAAAGGTGTGAAATAATTCAATTTGGAAGGAAAACTCTTTTATACAAAATTCAGGAGCAGTTGGATATTCTCATGCAGAGAAAGAGAGAGAGAGGGAGGGAGAAAGAGAAAGAAAAGAGACTTGCCCCATACCTTACATCCAATACAGAAATAAACTCCAAATGGAAGATTGAGTCCTACAGTCCTAGCTAACTTGGGAGGCTGAGACAAGAGGATGACTTGAGCCCAGGAATTCGAGGCTGCAGTGCACTCTGCCTGCCAATCAGGGGCCCGCCTACATTGTGTTTGGCATGAGTATGGTGGCTTGTCAGGAGTAGGGAACCACCAGGTGGCACACACTGATCAGTTGTGGGATCCTGCCTGTGAACGGTCACTGCACTCTACCCTGGGCAACATTAGGGAGCCCCATCTCTTGTTTAAAAAAAAAAAAAAAAGATGAAAGCAAATTTTAAATTTAAAATCATAAAATTTGTAGGAGGAAAGAAGAAGAAAAATCTATTATCTTGGTTTTGGCAATGATTTTTTTTTTTATATCTGTCAACAAAATCACAATTCATTTAAAATTTGGTAGATTAGACTATCAAAACTTCAAAAAATCTAAATGGCAAGACATTCCACAGGTTTAAAGAAAATATTTTCAAGATGCAAATCTGAAAAAAGTGTTTATATCCAGAATATATAAAACACTCTCCAATTTTTAAAAATTGATGGCAGGGACTTGGGCTGCAGCTCAGAGGTAGAGCACTTGCCTAGCACGCACAGGCCCTGGGTTCCATCCTCAGCATCTCATAAAACAAAAACAAAAGCTATAGAAAGCCCTGAAAATGCCAAAGATTGGTGAGGATGTGGGGCAAGTGGGACTCTCAGATATCACTGATGGCAGCACAAGAGGATCCTGCCACTCTGGGATGCAGGGTGGCAGTTTCTTGTAAAGTTAAATACATACTTATGGCATGACTCAGCCGTCCCCCTCCTCGGGATTCACGCTGGATAAATCACATGAGAATCTGTGAATAAGTGTTTACAACAGATTAGTTTATCATTGTTCCAGAGTGGAAACAACTCAAATATCGTCTAACCCATGGCGCATCCATACAGTAAAACACTGCTCAGCAACAAAAACGAATGAGCTATTGATAATGCAAGATTATAAATGAATTCCAAATGAACTATGCTAATGAAAAGAAGCCAAACCCAAAGACTGGTTTATATCCTAGAGCTTAGATTACATCCTAGAGCCAGTAGTGGTGGTGCACACCTGCAATCCCAGCAACTCGGGAGGCTGAGGCAGGAGGGTTGTAGTTCCAGGCCAGCCTTGGCAGCCTAGTGAGACTCTGTCTCAAAATAAAAAGGAGAGAGGCTGGGGGTGTAGCTCAGTGGTCCGTCAGCCCCCAGTACTGTGCATGCACAACACATGACATTGTAGGAAAGGCAAAGGTATAGAGACAAAAAATACATCAGTGCTTGCCAGAGGCTGAACCTAGTATCTTTTGATGTTGTTGAAGTGGTATCATTTAAATTTTTTTTGTCACTGGGAATTGAGCATTGGGGCCTTTTGTATGCTAGGCAAATGCTCTACCACTGGACTACATGCCAGGCTCTAAATTTTTGTTTTTATTCATTTAATCTCATTACATAGAAATAAATATTTTATATGTTGATTTGATATCAAATATCCTTGTTAAACTTTTAGTAATTGTAATCATTGACCTATAGGTTATTTTAGAGCTATGTATGCAATTGTGCTATCTTTGAAAAATGATAGTTCTGTCCCTGGATTCCTATTTTTTTTCACCTTTTATTTCTTTTTCTTACTTTATTGCACTGGCTACTGCTACTACTACAATATGGAATAGACATGGTGAGAGGAGTCCCATGCCTGCTTCTAATTTTGGAGGGAAAGTTTCAACATTTATCCATTAAGGATGAAGAGTACTGCTATCTTCCTATGGGTACTCTTATATTAAGGAAGTTAGTTAGTTCTCTTATTTCCAGTTTGCTGAGAACAGTTTTTGTTTTGTTTGTTTGTTTTTTTGGTAGATGGACATAATGCCTTTATTTTATTTATTTCTTTGTGTTGCTGAGGATCGAACCTATTGCCTCACACATGCTAGGCAAATGCTCTGCCACTGAGCTACAGCCTCAGCCCCAGTTTTTATGTATGAACGTTCACTTTTCTCAAATGTCTTTGTTATGTGTAGTGAGATTCTGTTCTTTCTCCCTCCTTTGGTGGATCACATTGGCTGCTTTTCTAATGATAATAACATGTATATTTCTGATAGAGGGACAACTCTTTAATGATAATCTGTCCTTTTTATTGCATCAGTTTGTTAATCTTCATATTTTTGCACTATATATTTATGAATATCTATATGTCTATCTATTCTCCTCTGTCCAGGGTTGGGACTACAAGGTCCCCGAGGTGTAAAATCTAAGTTGGTCCTGCTCTTTTCCAGTCTGATTCTTGAATGTGGGGCTCTTGGTTCCTCGCTCATCTCCTGGCCTGAATCCTCTCGTGCGTTTGGTTGATTTCTAACTCACCTACCCTTACCCCGTGGTTCGAGGCACACATGCTCTGCTTTCTGGTGGGGTCTGCAGGTCTGAGGGTCACTGCTGTTCTTAAGCATTTGGTGGATCTAGAGGTGGGGTCACCCAGTCCTGGGCTCTCTTATGGAAGTTCTGTTTAGTTACTGATTAAGTTCATGTTACGATTAAAGGACTAGTTTTTCTTTTTCTATTAATTTTCTATTTCTTCTCCAATTTGTTTCAATGTGTCATGTATTTATTTACTGTGAAGAATTGCCCATTTTATCTAATTCCATACAATTATCAGATGTATTAATTCACTTTATTTAGTTTTGTACCAGGGATTGAATCCAGGGTGCTTAACCACGGAGCCACATCTTCAGCCCCTTTTATTTTTTATTTTGAGACGGGGCCTCACTAAGTTGCCAAGGCTGACCTGGAACTTGCCAGCCTCCCGCCTCAGCCTCCTGCCTCAGCCTCCCGAGTCCCTGGGGTCCTAGGTGTGGCCCCTGCCCCTGGGGACTTACTTTCAGCAGATGTCAGGTTTTCACCCTCATCTTCTGGACCTGAGCACCTTGTTGTGGGGTCTGCCATGTTGCCATTTGCGATTGATCCGTCCCTCTCCATGTCTTTGTCTCTGGGTTGCAGGTTGTGGGCCTGCTTCGTCCGCTCCTACCCCTTCCACCTCCTTCATGTCCAGCTCCGACTGCTGTCCAACATCTGCCCTGGGCCTCATTGGCATGTGGTGCTAACGTGGCCTTTCTGCAGTGGACACGGTGGGCACAACACTGACCCAACTGTGGAGGCAGAGGTCACCTCCTCAGCTGCAGTGTCCCGACAGCTCACCCTCAGTCCAGGGCTGCCCAGCCTTTCCCCTGTCCCTTGCCTCAGTGGACATAGTCTGCCCTGCCCACAGGGCGTGCTGGGCGTCAGGCCGTGTTGCCCTGCGCCCTCTGCTCTGGTCCTGGGGTGGGGCCCTCGTTTTGGTCCTGCAGGCTCTGGGTCACCTCCTTCTACGCCCATTGCTGCCTTGAGGGGACAGCGTGGGGGCAGCGTGCATCTGCAGGCTTTGGGGTCACAGAGCCCTTGTTTGGAGAGGGTCTGCTCCGTTTGTGGGCTGTCGCTCTGGGGACCAAAGGCCTCCTGGTGTTCTCTGGGTGGCAGCAGCCCTGGCTCGCCGGCTTGAGAGGAGTTCTGCGTCCTACCAAGCAGGCGCCAGGGGCTTGCTGTGCCTGTGGCTTCACAGGCTGGGGATGTGGCTCTGCAAGTGGCCTCTGGTCACCCTCGACTCAGGGCCTTCTTGCCGCTGTCCTCTGACTGTGACCTTCCTCCTCCGGCCTCCTACTCAGGGTGACCTGCCCCACCCTTCCTGTTTCGGCCTAAACCCACTTCCTCAGAGACAGGAGCAGGAGGCCCCCACTCGCCTCCCCTGGCCCCCAAGTTTGCCTTTGGGGAATCATCAGCCAGGCCTGGTGGCCGTCCTCTGGAGGACCTTCCAAATCCAGGCCCTTCACCATCCCCACGGCCTCCCAGGGAGTCCAGGGAGGCTGGCCTCACTCCTTTCCCCACCTCTGGGCACCTGACTCTGGGGCCTGGTCTACCCTCCGGGCAGTTGCTCTGCACTGCCCGCTCCCTACCCTCCCTGAGGGGCGTGTGGAGGCTCCAACTTGGAATGTGCACATCTCTTGGAGAGGGCCAGGGTGACTTCCTGTTTGAAGACTTTCTAAGTCTATGGAATTTCAGAAATGCTCTGTTAATAAGAGCAGAGGTGACCTTTGACCTCCCTCCCCCCCCACATCCTGTAATCGGAAGCCGGGGACTGGCTTCTGCCCCACCTACCCCAGGGGCAAGGAAACATCCCTGGGAGAAGAACCCTTGCCTTCTGCCCTCTGTCCTCGCTCTGGAAAGTTCTGTGCCCTCCCCTGGGGGGTGGACGAGGGAGACAGGGCCAGAGCACTTCAGGGGTGCGGAGTGGGGTGCCCACGCACAGATAGTCCTCTGGGAGGTGGGAGGCTGGGGGAGGAGGCCCCTGAGTACGTGGGGCTGTCTGCTGACTTAGGGACCCGCGAGCCTCACTCTCCACGGGGAGGGCCGGTGGAGAGCCGCCAATTTAAGAGCTTTATTTACCTTGAACCACTCAGCCAGGCAGACACATTATTTAGGGACTAGAATAAAAAGCCATTCACTTTACTTCAATTGACCATTAGTTCAATTTGCGTGTTAGTGCAGGTAATTACTCCAGTAATAACACGCAGTGATCGTCACTGATTGGGAGGCGGCTGGCTCTGTATTAATGCCGCGTGCCATATATACTAATTACCCATGTGTTACCATGGTTATTTGCACGGACGCCGTGCTAACGACACCCTGGAAACATAAAGCAATAGCGGGTTTTGAATTAAATCTTTGTGTTCTCTTAGAGCTAAAAGTGCATTTCACATAAAATAATCATGAATAAAATGAGATCATCTTGGCGGAGTTGCCAGGAAGCTGATTAACTGAACTGCATAAATGTGACTTTGCCCCACTCCAGAGCGGAGCTCCCAGACGTTGTGGGGTTGCTAGGCAACGCCCCAAGATTACATCACTCACACAAGCCGCGCTGCTGGCGATGTCATGGTACATATTTATAGCGCCTCCGCAGAGAGGTGTGCATTATGGAGAGACTTATTTTTCTCCCAGATGATGGGTATGAATGGCTGGCGGCCCTCCAAGGGCTGTGGAGACAGAGGATTGGGGGATACCTGTGTGGCACTCCGGGGTGTGATGGGAGCTGTTTCCACAGGTTACGCTAATGGGTGTAAATGACAGGTGCACGGCACAGTGGAGGAGGGTCCCAGAGCTTGGTCGGGGCCTTGCCACCTTCCTGCCTGTGAAGGGTCAGCTGGACAGGTGCCTGGGCCTTGAGGGGGGCACAGGAGCACCACCCTCTGAGCAGGGAAGAGCCCCACCCCTGCACCATGCTCCACCCACAGCTGGCACCAGGTGACCGGCTGAGGAAGGAGCACGGGCCGGGGGTGCTGAGCAGCCCGTCCAGGGGGCTTCAGGGGAAGCCAACGGCCAGCAGAGAGGAGGGGGGGCTGACTGGCTCCCCACACCCAGTGTGCATGGTCCCAGGGTCAAGTCCGAGTGCCTACTCAGCACAGGCTGCTGGGAGCTCATGTCTGGGGGGCACTGGAAGGGGACCCATGGCGGGGAGGCCGCTTGGAGCTCGGGTAGAAGACCTGCTGGGGGCGCTGTTCCTTAAGTGGGCTCTGGATCTCTACTGGGTCCTGCTGACCCTGTGGCACTGTCCTGGACACTCCCGGCACTGTCCTCTGCTGGGTCCCTCTGCCCAGCTCAATCCTGTCTGAGGCCTTGGCCCTGCTGTCTCCCCAGCACCCCAGCATCTTCACGCTCACCCCTCACCCAGGGCTCTGCTCTGTGGCCGTCCTCCCCTCGCCCTATCCTGGGCCTGTGTGGCTCGTGGTGGCACACAACATGTTCTTTAGGGACACGTTCTTTATTGGCCGAGGTGTCCCTGGTGTCCTTCCTGGGACAGGAGTGCTACTGGAGCCGCTGTTTCTGTCTTGCTCAGAGTGAGGTTCAATGTGGAGTTGTCAAGTTGGTGCCAAATTGGAGATGGTGTGGCCAGGAGGTCACAGGCCAGGAGGGATGGACATCGTCAGCCTAGTCCCGTCAACCTCTGTCCCCCACCTGGGAATGTGGTCTGAGTCCTTGCTGGTGGCCCAGGGGTGGCTCTATCTTTGGCACCCGGGCTGGACCGGGGCGGGAATGGCTCTGGAGCTCAGGGAGCAGCCTCTCTCCCCAGGGGTCAGCTCAACCGCTCAGTGGGGAGGGACTCTCTGCGTGCCACAGTGAAGGCCCCATGGAAGGGCTGATGTGGGCCTTGGCCCCCGGGGGTCCTCCAGGACCTCCAGCGGGCCCTCCAGGGTCAGGCCAACAGCCTTGGGGCTGGGCCCCCAAGGGCACACGTTTCCTGTAGCAGGAGCAGTGGGCTGGCTTTTGGGGTCAGGGCCTTGTCAAGGCTGAGGGGTTGGGACCGGATGGTGGAGATCCCCAGGCCCCTGGGGCGGGGCTTGGAGGGCATCTGGCCCTGTGGCTGAGAGGGGGAAGGGCTGAGGGGAGGACGAATGGCCCTTACAGCCTGTCATCGTCCCCAGATCTCGGGGCTCAGGGCGTGATGCTCATGGTCACATGATCTAGCTCCTTGTTCTTGCTGACGCTGCCCCTGGCCTCTCGGTTCCAGTGTAGGTGACACTTTTTTGGCAGTGCTGAGGTTTGCACCCGGGGCCTCGCGCATGCCAGGCAGGTGCCCTACCCCTGAGCCACATCCTCAGGACATTTTTTAAAATTTTGAAGCCAGATTTCTCTCTGTTGCCCAGGCTGGCCCTGAGCTCCTCCCCCTCAGCCCCCAGTGCAGCGGGGACTGTGGTCCTGGGCCACCTCGCCTGGCTAGAGTCCTGCTTGGCCAAGAGCCTACTGGAAGCCGTACCTGGAAGGGACAGGGTGGAGAGTGGCGGGGGCGGGGACGCAGACCTGCGGGTGCAGGAGGGTGTGCGGTGGCGTGGGCCTGGGGTGGCTCACGGACATGGTGGGCTGACTTGTGGGTGCCCCAGGTGGAGGGGACCCCGCAGCTCCACGTTTTCCTTGAGGCTCGTCTGAGTCTCCTTGTCTCAGGTGAGTCTCTGAACGAGTCATGCACAGGCCTGGGACCCATGGCTCCCAGACCACCCAGAGCCCACAGTGTCTGCTTCTTAAATCACTGGAGCAAATCCAACAAACAGGCAGCAGCCACTTGTCACTTGCCACCACCGGGATGCCACCAAATGGGACATCTACACACCCAGGGGGCTGCAGTGGGGACTGGTCGTGGAACTGCCCCCCACCTTGCCCTTGTTGGGGTGCCCATGGCAGAAGATCTTGTCACCAGCCAGGCCCAGTCTGGGGACAGGGATGAGGCCTGGTACCAACAATATCTGAGAGGTCCCAGGAATTGGGCCAACAGCTGGACCCTGGGCTGCTCATATGCCAAGGCTGGGTGCCGCCCATGGCTGGGGCAGTGTGGCAGTTGCACTCTGTGTCCCTCTCTCCTGCAGCACCCCTGGTGGGAGTGGAGACCGAGTCCAGGTTCCTCACTGCGTTGCCCTGAGCATGTCACGATTCCATTTGGGGGCTGAGGCGCCACGCAGGGTCAAAGCAGCCCAGGGAGTGGACTCTGCCTGGCCTCCTTTGCAGAGGTCTGAGCGCTGTCCAGGCTGGCAGGGGCAGGAGTCTAAGCGGAGCCTGGCAGGTGCTGCTGACACCCGTGTGGGTCGCCGAGTCAGGCAGCGAGTCCCAGAGCTGCTTTATAGACCACGCGGGGGATGGGAAGCCCAGGGGCCTGGACTCCCTGCTACAGGGGTGTTGGCGACCCCTGTCCTTGAGGTGGGGCCTGCTGGGGTGGGCGAGGGCCCTGCTTGCAGTGAGAAGGGTCTGCGGAGGCTTTCTGTCCCCTGGCCTTTGTTGAGCACCTACTGTGTCAGTGTCACGGCGGGGGGCGGGGGTGCCGTGTCCAGCCCCAGATCCAAGTGCCCCTGCCCTGCCCGGAGCCCGGTTAGACTGGCCTAGGAGGCCTCGCTTTCCTGACCTGCAGACGGGGAGCTGCGTGCCCCACAGGTGGAGGTGATGTGGAAGTTGTAGGCAGGCCACAAGGCCATCAGGGGCTCCGGCCTCCCCTGCCTCCCTGCCTCCCTGCCTCCCTGCCCTTGCTGCCTCCTGAACAATGGCCTCCAAGGTAGGGCGTCTCTCTGTGACTCCAGAGGTGATCTAGCAGGTGAATGTTTTCAGGACCCATTGCATGCAGTCTGCTGTACAGTGAGCAAGAGCAGGAAGTAATTGGAACACAGGATGTGGCCCCGTGGTCAGTGCCATAATCAGGAATGGGGCCTCGGGGACTCCCTTTCTGGTTTTTGTCCTGGCTCTACCACCTGGAGCTGTGTGACTCTAGGACGTCACTTTGCCTCTCTGTTCTGATCTGAGGGTGGAGTGACGATACTCTGCCTCCTGGGTTGCTGGAGGACCAGCCTTAGCAATACTGGGGCCAGTAGCCGTGGGTGTTGCTCTTCTGCCAGACCCCAGAGGAGCTGCCTGTCTGCCCCCAGGAAGCTGCCCCTGTGGGTAGTGGGGGGTTCACCACCTTGGGTGCCCTCTGTGTGCCTGCAAGAGAAGCAAAGAAGAGCTTCTGAGCCCAGAGAGGCAGAGGCAAGCATAGGACCACATAGGTGGGCTCTAGGTGACCCCTGCAGGCCTGGTCCCAACCTGTCCCCAGCCCTGGGCTGTGGGGGTGCAGAGGGCACTCAGCCTGGGAGGGCCGTGGCCTCACTGCCCGCTCTGCGAGAGGTGCTGTAGGACACTCTGGTAGGGCAGGGCGGTGCAGGAAGGCCACCCTTTGGAGGGGGCCGGCTGCCCAGCCCACTTGTATCCGTGAGCCCATGGGGAGGCAGAAGAGCTGGCCGACAGCGGCTGGAGCGCTGGGGTCGCTGACCTCTGTGTCAGTGGGTGGTTGCCCACGGGCCTTTCGTGAGCTGCGGACCCTGGCTTGGCCTTCCTGCCAGGCTCCCAGGAGGGAGCAGGGCCGGGGCTTCCCAGCTGCAGGCTGTGGCTTGACCTTGACCTTGGCATGTGGGACCAGGTCTGTTCCTCATGGCCATCTGTCCAGGGACCTGGAGGTCTGCAGATCTCAAGGCGGGCTGGCCTCTTGCAGGGGACTCCACATCTCACCACAGACTAGAGCCAAGCCTCCCCGGGGGTGGGGATTTCTTACCTCTTGAGGTTCCCAGGTCCTAGCCATGGGGGGGCCCATGGCCGGGCAGGTGGTCAGCAGCCAGTGTGGACAGACAGACAGCAAGGAGCACAGACGCGTCTGCTGCCAGCCCTGCTTGCCTGGCCGCGGACATTTCCCTAACACCTGATTTTTCATTAGGAAAGTGCACAGGCTTCGAGCTGCCCAAGGTCACGGGGCTGCGGGGGGAGCCGAATGAGGCCATTACGCTGGCCTCTAATGTCCCTGCGGCCGCGGCACCAGCTGCCTCGATCAAGCATCCGGGACACTCCAATTTCCGCCTGTCCCGCGGCGATCATATCAGGGCCTGAGTGATCTCCTCACAGCGGGCAGCAGCCGCACAGCACAGGCCGTGAGCTAGCTGCCCCCCACAGCCACCCTCTGAGCCCAGCCATCCCCGCCCTTGGGAACAAAGGGATGTCCTAGCCGAGGCCATCAGGGCTGAGCAATGGCTGCGTGGAGCTAGCTCCCCACACCTCACCCTTGGCCCCCGCGAGTTCAGGCTCAGTTCACCTGCTGGCTGGGGACATGGGCCACTCCCTTCTGCGGCTGGAAGGGCTGGGGCCGGGGTAGCTGCAGCTGCAGCCCTGAGGGTCACTGCATGGAGGTGGATGGGTAAGGAGGAGCAGGGCTCAGAAGCCCCCCAGGCATCTCAGGCGTCCCCAGGCCTCAGTCACCTGTTTATAAAAGGCCCGTGATTCTAGGAGGTGAGGGTGGGTGGGGGTTACAATGGCCCCGAACCTGCCAAGGCAGGAGCTGGGGTCTGACCCCTGAGAGATGGCTGGGGCCTCTGGGCCGCTGAGCTTCCTCCCCAACTCCACGCAGCACCCGCATTTGTGGAAGGCTTTGCTCTGGAGCAGGCGCTGGGCCGAGTCTTTATTAGAACCTGGCCAAGAAAAATGGGGACAACCCAGGAGTCCCTCTCCTGGGGAGGGGGAGAAGTCCTGGCCTGTCCCTGCTACAGGGAATCCTCTCCCCCCAAGCAATGAAAAGGCAGGACACCACAGGGACCCTCTGCTACTCCTGCTGACTCCACAGGCAGAGCCTTCGCTGGTGTCGGACGAGCTTGGCAGCAGAGGGCCGTGGAGCTTTGGGGACAGCGGAACATGGTGTCGCGTCTGCGTTGGTCGAGACCCCGAGCTACACTGGCGCCGCAGCTTGCAGTGAACGTCGTCTTCCCCACCTTGGCCCAGGCTGCCCTGCTTTGTCCCTCCGTCCCCCGAAGGGGTGGGGTCTCCTCCCACAGTGGGCAACATGGGGCTCTGCCATCAAGGCCACCTCCCTGTCCTCCCCTGGCTTAGGAGGCAGTGCCGACTGGGATCAGCCTCCAAGGGGGCGGAGGGCTTGGGCTGCAGGGGGCTCTGTCAGGCTGAGCTCCCCCAGGGAGTCTCACCAAAGGCACAAACAAAGCAACAGAGAGTCCTTCCAGCAGGGACGACTGGGCACCCAGGGACGGAGGGGAGGAGCTGAACCTCAGAGCCCTTCGGGTACTGACATGGTAATGGGGACCCGCATTTTCTGCAGGTGCATCTGTGCCTGCCCCCACCTTGGGCCTCGGGCTCAGGACAGGGCCGGCGCCTCCTCCAGAAGCTCCCCACCACTGACAGCCTCTGCTGAGGCCGGCCGGTGTGGAGGCCTCTGTGGATGGCCGGCTCCTCCTGGAGGCCCCACCCTTTGCTGTGGTCCTGATGTCACATCTGCGTTCACTGGGTCCTGGGCCTCCAAAGCCTGTTTTCCTCTCCACCAAGCTGACAGCCACCTGTCAGGGCCATCCTCCCAGCAGGCTCCTCTCGCCTCCTCGTGGCCACAGCGTGTGGTCAGGAGGGTAAGAAACTAGCAGGACAGCAGCCGCGTCCCTGGGTCTGCACCACAGACCAGGGACAGTGCATCTGGGAGATCCTCATTCAGTGCTGAGAAAACAAGGTCCAGGCCCAGCAGATACCAGGCACCAGTGGGCAGGACGCACCCCCAGCCAGACTGCCCTGGAACAACCTGCCAGTGTCCCCAGGTGCAGCCACTGTGAGCATCCCGGGAGGTGTGGTGGCCTGGGCCACTGGATTGGCCTGTGGCTCTTACCCCCTGAGTCCAGGGTGCTCTGAAAAGAAACTCAGATGACATCACTCATCTCACTCATGATCTGAGAAAACACACACACACACACACACACACACACACACACACACACCTGATTGTAATGCACGGAATTAAAGGGAAATCCTGATAATAAAATAATCCACGTTTCAGGTGCGAATGCCTGACCCCAGGAGGAGCCCTCCAAGACTTGCCTGGGTCATCAGATGCCTGTGCCCACACCAACTGCAGATGGGGCCAGGAGACCTGTGGGGTTCCTGCTCAGGAAATTAGAAGCAGATTCAGAAGAAATTAAAAGCACTTATCTGAAAGCTGGGTGGGCTGTGGGCATCACTGAATGTCACTACAAAAACCAAACTTCTCCGAATATCCAAAATGCCCCTTGGGCTGGATCCACTGGTGAGGAGCCACCTGACGTACCCCAGCGACACACACCCTGGGGACATGAGGAGCCTGCAGGGAGGGGTCCCTGCTCAGGGCCTGGAGGCCACTGGGTGGAGCTTGCTGCCCGTCATGTGTCTGAAGGGCAGGAGAGTGGACAGGACATCCAATGGAGAGGCCAGGGCCAGGGCCTGAGCAGGAGGCCCTTGTCCCGGGCTTCAACAAGCTCTAATGACGTTTGGACACAATATTTGCATTTTTGCAAAGTGGGCTGGTCTGCTTAGAACTGCCATCCTCCCACCTCAACCCCCCGAGTAGCTGGGGCTCCAGGCCTGGGCCATGTCTGGCTTAAATGTTTTAAAAAGCAAAATTAAATCAAAATTGAAGCAAGATACCAAGGACTAAGGGCACGTCGGGGTTTCCATGAAGGTCCGGACCCGACTTTCCCTCTAGCTCGGCTCCAAGGGCCAGGCAGGGCCTTGTGGGAGCCCTGGGCTCTGGAGGCCTCTCTGGCAGAGGGATTTGTCGGCCCAGCTTGGGCTAGGGAAGGATGGGTGCTCTGAGACCCGGGACCCTCGGCAGTCCTGGACACCGGTCAGGGTGTGGCTTTTGCTGCCGGTTGGGTCCATGTCTGGCTGACCCAGAGCCCAGGAGGCTTGGGGAGGAGGGGGCCGAGCTGGGTTCCGACAACAGCAGGGACCGTCTAGACGACCGGAGACTTGGCCTCACGACCCTCTATGGGGTTCCGCGAGTGAGGATGTCAATGACCCTGCAAACCACCTGTGGCTCTGGCCTTGTGGAAGCTTCTCAGGTGCCTGTGCAGGGCAGGGGGCCGCAGAGGTGGGGCCTGCCGCTTGGCCCTCCTCCCAAAACGCCTTCAGCTTTGCCGCCTTGAGCTTCTCTCTCTCCGGGGCATCCCCCACCACCCTGCAGGACTGAGCTGAGTCCACTCTGGGGGCAGGCAGCCATGTTCTCAGCCTCTCCTGTGCCGGGGCTTCTCAGGTGTGTTCCCTGCGGCTGGGCAGCTCAGGTGCTGGAGCTCAGGTGGCCCCATCACAGATGGGGAGGCCCGGGGTGGAGGCCGAGTCGCCTGGCCGACCTCTTGCTTGCTCCAGCCCTCCCCCGCTTGGCTCTGACCCCCCCTCCTTCAGGGTGAGACCTCCCCGTGCCCTCTCCCTGTCACTGGGCCGGTGACACCCGCCTAGTTCGTCTGGCGGGGATGGCCGCTGGCCCTGCGTGGAGCTTATTGCATTTGGTGCGAGCAGCTCCGATTCGCGGGTTATTGGCTCATTTTTCATTTTGCATCTGTAGTAACCAGACTTGGAAATGGAAAGTCGCAAGTTGCCTGACTGTGATGGAAGAGGGTCGCCGTGACACCCAGATCCGAGAGGGTGGTGGGAAGGCAGCTGAGCCAGGAGGCCGGAGTCCAGCTGGAGCCTCAGCCTCCCAGGGGCGTGGAGAGGGAGGCCCACCCTGCAGAGGTCTTGGCAGCACTGTGTGTCTCTGAGGCCCTGGACGGCTCTGCGGCCTGGTTCTGGGACCCCTCAGGAAACAGCTGGGAGGAGGGGGCACAGGATGGCTGCCTGGAGGGGTCTCCCCTCTTGCACAGAGCCCCCACTGTTTTAGTTCTGCAGTGACCCATGCAACACACCCGAGCCTGTCTCCGGGGCTGGTGGGGTCTTCAGAGGCCCCCCCTTGGGATGAGCAGTTATCACAGTGAGCACTGGTTACTGCCCAGTCTTAGGAGCCCGAGTGACCAGTGGAAAGTCACAGAAAACTAAGGGGCAGGGCTGGGGCTCCCATTCGGGGTCTGGACCCCTGCCTGGACCTCCAATCCAGTGTCCAGTCCTCACCCAACCCACGCCACCTACTCCAGGGCTCTATGGGGACCTGGGGCTGGGAGGTCAGGCCCTGCAGCCATGATCCAGTAGAGAGATTGACCGTGAACTTTCCAACATGACTCAGGGCCTTGGGGAGAGACTGGCTCTCCAGGAAGGTGACCCAGGGATGGGCGTGGTGGTCAGGGGTCTGCTCTGTGGAGCTGGGCCGGGCCCAGGGCGGGACTTTCCCAGTGGTCTCTGGGGTCCCAGGACTCTTCAAAATGGGGTAGCAGCTGCTGAATGAAGCCAGTGCCAGGAGCCAGCGTGGCTCTGATGGCCAGGCCTGAGGTGGTGGCCTGGCCAGGATCGGTCCTTCACCACCAGATCCTTGTCAGGGGCTCGGGCACCAGGAGCAGGTGGACACCCACCCCTCACAGTGGGGGGCACCTTGGCACCTTTTCATTTTTCTGTGGATCTAAAGCAGCTCTTTAGGAAATCGTCTTGAAAAACTAACAAACCCCTCCCTGAACCCTGACATGGAGACGCTCTGGCACCTGCTCCCGTCCCCTGGCGAGGAGTGGCGGTGAGGGTGAAGGATGGCAGGGCTTTCCGAGGTGTGTCTGTTTCCAGGGGCAGCGACACCCTCAGGGTGCGTCTGCATTTGAAGGCTTTGGGTCCCTTGGCAGCATGTTCCCTGCCAGTTGGGTGAGGTGCTGAGGCTGCGAGGCCCAGTGGACACTGACCGCCCAGCAGGGTGTAGCCCCCACCCGGAGCCCCGCAGCCCCGCGGCCCCGCGGCCACTGACCCTGCTGTGCCTGGCCGGCTTACTCTTGCTTCCTTCCCTGGCCCTGGCTTCTGTGTTGACACTGTTGCTTGCCGTGCACAGAGGATGTGTCCACGTGGCAGGAGACAAAGGTCCCCGGCTTCTTCTGATCTTTTTTCCCTAGTGGGCAAAAGCGCAGGAGGGCAGGCCCGGGAGTGACCGGTCAGCAAGGACACTGGGGGGACGGGATGCCCAGAAAAGGAGCCCAGGATCAACGTCACCGGCAGCCATGTGGCAGGTCCAGGTGGGATTTGGAGTGAGAAGTCAGGGGTGTCCAGAGGTTAGGAGAGGCCGCCTGCAGGTCGGATCCTGGGCGGACGCCGCGTGGGAGCCACAGCCAGCGTGGCTGAGAGCATGTCCTCCTAGGGGTCCCAGGCTGCTAATGCCCCTCCTCTAAGTGACCTCCATCCACCAGCCCTCCCAGCACCCCCACCCCGCCTGAGAGCCAGCCTCCCCGTCCTCTCCTGCTGCGTCACTGCCACTGGCCCCTGGGCTCCAGCAGCTACTGACACACCGGGAGACTGGGTGGCTGGCACTGCCCAGCACTGAGGGCTGAGGGGAGCCGGGGCCGGGTCTGGCTCAGGGCGTCCGTGAGTCCTGCAGGTCGGGATGGAGTTCCTTCCTTAGGAGTCGTTTTCACCGAGGGGAAAGCCACGGACTCCAAAGGCAGTCACTTCCCGACCTGGGGCCGGTGGCCCTCAGAGCACGCGGTGCCGTACAACCACCTCCTCACGCAGCTTCCCCCCAGAACCCGCCCCGTGGGACAGACAGTCCTCAGTGTCCCTCTCCCGTGCCCAGAAGCCACATCTGCTCACCACACCCCTCGTGGCCCCTGTGTCTGGCTTCTGCCATGAGGGAGGCTGATTCCGGCTTCTCCGTGCTGTGGCCTGTCTGAGGTCCCTCCCTCTGGATGGACCACCCTGAGGTGTCCCCTCATCTATTGAGGGATGCTGGACGGCTTCCCTCTCCCGTCACTGTGGTCAGTGCTACTGGGAGCCTGTGTGGACCTGGGTGTTTGGGTTGCTGTCGTCAGTTCTTTGGGGTGTCTACCTCGGGGTGGACTTGCTGGGTCTATGGCAATGCTTTGCCTGGTCTTGTGAGGAGCTGCCAGTCCTTTTCCTCAGTGTCTTCTTTTTGGCATCGAGTCTCGTGCATTAGACCTTGTAGTGTCCACACCGACCTTAAGCAGGTGGCGACATGGTTCCCATTTGAGGGTTGGGGAGACTGAGGTGCCCGTGGTCAGTGGCACCAGGTAAGAGCTTCAGGACATGGGTTCTCCAACTCTCAGTCTTGCCTGTCCCTGGAGCCCCTCGGAGCCCTCCTCTTCCCAAGGCCTGGGCAGGGCTGTCACTGGGCGCAGAGCTCAGTGGTGGCTTTGAGCGCATGTCCTGTTTCTCCGTGGGCCCGGCCATCACATGGTGGGTCACGACCCACAGTGGCCTCCACCAGGTCTGGCTGGTTCCGAGCCGTGGCCTTGGCCTGGACAGATGGTTCTTGGCAGCTGCCGCAGGCGCCAGACCTGCTGCCATGTGGGTGGACTGTGGGGTGGCCATGCTCATGGCCTCTCTGAGGTCCAGAGGAGGAGGCCCCTGTGTGAAGGAGGTGCTGCCCATGCCTCCACCGCTCTTCTGAAAGAGGCATCTCCCCCCCTCCACCGCCAGCAGAGCAGCTGCTAACTCTACAGTAAGCGGGAAAAATAGAGGGAGACGTGGGGCAGAGGACAGCCGCGTGGACCACAGTTATCAGTCTGATTTCAACTGGGACTATAAAACTTTATGAGCTATTAAATTGTCCTAAACCTCCCTTAACACACAAACTTGAGTGTCTGCGATTACCCATTAAGCAAGCCTGGGTCGCGTGGGGAGCGCCTGGCTGCCGGCTCTGGAGGTGTCCCATCGACACAACTTTTAACCAGTGTGTTGCTTTGTGCAGAAGTGGGAGCTGCCACGGGTGGCCAGGTGGCCATTCGGGATGTGTCCCTGAGCCTAGCCAGAGCTGCACAGTAGGGCTTGCCCATGGGCTGGTTCCCCTCTGCACCTTCTGGAAGCTTCTGCCTCTTATCTGGGGCTCCATGTGAGGAGGTGCATTGAGCTGGAAGCAGGGTTCAGAGACCAGCGCTCGAGACCAAGGGTGCCACCAGAGGCCCCGGAGCTGGGGTGTCCCTGAGAGACCTGTCTACAACCGCCCCCTGAGGGCAGCTGCGGAGGGTGCAGCGTGTGCAGGAAAGGCTGGGGCCGGTGTGCAGGACGCAGGCTGCGGACCCTCCTGCAGGCGGTGGTACTGCTGCTCTCGGTGTTCGGAGCGCCCTGTCAAACGCCCATCAGCTCTGCCTGTTCACGACCAGGCACAAGCTCCAGGGGGCATCCGCTGTCCAGGGCACTGGCCCATCTTTGGACACCTGGGCGACGAGGGGTTCCACAGCCTGGGATGAAGCGGGGCAAGGAAGGCCAGTGCTGAGTGGAGACCCAGAGGCACTGGACGGTGCTGCCCAACCAGGAGGGTGGGCCACAGGGCCCGCTGGGGTCAGGTGGGCGGGAAGTCTCCTGACACTGACGTGCTCTCTGGACGCTGGCAGACCAGAGGCATCCCGGGTGCCCCTTTCTGAGGAGGCCCAGGCTGTGGCACTTGGTCTGGCTGGTCTCCACCCTAGGGCTACCCTGTGCCGGGTCATGGCTCACCAGGCTGGGTGACCGGGGCTGGGCTGGTCAGGCCTGAGGCAGGAGGTGCTGCCCTGCTGGGTGGGGAAGGAGATGGGGGTCACAGTGTGGCTCTTTCTCAGGCCGAGGGGAATGGCCGCTGAAAACAGGTTCAGGGCTGTGGTCCCTGCCGAGCCCTCGCCTCCCCAGCCTTGGCCCTCTCCCCTGCAGATGGACAGCGAGACAGCCTTCGGTGGCGGTGGCGGGCGGGGGGGGGGGGGTGGAGCTCAGACCTCTCTGGCCGCTAGAGGGGTGCTTGGTCAAGGGCGGCTTCCCCCAGCAGGTTCTGCAGAGGACGGGAGGGTTGGGAAGGACGTGGCAGGCGAAGGCGGCTGTGCTTTGCTCTGCTGGGAGAGGAGAAAGTGGGTCGGGGTGCTCAGGGGTGACTTGTCCATGTCGTGACCAGGAGGCGAGGCCAAGGCATCCAAGGCCTGACTGGGACATGGGCTGAAGGGACATCCCCGAGGCCAGAGCTGAGCTGGGAACACGTTGGGTTGGGGCCCTTCTTGCTCCCCAGGGACCACCATGAGGCGGGGAATGGTGGGAGCCCCTGCTCAGGGCAGGAGCCTGGAGCGCTGCCTGTCCCCGAAGCCCCCAGGGTGGGGCGGGCTTGGGGCTTCCCTGCTTCCTGGAGGCCAGCGGGGGACAGCCCTGGGGCCGGTCCAGGAAGGGCCTGAGCCAGCCCTGACTCCCGGGCTGCCTTCTGCCCCCTGGCCCAGAGAAGCCTGCCTCCCTCCTGCTCTGCGGGGTCCTTCCCCACCCTCAGGAGCTCCGGGGGCCAGGGGCGGGGCTGCAGGGCAGGCGCCGGAATTCAAACCCTTGCAACAGACCCGTTGGGCAATTCCTGTGGGGAGCCGCTGTCTGCAGGGAGCTCTGGTGGCGTCCAAACCGGACGAGTGGCGACGCGCTTCCCCGGGGTGTTTATGTGGCCTGCTCTCATCTCCCAGCCCCGAGCTTTCCCCAGGCCTGCTGCTCCGCTGCCCCGCGCTCTGTGAGGGAGGGGACAGCTGGGTCAGCGCAGGCTTCCGGCTGGGCTCCGGGGCCCAGGGCTGGAGGGTGTCAGTGAGCAGAGCGGGGACAGCAGGCGGCCTGTGTGGAGCGCTCTGCCAGACGCCAATTAGCCTGGTATGTGGGACCCGGCCTGGTGACAGGACTGGGGGACCGAGCCCAGACCCCCCTCTGCCCTCACAGACAACTCTGCAGTCCCACGACCCGGGGATGCTCGGGGTCAGAGGCACTCAGCCCCTCTCAGCCTCTGCCTTGGGGGAGGGGGGTTGGCCCTTCAGTCCAGATGCTGGGATCTCAACCCAGCCTGCTGCCGCCTACCGGGGGACTGGCCAGGTCATAGTCCCTAGGGACTGGGTGAGTTTGGAGGGGTCTGAGGTCTCTGTTGGCTCTGAGACTCCATGTATCTGGCTGCAGGTGGCTTCCGGAAACTCCATGTACACAGAGATGTGTGTCGATGACGGGGGTCACCCAGACCCCCGTCCTTGGTGAGGTGGGAGGACAGCGTGCTGGCCACACCATGCCTCAAGGCCCAGGGCACCTGAAGCTCTCTGCTCTGGTGGTGGAGGGAGTGCTGTAGGATGTTGACCCACAGAAGTTTCTGAGAAAAGGACCTGGGGTCCGAGGTCTTGGCATGCGGGGTCATGCACCCTATCCGCGAGGAGGGACTGGAGCTGTAAGCATCGTTCCAGGGTGTGCCAAGCAACACTGCGTTCTCACATGAGCATGACCCTGGAGCCCAGCGTGGGCAGGGCCCGGAGACCCCCTTGGGTGGGGCTACAGCACCTTCCTGGGTGTGCTGGGGCTGCTGGGCTGGGAGTGCCCATGTCATTCCCCGGTCTTTGCGGGAGCACCTGCTGGTGGGAGGGGCATGAGGCTTACTAGGGCTGATGTGGGGGATCTGGAGGTGCACTTACCAGGGCCCTCCAGGGCCAGGGTGCTGTGGGGCCACTGTGGGCCCAGCCCTGCCTGGGATGACCAGTCTGTGAGAGGGCACGTCGGCCTGGCTGAGACTGGGTCCCGCTGCTGCCTTGGTAGAGTCTGCTGGGGCCTTCACCCCGCCCTGTCTAGGGGGACGGAGGGGCCTTCGCTGCCGTCCTGGGAGGGGTGGCAGCCAGGGGGCAGACTTTGCAGGGGCCGAGATTGGCACTGATACCGCTGTCCCCAGCCTTTCCAGGGTGGAGGGCTGGGGGCAGCTCAGGCCACGCTGCCCACCTGCGCCTGGCTGCTTGCTGCCTGATGGTCCCTGAGGTAGGGCTGCTAGACCCAGCGGCGGTGAGTCCGCTTCTCCCTAAACTTCAGGAAGGGACTCGTCTGGCCTTGTGGTTGGGGCCGACCGGCGGCCAGGGCCTCAGCCCTGCCTGGGAGTCCCCCTTCACCCGCCCCCTGGAGCCTGAGGGGTGGACAGCCTGGCTTCCCTGGCATTGGCTGGCCCCTCAGTGAGCTCTGTGACACCCATTTCCCAAACGGGCCTCCCCGCGGGCTGCCTCCTGCTGTGTCCGAGGGGAGGATGTTCCTCTGCCTGCAGGGGCCGCCCCTGGGCTTTGGGCAGGGTCCAGGAATTGTCCGGTCCCTGCTGCCTGGCTTCCCTGCGGGTATGAGGACAGAAGCCAGCTCTGGCTGGGCAGGACTGGACTTGCTGTCAGGCCAGCACAGGACATCCTGGTTGCCCCTTCCTCACGGGGCCTCGGAGGCACGCAGGTCCTGTCCTGGGTTTCCGGGTTCTTCTGCCTTCTGGGCTTGCTCATGGGTGGGGCATTAGCTAAACACCACTGTGTCCTGCTGCTGTTCCGGTCCAGTGCTGACCAGCACGGCCTGCCCTGCTCCCCCAGTTCAGCCTGCTGCCGCCTCACTGCCTTTGGTGCCTGTCCTGGGTCAGGGATGGCTTGGCAGCATGCCCGTGGCGCTTGGTGCCCGGTCCTTTGCCTGGCAGGTGCCACAGAGACGCTCGTGGGGTTGTGGAGTGGGCCTTGGTGGGCCCAGTGCCTGGGGATGCTGCAGCTCTTTGACCCTAAGGCTGGGTGGGAAAGGCCAGTGCAGAGTGGGCCGGGAGAGGTTCCAGTGCCTTGGCTGGCCGCACGGGGCACACACCCAACCTCACTACCAGCCTGTCCTGTCTTACAGTGACACAACCCAGCCCTGAGGTTAGAGGACCTCCCTGCAGCCCTGAGCTGGTGTTAAGCTGGCCACTCCTGGCCTCGTCCCCGCTGCCTGGCCTTGGTGCCACCTGGAGGCCACACCCCCTGCTCTGGGCTGATCCCAGTGGGACTTCTTACGCCCTCTGCACCATCATTACAGTGAAGATCAGTCCTAGATGAGCTAAGAGACCTGTGACAGGTCCACCCCAGGGGGGCCACTCGCCTGGCTCCCTGGCTCTGCAGATGTCTTTTCCTCAGTCACCAGGTCCCCACACTCCCCTGACCCTTAATTAGCTCTCGGGGGAGCTGGGCTCCTGCTTCCTTCCTGTCCTGGGCTGGGGGGGTTCTGCAGGCTGGGCCAAGTGTCTCCCTGAGTGGGGCCCCAGGAGGGACCGGGTGGGCGGGAGCTGCTGTGCCCACACACGTGTGCTTCCTGTCTGCACACAGGACAGCCCTGCAGTGCTGCACCCACAGGCCTTGACCTGCCCGTGCGCACGCTCAGAGGTGCCTGTATACACACCCCTTGCCGGCTTGCACACACACGCGCACACGCATGCACCCACGCACGCGCCCACGCACGCACACGCACAGGAAGATGCACAGCTGGACACCCCAGCGGCTTTGCCCTGGGCTGGCGTGGGCGGCCCTGGGCACCCTGTCTCCAGCTGCCACCCCTCCCAGGCAGCTGGGAGCCTGCTTTTGCAATTCTTGCATTTATATCATGGTCCTTTATATCGACAGAAGCTTTCAAAACACTTTAGGCTTGTTTACTGAGCTGTGCAAGAACATTTTGTCTCCTCTCCAATTCAGCCTTCCAGAGCCATCAGGAACGTGCCCGTCCCTGAGCTGGCCAGCAGCAGCCCCCAGCTTCTTAAAGGGCCATCCTCAGAGAGGATGGTCGGGGCTTGAACAGAGGCCAGCTGGCCAGCTCTTGCTGCTGACCCTGGACACAGGGTCCCTGGTGACATGAAGTCTTGCAGGTGGGGCCTGGGAACCAGCCCACAGGGACTCAGGCACTGCCTTCTGACTGGCAGGCTGCTGTGGGTGTGGCTGAGAAGTGGCCGGGCCCTGTAGCCTAGCTTTGGTGGGATGCCCTGCTGGGCATGCCCCTCTCCTCCATGCCCCGAGACAAGGTCACAGTGAAGGGAACAGTGAGACTTCCTGTTCCCATCTGTTGAGGTTCTGGACTGTGCCCTGCACAGCATCCCCATTAGGTAGAGGCTGGCAGCCTCCTCCAGGGAGCACAAGCCCCGTTGGCCAGGGCCAGGGTCAGCGGTGTCCCTGCAGCCAGGCTTCCAGAGGAGGTGGTGGAGTGAACATCCCACGGGAACGGGCTGGCCACTGGCCCTCGGCGCTGAGGTCTTGGTGTTTGCTGGAAGCACAGAACTGCCCCACAGAGGGGCAGCCCCTGGACACCCAGCCCCCCACTTCCCCTGTGGCTGGAGATTTGGAGAAGTGCCCTTGGTCTTGGTTCCTTCCCTGGCTTCTTCCTGTAGCCTCTTCCTCTGTCCAGTGACCCCCAGCCTCCTCCAAATTCCAGCCTTCACAGGGACTGTTCTTTCATGTCCAGCACCCCATCAGCAAGGCCACTGAGTGTGCCCCCTGCCTGCCTTTCACCCCTCCACTTGCCCGGCCTGCTCCCCAGGCCCTGCTGCCTCCTGAGCTCATGGCCTCTGTGGGCACCAGCTGGGAGTCTTGGAGGGCACTGCTGCCCCATGCACAACTTCAAGCACATGAAGATCAAGTCCACCTCAGTCCTGCAAAGCTGGGAGGTGTGCTAGGGACACACACATGCTGGGGAGATGAGAAAGTAAAGGTAATCCCAGAGGCAAGGTCGAATACAGAAGCAAGCAGAGTGGAGTGGCCACAGAGCTGGCCTTGGGTGCAGCATTGAGCCTCCTAGCAGCCAGGACAATAAGGGAAATGTGACTGAAGAGGGATTCTCCCTGTTTAGAAAGGAAGTCTTTTGACATTATTTGTCACAGGGCTCTTATTCCAGGCCCAGAAGGGAATGCGTTCTGGGAAAGATGCAACCCAGACTCCTCCCAGGGTTCTCATTTAAGTGACAGTTTCTGGGACCTGCCGAGGGCTCAAGCTGGGAGTGGCTGCATTTCTGCAGAGGAGGGGACCCTGAGGCCACCAAGGAGATGCTCAGGAGAGTGGACAGGATACGTGGAGGCAGATGAACGTGTGAGCAGACCACAGCAGTCACTGTGGGCTCTGGCCCTCCAGAGGCTACTGCAGGAACCTGGGTCCCCTATGGGAGGCATGTGGGAGGGCAGCTGGCAGTGCAATGGCCCAGCCTGGACATGCAGCTGGCCTCTGGGAGGCTTGGGCAAGGCCCATCCATGGGCCTCTGGATTTCTGACCCCTGCCCTGCTCTACAAATGGGAGGGTGTTCCCTTCTCACTGGGCCAGCTTGGGCACAGCTTGCCCAGTGGCCTCCCTCCACCCCTCACCCGCCATCAACTCTCAGAAGCTTGGGGCTGTTCCTTGGAGGGAGACTGGCCCTGCTAGTCACAACACAAAAAGCAAGCTGGCAGTGTGCAGCAGGGACCAGGGACGGCTGCGGACTGAGGGCCCAGGCGCTAGGCAGGACTGGGCACCAAACCAGGGGTGGGGGCCCAGGGCCCTCCCTTGCCCCACAGGAAGGGCCAGGAGCCTCCCCTAGCAGCTGGAAAGGGGCTCGGACCCTTCCCCCACCTGCTGTGGCTGCAGGGACAAAGGGCTGAGCCTTGTCTCCTCGGAGGCCCCACCCCAGGCCTCGGGACCCACGGCCTCTCCTCCCTTCCCTTCCACCATCCCTTTCGGAAAACCAGGGTCCCCCTGAGATCCCCAGTGGGTGGCCTCTCCTCTTCACAGCTGAGCAGCAGTGGGACAGTGCGGCGCAGCCCCTACCCCAGCAGGCAGCCTGGGCGGGCCAGGCCCAGCCCCTCCTGTACCCCGGGTTTGGTAGGACGCTTCCCCAGCTGCGGCTGGAGACTGTCTGCCTGACTGAGGGCCCTGGCCCCGGAGACGCTGGGCCAGGCCAGGGCTTGTGCTGTGTGCTTGCTGACTTGCTTCCTGTCCCCCTACCAGGCCATCTCTGGGCCCCTCCCGCACCTCTGGAGTGCCCGGCTCAGCTGCTCCTGTCCTGGAGCAGGGGCTGCCCAGCCGGGCCAGGCCCAGTCACTGCCTGCGTTGTGAGGCTCAGTAGCACAGGCTGCTCGAGGGGCTGGGCCTGCCCATGCCCACGGAGCCTGCAGCCCTGGGCCTGGCCTGGCAGTGGCCGAGAGATGCAGCAGAGTGAGGACAAGGGTCAGTCTGTCGGTTGGTCGGCAGACTGTGAGGCCCTGGGGAAGTGGCCACCTCCTGTGTTGTTTTCTCATTGGAAAGGGGAACGGAGGCTTTCTGGGTAGCGAGCGTCCATGTGGGGCTCCACTGACATGGCCACCTTCCTGCTGGGCAGCCAGGCGACCACTCTCCCTCCAGGGGCAGGGGCAGGAGAGCGAGGGACAGCACTCAGAGTGCACTTCTCTTCTGTCCCCGTCACTGGGGTTCTGAGTCCAGGGCCAGCCTGGGAGGGGCAGGCAGTGCTGCCTGGCCCAGGGTCCACACCAGCACAGCTGCCAGGTGGAGGGGCCTCCCTTTCTGAGCGGGCAGGGGCCTTCTCTCAGGGGCAGAGCTCTGGAGGGAGGCTGAGCTCCAGAGCCAGACTTTGGGTCCCTTGTGGCCTCCTCGCTCATCCGCTCTCTGTGTTCCTCAGGGAGAGGCACCCTGGGGTTCGGGGCTGCTCTGGTCACTGGTGAGTGGCTCTGTCCCCTCTGGCCTGGCTCAGCCTGTGAAAGTGCAGGGTAGGGGTGGCCAGAGGGACAGCTGGGAGGGAGCAAACACTGACCCCTGCATGGACCCCACCCACCCATGACCTTCAGCTCCTAGTGGTCACTCACCCTTGGCTTCCCCTCTTCTAGCCCTTCCCCACCCAGCAGCCAGAGGACGGGAGGACTGTTCTAGAACAGATCTGGCCGCCTCCTTCAGGGCTGTGTGGTCCTCCTTCTCTCCTGTCACGTGGCCCCGGCAGTGCTGATGTCCTCCTCACCCCTTCCCAAGGAGCTCCCCTGTGCACCCTGGACCCCCCCACTGGCACCATGACATAGAAGCCCTGTCCCTGGCTCCCCTGTTCCTAATGTAGGGCTGGCCTGTCTCTCCTCCCTAAGGCTGGCTGCCTCTGGCCTCCTGGTGCCGTGGGACTCTGCTTTCCCTCCTTGCCTTGTGTATGGTGAGCCCCTGGGCCTGGACCTCAGCCCAGCATGTCCTGGGCCATCAGATCTGTGGTCACCGGGCCTGGTGCTGTGGCCAGGTGGCTGCCTTCTGTCCAGCACCTAGGAATCACTCATGGTCCTCTCAGCAGCCTTTGCATGTCCTGCGGCTGGTGTCCTTGACCTCGGTTCCCGTGTCGGTGCCTGGGTGGGCTGCTCCGGGCTGCTCTTCCTCTCTGGGGCCTCCTCCTGCTGCCCTGTGCTCCCCGCTGGGCCTGGGCCTGGGCCTGGGACTGGGCTGGGGGTGAGGAATGGGCACTGTGGGTTTCAGAGTCAGCAGGGCCGAGCGTGGGTCCCTGCCCCCCTTTCTTGGCCACTCGCTGCCCTGGAATGGTGGCCCTGCCCTGTCCCCCAGTCCCTGCCCCTAGTTAACTCCCCTCCTCTGTGTTGTCCCTGCTGGAGATGCCCTCCCTACCGGGCACTGCCTGGTGCTCTGGACACCCCCCTTGCTGTCTGCACAGGGCCCCGACCAGGACCCCACTGGAAACAGGACAGTGGTCGTCTATGGCCAAGGGGGCAGTGTGCTCCCCACTGGCCTGGGAGCTGCTTGGAGGTGCAGGCCGGGGGAGCGGCACATCAGCAGGCCTAAGGGACACTGCTCTTTGCCAGGGGTGGTCTAGGTGATGGGATTGGAGACCATTGAGAATGAGTGACCGTGACCTTCCTCAAAGCCAGGTCTCGAGGCTGGCCTCCACCTGGCCTTGGGGATCCTCCCTGGGCAGCAAGGCTTTTGTGCCCACTGAAGAGTGGGTAAGCCAAGGCCAGGAAGGGCAGAGGCAAGGCTGAGCCCCTGGCAGACTCGGGAGGGGTCCCGGTGGCAGCCATGCTCCCCTGGCTCGGGGTGTAGGTCCCCAGGCTGTGTCTGAGGATGGTCACCCGCCCATGCATGGGGCCAAGTTGGCTGCACACCTCCTGGACTGGGCTGGACCCCAGAAGCCGCTGCATCTACAGAACACGTTTGGGCTGCAGGGTCCCAAGGAGCTGTGTCCAGGGACTGGAGCTGGCCTCCACCTGGCCTTGACTGACCTTTTCTTCTCAGTGCACCTCCCCAGGATTTCATGCCCAGGGGAGGTGGCACAGGAAAAATCATCTCCTTGGCCTCTGCTGACTTTCCCACCCAATGCTTGGCAGAATGGGCTCTGTCCAGGCCCCAGGGCCCCTTGGTCATTGATCTGAGAGACTGAAAACTATGGCATGTGCCTGAAGACAATGAGGGGTCACGCTCTTCCTTGGAGATGACCTCTGTGTCAGGTGGCCTGTGGGTTGGTCCTGGGCTCTCCCCACCCAGCACCCAGTGCTGGATTCGTTCTTGGCTGAGTGGCAGGTCACTTAGGGGCCTCAGCTTCGTCACCAGTAAAAGGGAGAGCCACACCCACTCCATGTGGTGATGCCTGGGTTGGAATAGCCCACACTGAGCTGGGCACCCAGGGCTACACCGTGGGGGGCATGCGGCATCACCAGACCCCAATCCCCACTTGCCCACGGAATTCTACACAGAGCAGCTGACCGGCTCCATGGCCAGAGAGCAGAAATGGCCCGAAGATGAAGGGTGATGACCATTCAGCAGGCGGCCTTGCTGGTCAGTGTCTGTGTGGGAGCTGACCAATGTCAATGTGTGGTCAACCAGCCACGAGCACCACTGGGAGTCTCATAAGAGAGCCGGTGCCCAGAGGGGCTCTGCAGGGAGCTGACCCCACGGATGGGACTGGCTGCCACCTCTTGTCTGAGGACAGGACACCATGCACCCCTGATCCAATGGAACCAGAAGGAAATGCCACCTCTTGTCCTCTGAGCCCACCACCTAGGCTAAATGCACGGAACGCAGCAGACACTGCCTGACAGGGACGTTCTACAGACTCCTGCCCCACGCACCCAACACGGTCGCGGTCACAAGGCACTGAAGTCTGAGAAGTTCCACAGCTAGGAGCCCCAGGGACACAGCAAGGAAAGCACCATGGGCAGAAGGAGGGTGCAGGTGAGGGCTAAGGAGACCCCAGTAAAGGACAGACATGGGCTCACAGCTAGTGGTTGGCCATGTCTCATGAGTGCCCTGCCAGCCCAAGGTAGCACAAGAGGACGTGGGCTCTGGGGATGCAGGATCTTTCTGTGCTTGCTATCTTCTCAGTTTTGCTGTGAACCTTAAATTGTTCCAACAAATAAAACTCATGAAGAAAAAGGAGATTCTGGGCTAAGCACATTGGGGCACTGGGGTGCTACCAGCCCCTGGTTACTCTGTGGTCACTGTTGGGCCAAGGCCCCTGCAATGTAGCCCAGGCTGAGATGCTTCACCTACAGCTTCCCACCCGCGTGGCCCGTCCAGTGCCTCTCAGAGGCTGAGCCCTGGACAAGATGCTGGAGGGCTCACCCCCTCATCAGCTCCAGCACTTCCCTGGGGACAGGGAGGAGCAGCTGCCACAGGGGGCCACTAGCTACCCAGACTTGGACTCGCTAGGCTCAGTCCTTTGGACTTGAACTTGAGTCTCAGATGAGACTTGGCAAGAGCCTGGCTCGGAGCTGAGCATCTCACCTGTATCCTCTGACCGGATCTTCCCCAACTTACAGCTGTGCCAAGTGGGGTGCCAGGCGGGGCGGGCAGACAGCTTTCTCCGTTTTGGTTTGGTCACAGAGCTGGTGGGAATCTAATGAAAGCCATGGACACGTTTCCTACAAAAACACAAATGAACGTGCAACAGTCCTTCATGAGGTGTCCCAGAGGGGTCCCCCCAACTGTGGATGAGACTTTGGAAAAGCATCGTGTCTGTGGGAACACATAGACCTTTGTTGCCATGATCTCCTGAACGGCACGGAACGCCAGCTGTTCACACAACACGTGGACCGTGGTGGGGACCACGAGCCACCGAGAGATGACTAAAAGTGTGCGGGGGTCGTGTGCAGGTTACATGCCAAGCTAGGCCACTGTGAGAGAGGTGGACGCATATGAACTTCGGGGTCGGTGGAGCAGGGTCTGGGAACAACCGCCCCAGGGGCTGAGGGACAACTATTCTTTGGACACAGTCTCAAGGGATTCAAGGATCAGGCAGTCCCCCTAGGGACCAGCGGGGGTCTCCAGAGGCTCTGGTGTTGGTCCTTCCTGGAGCATGGACAGTACACTCCAGCAGGCTGGGCCTCCTTCATCCTGCAGATGAGCCAGATGGGCAGAGGCTTTCCCACCAGAGCCAGCAGGACACAGCGGCACAGGGCTTCAGACATGTCGGGGTTCAGTCCCCAGTGCCACCTCCCAGCTGTGCCCCAGGCCCTGCCCCCTAGTCTTGCTGTGAGGGGCACAGGGGAGGGGGAGGGATGGCCTCAAGGGTGTGGGCTGAGCGGTGGGCCTCAGCTGCTTCCTCTGTGGCCGTGATCAGGAACACACACGTCGGCCACTCTGCTACTTGCTGTCTTTGGGGAAAGCTCCTCCTACAAAAATGGGAGGCAGGGAGGCCACGGAATGTCACAGCTGAATGTCATGGGGCTGGGAGGGCAGTTTGGATGTCAAGGTACCAAAAACTGAGCAGCCCCAAGGTCCTGATGAGGAGGGAGGTGGCAAGAGTGAACCTGATGCTTGAAAACTTAGTGGTGAACTTTTTGGTGAATAAAGTTGTGTAGAGCAGGAAGTCAGGAGGCTGAGAAGAAAACGGTCAGGGTGCCACCATCCTGGGGACACAGCAACGGAGGCCAGGGCTCGCCAGGCTCCTGTGGGGGTGCCCGGAAGGGTGCCCACTGGCAAAGGGCACCAAAAGCCTAGCCAGTCCATAAAAGCATCACAAGGCATATCAAAAAGCATGGCCAAGAGAAAAAAATGGACAACAGCTCAGACCACAGACCACTCAGTGGTTGGTGTCACCACAGAGAGACTGAGCCACTTAGGAAGGGGATGATGACAGAGAGAATCTCACTAGGTGCCTGGAACCTACTACAGAGCAGACATTTTAGAGCTGAAAAATGCAGTGACTAAAATTAAAAAGTTAGTAGATGGGCTCAGCAACAGAAGGAAATTGATCAAAGGGGAAAGAGGATAGAGAATCACAGGAGGGGAAATTCAGAGAGCACACCAAACACCCCTGGAACAGGCAGCCCTCTCTACATGCCCAGCTGGAGCTCGCGGAGGGGCAGAGAGGGCAGAGAGGGCGGAGGAGGAGCAGTATTTGAAGATATAAAGACAGGGGATTTTCCAGGACGGATGGAATAGATGCGAGAAATCAAGTCATAGGTGGAAAATCTACAAATGCCAAATAGGATTGACACAAAGGAAAGCGATCCAGGCATTCTGTGTAGAACTGCTGTAAACCAAGACAAGAGTCTTCAAAGTATCCAGAGAGAAAAGCAAATCACCTCCCAAAAGACAACGAGATTCCTCTGCAGAAATGCTGAAGTCCACAAGTTGATTGAGTGGCATTTTTATGGCATTGGAAAAGGCTCCTCGGCCGTGAAGGGGCCACGTCAGGGCTGAGCTCTCGTGTGTCCGCTGCATGAAGACTTTGGGCAACATGGAGAAGAGGAGCACGGATTTGCACCTCTGTGTCCGTCAGCGCACAGCACGTGTGTACACAGTGGACATGAGAGAGGGAAGAGCTGCCCGGGGCACCCAGGAGGGCTGAGCAGTCAGTGTGGTGTGCACAGCTAAGCTCCCAGTCCTGGCTCTGCCACTTAGTGACCGTGTGGTGACTCACCCAGGTGTCAACTTGAATGGGCCACCGAGTGCCCAGACACCTTGCCCAGGCACACTTCTGGGTGTGTCTGTGGGGGTTTCCTGGTGAGATTAGCATTTGAATAGTAGGCTGAGTAAGGAAGGTTGCCCTTGGCAATTGAGGGGCCCCTTTCTGTCCCTTGAAGATCTGGATGGAACAAAAAGGCTGAGCAAGAGGGAGCCGGCCTGCCTCCCGCGAGGGCTGGGGCGCTGGCCTTCTGCCTTCTGACACGCGTGCAACATCCTGGGGCTCCAGTTTGACTGCAGATGTTGGGGCTTGTCAACCTGCACAGTCGTGGGAGCCAATGCCTGATTTCATGGGTAGGCATGGAGAAGGATGTGTATCTCCTTCTGGTTCTGTTTCCCTAGAGAACGCCAACTTACCTGGGGTGACCTTAGGCAAATTTCTGAACTGCTCTCAGCCTCAGATTTCCCTCTATAAATGGGGATAGGAATAGCATTATCCTGCCCTTGTCTCCCCGGGGGTTTGTGGAGAATTACATGGTCAGTTTCAGTTGCTCAATAAATACTAGTGGTTGGCTATCCTAGAACTTTTAGTCCCACATAAGTAGCAAAAATAAGTGAAAGTGAAATAAATGTTTCTAGATAAATAAAGAACCAAGACAATTCCCTTCCAACACACCTAAACGGAGAGAAGTTCGGAAGGGATCCTTCAGGTAGAAGAAACATGAGCCCGAGCAGAAGCACTGGTTATGCAGGAAGCGTGACATCTGGGTAAGACAAGACTTCTGGGTAAGGGAGGTTAATATCGGCCTCAACAATAACAATCTCTTGGGATCTAGAGCATGGGTGGAAGTTAGGTGCCTGGCAACACCAACAAGAAAGGCAGAGGGTGGGGCGTGGGTGGCGGTCACGAGCTTTCAGCACTATCTGGGAGGAGCTGACAGTGCTGATTTAGTTTCTTCGAGACGGGGCAGGTCAAGGATGCATGGGATAATCCCGAGGAAGGTTTAAAACAGAGACACCAAACGACGGAGATGATAAAGGGAAGAGAGGAGGGTGCAGGGAAGTAGGAAAACGGGACACAAAACCTGGAACAAATGGAGAACAAACAGTAGACGGCAGGAGGAAAGCCAAACGGGGAGTAGACACGGAAGAACTGAACCTTCCAACACAGCAAAAGCCGTCAGAATGGGATTTAAAGTCAGTGGATACGTGCCGCCTGCTAGACACACACCCACAACACAGAAGACCCCAGCCAGGCTGAGAGGAGAGAACAGGAAACACACTCATGGAAACACCGACCAAAGGAAAGCTGCCTCTTGACTCGGGAGACTGAGGCAGGAGGATCTCAAGTGTGAGGCCAGGCTGGACAATGCAGCTAGACCCCGTCTGAAAAGAAGTTAAAACTAAAAAGGGCTGGTGGTGTTGCCCTGAGTTTAATTCCCCAGTACCATACACGCACACACGCACACACACACGCACGCACACACGCACACACACACGCACACACACACGCACACACACACACACGCACACACACGTACACACACGCACACAAACACGCACACGCACACACACGCACACACACGCACACACACGCACACACACACGCACACACACGCACACACACACGCACACATGTGTATTTATTCATACATATGAATAAATAGATATAAAATATTTATAAATCAAAATGAAGAGGGTCATTTGAAGATAATAAAAGAGTTACACCACCAGAAAGCTATAACAGATTTTTATTAACTTAATTATATAACTTTAAAATATGTAAAGGAAAAATGGCTAAAATAAGAGAAAAAATAGAAAAATACTTCTTTTTCTATAATAAATAGATCAAGCAGACAAAAAATCACTATAAATAAAGATGAGCTGAATATGTTTAACAGAGTTGAAGTAATTGACAAATATACAGCACAATACCAGATCACTTCCCAGGATTTTGGCAAAGATCACATAAAGAACACTACTGTGTGTTAAACAACAGAATGCATGTTATTTTCAAATGCACTTGAAACATTTACCCAAATTGACCAAAGTTAGGCCATTGAAAGCTATCCAAAAGTTTTAAATGATGGAGATAATTCGGAATAAGCTTTCTTACTATATTTATATTGGATACTCATCACCACTACAAACAAACATAAAAGAAACCCAGAAAATAACCTTGGGGCAAAGAAGAAGTGAAGATTAAATTAGAAAATCTTGGGAACTATATAAAAATTTAAAAATAGCAGCAAAACTTATGGGATGTGGTTAGAACTGTGCTTATAGGCAAATTCATAGTCATATATATGTATATAAAAGAAAACAGGCAGAAAATCAATTATCTAATAATTTGTAGGGTGGCTATGATGCACTGTCCAGATGCTCATGTCCACATGGAAATACCCATTGTTCCAGCTTCTGGGAATGTTGCCTGATGGTAATTCGAAGCGGAGTATTCCTTCAGGAATGGCCTCTGCCAAAGAAGTCTGCCTCACCCCAGTTTGAGCCTGCATCCAATGACCGGCCATTGTGGGAGCACAAAGTTCCTTGCTTTAATTTGAGACAACTCTAAAGGGTTAACCCAACTCAAGGTTCCCATGAGATCAACTGAGTCCTTTGTTGGGTTTGCTTCACAATTTCTACTTATTCCTCCTACCAGCCCCACATCCCTCAGTTTCTTACAAGTGCATCCCATAGAGTTCTCCCTGAAAGATCACCTGCATGAAAATCTCTGTCTTGACGTCTATTTGTCAGGAACCCTGACTGAAAGCAGTTGGTACTGGAAGTGGCTGTGGGAAGCGAATTCTAAGATGGGATTTTGGAGTTGAACAGCTGGTTGGATAAAATCATATAAGAGTGTTGCAACTGTTAAAACTTTCTCCAGGGAGAAACTGGGATGGGATACCGGTGGAGGAGACTGGGGGCTGCAATAGTTCAGGTTTTTTAGGTGTTCAGGAGTAAGTAGCAATCATAAGGACTAGGAGTTGGTGACTGAGTGACACCAGTGGGTGGGAAACAAACAGTGAAAGGCTGAGGGTGATTACGTGCCGTTGATCTAAGGTTAAGTTAATCTAAGTGGGGTGATGTGGACAAAAATGATAGCGTGAGGGATTCCAAATGTGCTCCTCTATAACAATGGAAAAAATGGACATCCAGCTTTGGGTTGATTTTTCCCAAATTTGATGAAAATATTATTTTATACATCCAAAAGTTTCAATAATCACCAAAGTGCTCCACATTTGCAAACATTGTAACCAAAGAGACTCCTAAAGGCAGCAAGAAAGAAGTAATGATCACATACAAGAGATCCTCAGTAAGAACTTCAAAATATTTTTTAGTCGTAAATGGATTTTTTATTTTATTATTCATTTATATGTGGTATTGAGGATGGGACCCAGGGCCTCACACTTGCCACACAAGTGCTTTACCATTGAGCCCCAACTCCAGCCCCAACATCCTCTGTAAGATTTATAGTTGTTATCTTATTAGAAATCCCTCTATCAGAAGGCAAAGGGATGATGTATTCAAAGCACTGCAACAAGAACTTATCAACCAAGAATTTTATATCTGGCAACACTACCCTTCAAAAAGGAGGGAGAAGGAAGGTGAGGTGGTGCATGCCGTGATCCCAGGGGAGGCTGAGGAAGGAGGATCGTGAGTTGAAGGCTAGCCTGAGCAAAATAGTACAACAAGAAAAAAAGTTAGAGGAGAAGAAGAAGGAGGGGGCTGGGAGAAGAAGAGGAGGAAGAGGAGGAGGAGGAGGAGGAGGAGGAGGAGGAGGAGGAGCAAAGACTGAGAAAATCCACTGCTATCAGACCTGCCCTACAGCAAATACTAAAGGGACTTCATCAGGCTGAAAAGAAAGGACACTACAGAATAAAAATAAAGATCAGGATAGAGTCGAGATGGTGGATTAGAGGAAGGCTGCATTTCCATTTGCCCCATGACTCAGGATTCAAGCAGTAGAGTACTGCTTCTTAGCAAGGTGCTGGGAATCTACAGGGACACTATAAGTTCACAGACTAGAGAGTTAACTTCTGAGCTAAACCCGGTCAAGAGACCATGTACCTTGCTTCACACACAGATTAAGCATATAAAACTTCAGTGACAGTTTAATATGAAGAATACAAGAGGAAACCCCCCCCCCAAAAAAAAAAAACCTAATAATCAGGACCTAAGTAGAAATGGCTGGCTCGGGGGAGGCCCTCAGGCCCGACTAATGGATAGCCACTCCTACCTACAGCAGAAACAGAGAATTAACACAAAGGCTGTGGATACCACCCCTACAAGTCTATACCACCCTATAACATATTGGTAAGAGAAGACTATGCCCTAAAAAGCCCACATGTAAGAGTGGAAGACAAATCCATTCTAATAGATGCATAAAAATCAATATGGGGGGCTGGGATTGTGGCTCAGCGGTACAGTGCTTGCCTAGGACTAGGAGTTGATGACTGAGTGACATCAGTGGGTGGGACCTGGGTTCGATCCTCAGCACCACATAAAAAATAAAGGGTGTCCATCTCCACTTAAAAAATAAATATTTAAAAAAACCAACGTGGGAATATAAGAAATATGGAAAAACAAGAAATAATCATGCCTCCTAAATTTCATAATTCATGAGCAACTGACTCTAAAGATATTGAATGAATGAAATACTAGAAGAAGACCTCAAATGAATGATTTTAAAAATGATCAATGAATTCAAAGATAACACACAAAAACAACTGAATGAATTAAGGAAGTCAGAACAGGATGTGAATGAGATGTTCAATAAGGAACTAGAGATAACGAAAAATAACTGAACACAAATCTTGAAAATGAAAGGCACCATAAATCAAATAAAATGTTCAGTTGAAAGTCTCTCTAATAGAGTAACTCATGCTGAAGACAGAATCTCAGAGCTGGAAGAGTGGCCAGCTTTGGACAGTCAGACAGCATTAAAGAAAAGAAAATAAGTAACCATGGTCAGAGATACAAGAACTTCGGGACAACATTAAGAGACCAAACTTAAGAATCCCTGGAACTTTTGTGAGGCGCAGGCTAATGGAATGAATAACCTCTTCAGGGAATTAATAACAGAAAATTTTCCAAACCTTGAGAATGAGATGGATATCCATATGCAGAAAGCATCCAGAACCCCAAAGAGACATCAAAAAAGAGCCTCTCCATGACACATTATAATTAATATGCTGAGTACAGAACAAGGATAGAATTTTGAAAGCCTCAAGAGAAAAACATCAGGCCACATTTGGAATCAAGCCAGGAGGGCTTGGAATGATGTGTTCTAATCCCTGAAAGAAAATAAACTGTCACCATAGATTGCTATATCCAGCAAAGCCATTCTTCAGAACTGAAAAGGAAATAAAACCTTCTAAGATAAGAAGAAACTAAAAGAATTCATGACTACTAAAATGGCACTATAGAAAATACTTAAGGAAATACTACACAGAAGAAATAAACCCTGAACTCACAAATGGACAAATCTCATTTGAAGAGTAGCTGAGAAAGTGAGAAAAAGGACCAAATTAAACATTAGAATAAATCAAAATTAATAAAAACTCTCTATAAAGACATTGAATGTAAATGGACATTGATGTACTATGTAAACAACCCCCCCCAAAAAAAGAGTAGTTACTCTCATATTCAACAAAGTACACTGCAAGCCAAAATTAACCTAAATAGACAAAGAAGGTCTCTTCATACTGGTAAAAAGAACAATCCAGCAAGAAGATATGATCATAGTAAATATTTGTGCCCAAAGGTTGGTGCACCTATTACATGAAACATACTGCTTGAACTAAAGACTCAGGTAGACCTCAGTACAATAACCCGAGGGGATTTCTACACACCTCTCACCACAGATAGGCCATCTAGACATAAACTCAGTAAAGACTCTTCAGGCCTAAATATTATAAACCAAATGGACTAACAGACACCTGCTATTTTATCCAATAACAACCAAATACACTTTCTTCTCAACTCCTCATGGAACCATCTCCAAAATAGACCATATTTTAGTCCACAAAGTAACTCTTGGAAAATAAACACACACAAACACACACTATAATTTCTTAGATCTTATCTTATCATAATGGAATTAAATTAGAAATAACACACACACACATAAAACTCTACATATGGAGATTGAATAATATACTTTTGAATAATGAATGGGTGATTGAAGAAATCAGGGGGGGAATTTAAAATTCTTTGAATCAATTGAGAATAGTGATATAACATGTCAAAACATCTGGAACATAGTGAAGGTAGTCTTTAAGAGGAAATCTTGTAGTTATGAGTGGTAACAGGAAAATCAGAAAAACCCTAAATAAACACCCTAATGTTGCATCTAAATGCCCTTAAAAACAAGCACAAGCCAATTTCAAAACTATTAGAAAGAAGGAAATAAAATCAGAGTTGAAATCAATGAAATAAAGAATAAAAAATTACAAAGGATCAATGAAACAGAGTTGGTTCTTTGTAAAAATAAACAACATTGATAAATCTTTAGCAAAACTGATCAAAAGAAAAAGAGAAGACCAAAATTTCTAAAATTAGAGATGAAAAGGGAGAAATCACCACAGGTAACACAGAGATCCAGAGGTTCATAGGGACTATTTTGAAAATGTGTCCTCTAATAAGTGGGAAAGAAATGGATACATTTCTAAACATGTGGGATCTGCCAAAATTGGATCAAGAGGACTTAGAAAACCTAAACAGACCAATAGCCAGCAATGAGATAGAAACAGTAATAGAAAGTCATCCCACAAAGAAGACCCCAGGACCAGATGGATTCTTAGCTGAATTCTACCAGATCTTTAAAGAAAAACTAATGCCAATACTCCTCAAATTAATCCATGAAACAGAAAGGGATGGGATACTTCCAAATTCATTCTATGAAGCCAGTATTATCCTGATACTAAAACCAGGTAAGGACACATCAAGGTAGGAAAACTACAGACCAATATCCCTGATGAATTTGGACACAAAAATCCTTAGTAAAATATTAGCAAATCCTATTCAACAACATATTAAAAAGATTGTATACCATGACCAAGTTGAATTTATCCCAGGGAGCCATGGCTTAACATATGTAAATCAGTAAGTGCAATTCACCACATAAATAGAATTAAGGACAAAAATCATTGTCATCACAATAGATGCAGAGAAAGCCTTTGACAAAATTCACCCATTCATCAAAAAGTCTCTGAAGAAACTAGAGATAAAAGGAACTTACCTTAACATCTTAAGTTACCTTGACAAACACAAAGTCATAGTGACTGAGGAGAAGCAGAAATCATTTCCTTTAAAATTAGGAACAAAACAAGGATGCCCACTTTCACTACTCCTATTCAATATAGGTCTTGAAATGCTAGCCAGAGCAGTCGGACAAGAGAAGGAAATTAAAGGAATAGAAATAGGAAAAGAAGTCCAATCATCTCTGTTTGCTGATGACATGGTCCTATATCTAGAAGATCAAATCAACAAACCAAACTCCATCCGAAGTCTTCTTGAGATGATAAACAAATTCAGCAAAATAGCAGGTTACAAAATTAACATAAAAATACACTAATAAATAAATTGCTGAGAAATAAATCAGGAAAACAATCACAGTCACAATAGCCTAAAAAGAAAAAAAAACCTTGGGAATAAATTTAACCAAAGAGGTAAAAGACCTCTACAGTGAAAACTACAGAGCACTGAAAAATAAAATTGGGGCTGGGGACATAGCTCAGTTGGTAGAGCACTTGTCTCACATGCACAAGGCCCGGGGTTCAATCCCCAACACTACCACCAAAAAAAAAAAAAATGAAGAAGACACAGGAACATAGAAAGATCTCCAGTACTGATGGATAGACAGAAGGAATATTTTCTTTCTTTTTGTATTTTTGGTGCCAGGAATAGAGTCCTGGGGCACTCAACCACTGAGCCATATGCCCAGCCCTTTTTTGTATTCTATTTGGATTCAGGGTCTTGCCGAGTTGCTTAGGATCTTATCAGTTGCTGAGGCTGGCTCTGAACTTACAATCCTGTCTCAGCCTCCCGAGCTGCTGGGATTACAAGTGTGCACTACGGCACCCAGTTAGAATTAATATTTTCAAAATGGTCACATTGCCAAAAGTGTTGTACAAATTCATCAAAATACCAATGAGATTCTTCACAGAACTAGAAAAAAATTCCTAAGATTAATTTGGAGGAATAAAAGACCCAGAATAGCTGAAGCAATGCTAAGCTAAAAAAAACCCAATGCTGGAGGTATCCCAGTACCCGACTTCAGATCATGCTACAGAGCTAACATGCAAAACAAACCCAAACTGCATGGCACTGGCATAAAAGCAGACATTTAGAACAATGGTACAGAATAGAAAAAACACACAAGGACAAACCCAAGCCCACACATGTACAGACATCTGATCCTTGAGAAAAGTGCCCCAAAAACAGTGGAGAAGACAGCCTGTTTAACCAACGGTGCTGGGAAAACTGGTTCTCCATATGCAGAAGAATGAGACGAGACCCTTATCTCTCACCCTGCACGGAAGTCAACTCAAACTGGGTCAAAGACCTAGGAATTATACCAGAAACCATGCAACTTCTTGAAGAAGACTCTGATATACAGCCAAGACTCTGATATACAGGGACAGACAAGGACTTTCTCAAAAGAAACCCAAAAGCTCAGGAAATAATGCCAAAAATTAATACATGGGATGACATAAAATTAAAAAAGCTTCTGCACAGCAAAGGAGACAATTAAGAATGTGAAGAGAGACCCTACAGAATGGAAGGAAACCTCTGCTAGCTATTCCAGGAAATAGGAAGAACTCATAAAGCCATCAAAAAAGCAAATACTCAATTAGTGAACGGACAAATGAAGTAAACAGACACTTCTGAAAAGAAGAAATACAAATAGCCAACAAATATATGAAAAAAATGTTCAACATCATTAGAGACTAGGGAAATGCAAATCAAAACTCCACTGAGATTTCATCTCACTCCAGTGAGAATGGCCGTCATCGAGAATACAAATAATAAGACTGCTGGAGAGGAGGTGGGGGAAAAGGAGCACTTCTACACTCTTGGTGGGACTGTAAATTAGTGCAGCCACCGTGGAAATTAAAACAAAAAAACTAGGCATTGAATTACCATATGACCCAGATAGACCACCCTGGTATTCTTCCTGAAGAGTTAAAGTCAGCACACTACAGTGGCACACGCACACCCATGTTTATAGCAGTGCAATTCACAATAGCCAAACTGTGGAAGCAGCCTAGGTGTCTGTCAATGAATGCCTGGTTAAGGAAAGTGTGGTATATATCCACAACGGAGTTTTATTCAGCCATGAGTAAGAATAAAATTATGTCATCTGCAGGAAAATGGTGGAAATTGAGAGCATTATGTTAAGTGAAATAAGCCAGACCCAGGTCAGGGGTTGTGTGTTTTCTTTCATTTCTGGAAGCTAGAGAGAAGAAAGGAAAGAAAAGTGGGGGTGCATCTCACGAAAACTGCAGGAAGACCAGTAGAGGACAGGGACAGGGGGAGTACAGGAATGATATCACCCAGACTGTACTGCCCTGTTGTGGACATGTACAAATAGGTAACAACAAACACCCCCATTCCCCACAACGATGGAGCCAGCCTCAGTGTTCACCAATGGATGAGTGGATAAAAAGATTGGCATATACACACAATAGAGTTTCATTCAGTCATAAAGAAGGATGAAATCAGGTCACTTGCAGGAATGCATAGATAAAAAAGAGAAAAGATTGCCAGGAGAAGTTGCTTCACTGGTCAATTTAAAAGAGAACCGAGGCGTGTTTTGTTTGTGACTCCTTTTTAAAAATCTGATTTAAAAGTCACCTGCACCAACTCTAGATAGAGCAAAGGGGTGGGAGGGGAAGGGAGGGGGCATGGGGTTAGAAATGATGGTGGAATGAGATGGACATCATTATCCAAAGTACACGGATGAAGACACGAATGGTGTGAATATACTTTGTTCATAACCAGAGATATGAACAATTGTGCTCTATATGTGTGATAAGAATTGTAATGCATTCCACTATGACATATAACAAATCAGAATAAAAAAGAGATACCTGCACAAAGTGGTAATTATGATTCTAGGTTGATGGACACTCAGTGCATGGAGATATAATTTGTATTACAACAACATAAATTTGTGGGAATGGAGATATATAGGAGCAAAATTTTTGTACATTGTTTAAATTAAGTTGGTATTACTATGAACTAGATTATTATGAGATGTTAATTGCAATATTGTAATGCCCAGAGAAACCATAAGAAAATAAAAGGACAGTAACAACAAAGTAAGAGTAAGAGAAATTACAATGGAATTAAAATAGTACTAGAAAATATGTATTTGAAACCAAAGTGGGAAGTAACAGAGGAACTGAAGAACAAAAAAGACAGGTAGCAAAATAGCAAAAGAACCGAAGAGCAAAATCAGATTAGTATTCCCTTTACTTTGAGCATGTATATTAAATGTAAATAATTTAAACTTTGAAATTACAAGGGAGAGATTAAAAGATTGGATAAAATAAATGACCCAATGATATGCTGTTTATGGGACTCATTTTCAAATCATATGAAAGTGAGAGAATAGAAAGAGATATTCCATGTAAACATTACTCAAGAGATAGAGTGGTGATTGGTATCAGAAAAAAAAATAGACTGTAGTTCAAACTTATTAGACATAAAGAAAGAGATTACATAATGATATAAGCGTAAAATCCATCACAGAGATGTGGTAATTATAAACACATATGCACCTAACAACAGAGCTGCAAAACAAAAAAAGCAAAAAGTGAGAGAACTGAGAGGAAAAATGTTCAAGTAGAGTGGGAGACTTCAGTAATCCACTCTCCATAATGGATGAAATAATTTGAATATCAGCAGGGAAATAGAAAACTTCCCAACACTCCCTACCAACCAGACCTAGCAGACGTCCAACAACAGAACATTCCAACAAACAATAGCAGTGAACCCAGAGCATGCCACAGGACATGTGTTAAGGCATAAAACAAGTCTCAGTACTTCCAAAAGATTAAAAGTAGGAAGGCACAGAGGAAAAGGGAAGGTACTGGGAATGAGATTGATTAAACTGTGTTAGTGCATCCCTTTGTTGTATATCATTATAAAGAAACAATAAAATTTTTTTAAAAATTGGAATCATCATCTCCGAGCATGATGGTCTGACACTAGAGGTTAATAACAGAAGGAAATTTGGAAAATTCACAAATATGTGTTGTTTTTTCAGCTTTTTTTTTTTTTTTGGTTGTTGTTGCTGTGACCAAATGTTCTGGCAAGTACAATTAGAGGAGGAAAAGTTTATTTTGGTTCCTGGTTTCAGAGGTCTCCGTCCATAGATGGCCAACCTTGTAGCTCTGGGCCTGAGGTGAGGAGAACGTTATGGAAGAAAGGTGGGGCTGAGGAAAGAGCGCAGACAGTGAGCTCTGCTCTCTAGGGACAAAATACAAACCCTAAAGGCAGGTCTCAGAGATCCACCTCTTCTGGCCACACTCTACTGGCTCACAGTTACTGCCCAATTAATCTATTCAAGTGGATTAATGCATTGATTAGGTTATAAAGCTCTGGGCCTGGGGTGAGGTGGAATTTCATGCTGAGCAACTCAGGACAAGACATCAAGGAAGCAGAGAGAACTCTGCTCACCGGGAACAAGACATAAATCCTAAAGGCACACCCCCAGTGACACACCTCCTTTAGCCACATCCTACCTGCCTATAGCTACCACCCAGTCAATCCGTATCAGTGGATTAATCCACTAGTTTACATCTCTCACAATCCAGTCACTTCATCTCTGAATGTTCCTGCATTGCTTTTGGGGGACGCCTCATACCGAGGTCAAAACATGTGCAAAATAAGCATCCCTTCAAGTAACCAGGTGTCAAGGAATCACAGAGCCAACGAAGCAATACCTTGTTGAAAGACAGCAAAGGCACAGGGTGCCCAGGCAGCAGGGATGGGAACATGGCAGTGCGCAGCGGATGGGCAGCTGCAGCTGTCTCCCTTGGAAAGGAAGGAAGGTCTCGAAGCCATGCCCGAACCTCCACCTTAGGAAACAAGCCTGAGGAAGTGCAGCCCTGGGCGCCTGGCCAGAGCCGCGCCACATACTGTATTCCCCGCACTGCTGGCCTGACCAGGACGGGGCAGCCTTAGGAAGGCAGAGCTGCTTGGGGTGTCACCTGCATAAACAAGGAGCCTTTCTCTAGGACACCAGTGCTTGACACCCTTCTCCCAGGCGCACGGTACTGTCGGGGAGCCAGGGAGGGGCGGGAGCACTGGTATTTCCGTGCTATGCTCTGGAAGTCCTGCCTCCAGAGGGGAAGCGCTCCTGCCAGGGGCTGCAGCCCGTGCAGACACCTGAGCACTTCAACCGCCTTCTTCCAAGAAAACCTCCTTGAGGAGGCATTGACCTGGGGCCTCAGGAGGCAGGGGCTGCTGTCAGGCTGGGGCAGCCCTCGATGTTTCCCTGCTCAGACCAGCAGCCAGGGCCGAGAGGCGCCCAGCAGAGAGGGAGGCCGCATCGCCCCACAGGGAGCTTCCAGACCAGCAGGATCTGGAAAGACCAGGAGGAAGTAGCCCCAAACGCTGTGCAGGGCGCTGAAGTGTCTCCATTTGACCTTGGGGCCAGCAGGAGGAAGGCCCTGAAGGGAAAAGGAGGAAGGGTAAGAGTTCTGTCTGCAGAGGACCAGGATTCAGATCTAGGGCAGACCTCAGCTCTGGGGAGGACACGCCTCCCTCAGGAGAGGAAAGGAGCAATAGAGGCACGGAGGCCAGCCCCGGAGGCAGAGGCTGATGGAGGCTCCCATCCAGGACATGAAAAGAGCTCCTACCAATCAAGGCAATGAGGCCCAGCTGAGGAAAGGGCGGGCCTCGCCCAGGCACTGTCTAAAACAGGATTTCCAAGTAGCCATCAGGCATATGAGAAGCTGGCTGGGAGGAAATGGAATAAAGCCCCAGGGAAGCATTCCTGGTGTGGATTCAGGACCCCACAACACCCTGCTGGAGGGGTCGCCCAGGGATGGCGACTCCCACTGCTGGAGGGCCTGTGGGGAAACAGGAGGCCTGAGAAGTCAGGGCAGGGGTTACATGTGGCTGCTGCAGGTGGAGGTGGCCGTGGGGCTGGTGGGGTCTGTGGGCCTGGGTCTCCTGAAGCCCTGCCAAGCTGCTCCTGTTGGGGACGCTGCTGGGCAGCATGAGTGGTAGTTAGCAGTGACCGGCCGGTGTTTAGTGACTTGGGGACTTGCTCCCTCTTCCACCCAGCTCTCCCAGGCAGTCCCCGAATTTGCTTGGGGAACCGCGAGGCTCAGGCAGATCTGTCCCTGCGGCTTCGTGTTGCCCAGAGTATTTATGGGCATCACTGCTTCCTAATTAGGCCAAGCAATTAAAGAACGGGATGGTTCCACCTCCCTGGGGCAAGAGAGTGCTCCCGTCCTGGCAGGATCCTTGGGTTTTGAGTGCCACAGTCCCTAGGCCTGCCCAGCCCAGAGCCCTGCCTGCCTGGGGACTCCCGCGCTGGCCCTGGGATCCCGGAGCTCCCTCCTGGGCTCCTGATGCTGGCCACTGGCCTGTTCTGGGACTCCAAGTTTTAACAGCCACAAACCGGGGCTTGGGGCGTTGTGCTGGGGTCGCAGCCCAGGTGCTTCTGAGCCTGCAGCCCCTGTGCTGAGGATGGGTGGGGGCCACAGGCTTGGGGTCTTCCAACAGCAGATAAATAGATTGATTGGAGGCGCAGCTCTGGGGAAGGCTGACACAGATTATGTTTGTGCACTGGGCGGAAGAGATTTCTCTAAGTTTAATTATAACTTAAGTGTAAAATATGCCTCTTCTGCGGGAGTTCCACGCCTTGTGCATAATTACCTCTCCACTCCCTGATGCCGCCTCTGCATGCTGTGAACAATTAATTTATAGGCTGGTAATTGGCTAAACAATATTTAAATCATTTGGCCCAATGTCGCTCTCAAGGAGGGGGGGCTTGAGTCTACACTTACGTGAAGTCTCCCTCCATGGTTCAGGGGTGGCCCTCCTGCATGACCAGGTCCCTGCCTGCTCCTCACAGTCCCTGGACGCGTCCACTGGCTGTCACACGTGCTGGGCTTCTGGCTGTCCTATCTGGCAGCAAAGATACCAGATAACACAGGGGCCCTTCCTGTAGGAGACAGAGGGCTGGGCTCACCGGCTCCCCTTTAGCTGAGTCGGAGCAGAATTTAAGGGCCACTCAGGGCACTGAGGATCCCGGGCCACGGTCATGGAAGACACTTGCTGCTGGTTCAGTCTGGCAGCGGGGCAGGTGAGTTCAGCAGAATCCAGAGGTAGGGGCACGGAGCCCACCTGCCCTGGGGAGGGGATCTTCTCTCAGCTCCGCTACAGTGGGAAGAGAAACCTGCAGACCCCTCCACTCGGGCAGCTGGGTGCAGTGTTCAAGGAATGGCCTTGGAAATCAGGTGGGTGAGAGGGTGGTTCTGGACGGAGCAAGTGTCATGGGGACATCGCTGGGACCAAGCGGGCCCTGCAACAAGCCAGCTTGCTTCCTTCGCATCTGGCAAACGCCTGCACCAGCTCCCGGGAGCAGCCTTCAGTCTCCAGGCCCCAGCCCAGGCTCTCTCCTCGAGCCCCAGGGACTACTGAGGGAAGCCGCCGGCCTCACCCAGAACCACCCGGGCCTTGGGAAACACGAAGCCGGGGCTGCATTCCAGCTTTGCCTCTTGTGGAGGGGTGACCTTGGGGACCCTGTTCACCATGCTGGGGCATGATGTGAACAGGTCCTAAGGCTCTGCCCGGGAGCCCTGGGGTCCCTGGTGGGCTGCAGGTCCCTAAGCCCTGACATTGACCTGCTTCCCAGGAAGTGTTGGGCTCCTCCAGATCCTCAGGATGCCCTGGTGCAGGAGGATGAGTGGGGCTGGGCCGGGGAGCTAGGTGACAGCAAAGTGGCTCCTGGATCTGAATCTGCTGTGTGGACATGTGTGTAGCTGGGCAGCGAGCACACGGGCCAGGGTCAGAGCCAGTCTTTGCCCTGCTCCATACCTTTAGAGATCTGTGAATTTCGTTATGGTGGGTGGACGTGTGGTGCAGGCCTGGGGCCTCAGAACTCTGCAGACTAAGGCAGGAGGATGGTTGGAGCCCAGGAATTAGAGACCAGCCTGGCTAACTAGTGAGACCTATCTCAAAAAAACAAAAATGAGCCAGTGTGGTGGCGCATGCCCGTGATCCCAGCCGCTGGGGAGGTTGAGGCAGGAGGATCTCGAGTTCAAAGCCAGCCTCAGCAATTTAGCGAGGCCCTAAGCAAGTCAGTGAGACTCTGCCTCTAAATAAAATACAAAATAGGGCTGCCGGTGTGGCTCAGTGGTCTAGTGCTCCGAATTCAATCCCTGGTACCAAAACAAACAAACAAATGCCCTTAAACCCTCCACATTATGAAACGCCTGGCTTTGTCACTTTGGCCCTTGTTGGCATCGGTAGTGCCACGGCCTGGCACATCTTCTAAGGAGCAAACGGATGGTTGAGGAAGTGACTGGATGAAGCAAGATAGTGTTTGGGGACGACCAGAAATATGAGCCCTGGCCTTTCCTCAAACCCACCTATAGCAGATTCTCAATCGGGGTCACAGAGCAGGGGATCTCAGAGAGGAGGGGGAAGGCAGGGGGGGGCAGGGGGAGGGCCAGGGGGAGGGCCCCAGGACTGCTCCTCTTCCTTCTCTGGAAGCGGCTGGGGGGCGGGGCTTTGGCTGTCCATCAGAAGATCCCACCCCCTTCTGCTCTCCCCTCCAGGGTGGAGCCACAGGCTGCCAACAGAGAAGCTGGGGTGGCAGTCACTCCCCTCTCCCAGGCCTTGGTTTCTCCATCTAAGTCCCCCCAGGTCATGTGGATGATCCTCTGGTGTCCTAGGGTCCTGGACCTGGCACCTAGCGGGCACTCAGAGGTGCTTGTGGTCACTCATTCCTCCGATAGCAGGCTCAGAGCTGGTTTCCTACTGTACCAGGACACTGGGCCTGGCCATGGTGGCTGGCCAGGGTGGGTGGGAGTCCAGCAGCCCCGGAGCCCAGAGTGTGGCCATCCTGAGGATTTTGGAAGGAAGGGGTGGGGGATGAGGGGTCTGGGTGGGGCAGAGCATCTGAGCCAGGGGTGGGTATGGCCTGTCTTTCATAGGTCTGGATGACCCCGAAGGTGGGTCAGTGGGGTCTTTCTGTGTGTGCCGCTGTGTGCGTGGGAACCTCTGGGACCTTGGCCTTAGCTCATTGTCAAGGGCAGAGGAGGAGAGGTTGGAACTCAGCATCCCCACCCTGGCCACCCTCGGAACCTGCTTCGCTTTGGGTGGGTCTCCTCTCACCTGGGAGTTGGCCGAAGGCCCCAGCAGAGGGGGCCACATCCATCTGTCTTCCACAAAGAGCCTCATAAAAGGGCCCAGACTGAAAATCAATTCTTTAGAGCTGAAATCAATAACAATAACTAATATTAATACTGATTATGCTGCTTTATTGCACTTTGCAGCTGGGAGGGGATGTTTTTAAGGATTCACGGAGGTGGTGCCGGGTAGAACGCAGCTCAGAGCCCAGAGCTGGGCAGGAGGCTCCCCACGGGGCCTGTTCGGCTGGCCTGCTCCCTGCCTTGGCTGAGTTTGCCAGTCACAGCTCATGACTGCATGGACCTGCAGGTTCTGGGTGAGCAGAGCCCTGGGCAGGGCTCCACCTCGGCAGTGCAGGCTGGGCACCGTGGAGGGGTGCGAGGGACATGTCCTGGGGCCTGCTCACTCCTGGGGTTGGGCTGGGCTGGTGGGGCATGTGGGCGGGTGCTGAAGGCCAGCTGTGGGAGCCAGAGACCTCCCCTGGGAAATGGTCCCTTGCTCCCCGTTCAGGGTGCAGAGCTGGCACCCGCTCCAACCTGGTCCTTGTGGGTCTCCGCTGATAGCACCCCGGCTGTCGTCCGAGTCTATGAGATGGAGCCAGAGTCAGGAAGGGGATGTCGTGGGTGGGACACACCCCTTACTGGGGACTCTTCTCCTGGTGAGGAGCAATCCCTAACTCCACATTCCAGGTGCACAGCTGGGGGCAGGAGGGGCTTCCCCAAAGCCAGGCACTTAGTGGGGTAAGTTTCTGCCTCCCAGGCCAGCCCTCAGTGTGAACCAAGGGATGCCAGGGCCAGGAGGCCAGGTGCAGGCCTCAGGGGTCCTCAGGGGGTCCACGGGAAGGGGCAGCTACTGATCAAAGGCCTGTAGGACACAGTTGGAAATTATTTTTTTCCCCAACATTAAGTGGCTTAGCACAGTACAAATTAGATACTTTCTGTGAACATGTTGCCAATCTGAAAAATAATGCATTCCAAAACCCAGACCTGGAACATGGAAATAGAGCAGAAGGTTTGGGGATAATCTAGAGGGAGGGGGAAGAGCATGACCTCAGGAGCCAGAGAGGGGCCAGTGCTTGTCATTGGTCCCTTAATGTGAGTCTGAGCTTCCTGGTAGCCACAGCAAGAAATGAAAGCACAGTGGGATTTTTAGTTTTGCCAATAAAAGGACGTGTCAAGATCCCCCACAGGACTGGTTTTCGTGGCCCCGAACAGATTTATCAGATGTTTCTTTGTAAAAGAGGAAGTGAGGGCTGAGGTTATGGCTCAGTGGCAGAGCCCTTGCCTCACATGTGTGAGGCACTGGGTTTGATCCTCAGCACCACATAAAAAAAATAAATAAAGGTATTGTGTCCATCTCCAACTAAAAAAATATTCAAAAAAAAAATAAAAAAAGAGGAAGTGAGGGCTGGTCCGTGACTCAGCAGGAGCGCACTTGCCTGGCACGCGTGAGGCACTGGGCTGATTCTCAGCTCTGCATATAAATAAATAGAGGTCCCTCAACAACTAAAAAAAATATTAAAAAATAAAAAATAAATAAAAGAGGAAGCGAGTCCTTGCCTCTAAGGCCCTTTTCTTCTGTGGGTTCTCAAAAGAAGCTGAGGCCTGTTTATAAAGCAGCTCCTCGAGGGGCGGAGCCAGCAGAGCAAAGGCCTTAGCCGTCCAGCACTGGGTCCTGCATGGTCGTAGCCCCGGCCGTAGGCTCCAGGGACGGGACCCTGCCTGCTTTGCTGGCCAGGACGTCCTCAGGCCAGTTCCGTGATAGAAAGTACCAGGTGCCAGGTCAACCCCTGTTGGGTGAATGCACAGGGTGGAGGCCCCAGGTCATCTCCGTCCTCCTTCAGGAAGGACCACGGGGGGGAGGGGAGGGGCCACGGCCCCACTGAGATACTGACCACTAGGACGGGGGCTGAGGTGAGCCAGGACCTGGGAGGGTCCCCAGGCAGGAAGAGGGGCTCCTGCCTGCAGTCACAGGAGGGTGGTGGCCAGGCAGGTAGGGTGCCAGCTGTTGACCGAGCTGACACGCTGGCTGCAGGTGCCGGGGCTGAGGGCCCTGAGACCCTCTGTAATTCTGGCCAGGCAGCCCAAGGACTCGGGCTTTCTAGGCCAGGCCCCACCGTCCCCTCCACCCTGGTGCTGCGGCTCCCTCACGCCCCCCCACCCCGGGGTTGTCCCTCTCCTGCAGACCCCATGAGCCATACGCCTGGGTCCTCAAGTTAGGCCTCTGTGAGCCATCCTCCTTCCCGCCCTTCCTGCCCTGAACCCAGGTGTTCCCTGGTGACCAGAGAGTAGGCATGGGTCTTGGTTTTCTTGGATGTTTTCCGGAGGCTGTGGCTGGTAGAGAGAAGATCCATGGTGGACAGAGTGACCCAGAGCACAGCCTGGGCCCCGCGCCGTGGGTTCCCTAACACACGCAGGGGGAGGGAGCAGGCAGTGGACCCGGGGTCTGGCCTGCTTCTGATGGTGCCGTGCGGTGGGCGGCACCTGTACCAGCCCGTCCCTGGGTCCCTGTTTCTCCGTGCATGGGTGCTGGGGCTGTGGCCTCCCTCAAGGCCGGGCACCCACCATGGCTCACCACAGGCCCAGGCTCTGGGTTCTGACCCTTTCCTACCCTGTTTCTGTCCGGGCCGTGTCCTCAGGGCCCCTTGGCCAGTGGCCACTGGCCTGTGTTTGTCCTACTGTCCATCAGCCCTAATGTGGGCAAACAGAACCGAGGGCAGGTGGAGGGGGGAGATAAGGCCGGCGGATGGGGCCAAAGGTGAACGCTTCACCTCATTCACCTCAGGCTTATTTACTGTCCCCAGCTTTCATCTGCTGTCCCCGTGGCCATGCAGACCACGAGGGTGCTCTGAGGTCCGGGGACTCCAGGGACCTCATGGCCTCAGCTGGGTTGCTGTGAACTGCGAACGCGAAGACAAAACGGTGCTGCCAAGAGGGACTTCATTTTTTAAAAAATATACTGGGGACTGAACCCAAGGGTGCTGTGTCACTGCGCTACACCCCCAGCCCTTTCTAGTTTTAATTTATATTGAGACAGATTCTCATGGAGTTGCCCAGGCTGGCCTCAAATTTGCAATCCTCCTGCTTCAGCCTCCAGAGTTGTTGGGATTACAGATGTCACCACTGTGACCAGTGACCAACGCAGACCTTTCTCTCTGCCATGCACCTTGAAGGCCGGGCACAGCTCTGGCCCTGATGCCTGCCTGACACTTGCACTGGTCTTGTGACCAGTCAGAATTGTCAGCATCTCCACTTTACAGCAGGGAATCGAGGCTCAGAGCAGCGAGGTTTTGGAATCCAGCTCTTTGGCTGTGTTGCCTTTGAATCTAGGAGGAATCAGCCGACAGAGCTCTGGCAGGGTGGGTGACACTGGGGACAGTCCTCTGGGTGCTTCTCACACTGGCCGTGCGTATCAAGGGAGGGGTGGCCCGGGCCTCAGCATGGCCACACTGTGCTATGCCTGCCAGGACAAGGGTGCAGACGCTCCCTTGGGCTCTCTTCTGTCATGGGGTTCCTGCCTCCTCCCTGCCCCCTGAGCTTCCATCCAATACAGGAAATAAAGTCCAAGACCCCAGAGGTGGAGGCCCTGCCTCCGGCGACTGGGCGGGGCCCTCCATCTCACTTCCCTTCAGCTCTTTGCACACACTGGTTTCATGCCACCCTGATCCCCACCCACAGAAGCAGATGCTGAGCCAGGCTGGGGCATCTGCCCACCTGAGGGCCCACAGTGGCCCTTGGGGGCCGGCAGGTGCTACAGGGCTGTCTGGGGCCACCAGACACTTCCCTTCCTGGAACTGCCTGGTCAACTGCCGAACTGGGGGGCAGACTCAGCTCGTGGGCTGTGGGTCTTTCCCTGGAGTGAGCCCTAGTCGGCATGGTGAACGCGGACACCTGGAAGGAGCTCTGAAGCACTGGGGGGCAGGCAGAGTCTGTCCTGTGCTGTCCTGCGACTTTTCCTCAGGGCTGGGGACACCCCAGCCTGTTGTAATGAAGGCGCTGGAGGCCCGTTGCCATCAACCCTGGGCAAGCCCGCCCCTGTGCAGGTCAGACTGGGCACCAGCTCTGTACGCTCGGCATCCCAGGGGCCTCAGTGGGGCTCACCCTGGGCCACTGACACCATGCTGCACCCAGCCTCTGCCCATGACCCCACTCCTACAGAAGGCCCTTCACCTGGGCACTCAGAGGCCAGCAAGTGCCCCAACCTGGCTGGCCCAGGATGTCCCCCAGGGAGCTCGCTGCTCCTGGAGCATGTCTGTGGCCAACTTTTGTGGGGTCAGGGTTGACCAGGAGCCGAGGCCCCAGTGCGCACGTGCGTGCGAGTGTGTGTCCGCCCTGCCCCAAGTCCACGCTTGGCTTTCTGCATTTCTTTGGCTGCAGATGAGGTCAGCTGATGGTGCCAGGGAGTTAATGTCACGGTGACCGTCAAACAGGGTGTTGGGGGGCAGGGGCCGCTTCGGGACAGCTCCAAGTGTTTCCCTCTGGAGGCCTGGTGGACACGGCCCCCACCCAGAGCAGGTGCCCGCTCGGGGAAGCGCCTGCTCTTCTCCCTCCAGGCTCCCCACCCACCCTGTGCATCTGGGCACCACCACTGCACCCCAGTCCTGTGCCAGACCCGCTTTAGGGAGACTGGCCAGGAGAGATGGTGTGGCTGTCCCCAGAGCCACAGCAGGGCCTGGCAGGTGGGTGCTGACACCATGGGGGCAGGACTTGGGCAGGCTCCAGGGGGGGCCCTCTGCAGCAGGGGGTAAAACCACCAGCAGGGGGGGTTGCCCTGGAGCCCCTGTTGCACCCCACAGGTCCCCACCCCTGGGAGCTGGTGAGACAGGATGGCCCCTAACCCCAGCCCTGGGCTGGGCAAGCCGAGAGCCTCGTGGGCAGAAGTGGGTGGACATTTGTCCCAGGCTGGGGAGATCCAGGTCTGCTCCTCTGATCTGTCTAGTTTGCACAAAGGTAATGTTTGAGCTGGCCGCCCGTGGGAGGTTAAACATTAAGCTGTGCTTGGAAATGTGGTCTCCTGTGCCTAGGGCTGAGGGTCAAGGTTGTGACCTCTGGCCGTGACTGGGAGCTTCTCCAACAGACAGGTTTTTGAGTGACTGTTTTGAAAGGTAATGGGCCAGTAGCTCCACTTCCCAGGGTGCCCAAGAAGCCCTGTGCTGGCCCCTTGAAGAAAGGCCAAATACAGGGTGGGGCTGGGCTGTGGCTTTCCAAAGGCTCCTGGGTTTCCTGGAGCCAAGTCTGGATAGCCCCCTCCCCATCCAGGGGCAGGGACCCCTGGGCCTGGGGACAGCATAGGACATCTTTCCCAAGCTCAGGAACTGTCCTTAGGAGGTGCCAGATCTCACACACAGGTCCACATGGAGCAGCTGCTGGGCTGGGAGGACCCCGGGGGGCCATGAAGGGAGCTCTGCCAGCTGTCCCCCCAAACACGCAACAGGAACAGTGGGGAGGCCTGGCAGGGCTCCACAGGAAGCCCCACAATGTGGCCAGGGCTGGCCACTACACGAACACACATGGCCCCTGGTCAAGGTCCAGCTGTGCAGAATGTCTGTGCCCCTGGCCGGTTTAATCAGCTTGTGTGTCTTTCCTTTCTGAATGGGTGTGCGAGTGGATGGACAGGTGGACAGGATGGGTGGGTGGGGAAACGGATGGGTGGATGGAGGGGTGGATGGGAGGGTGCGTGAGTGGGTACATGGATGACGGGTGGGCGGGTGGATGGACAGTCGCATTGAAGGGTGGGTGGAGGTGTGGGTGGGTGGGCAGTAGGGTAGATGGGGGTCTAGTTCAGTGTATTCATTTTATTTTATTTGTGTATTGCTTTGCATGCTGGGGATCAAGCTCGGGGCCTTCACACGCCAGGCCAGGGCTCGGCGTTGGGCTGTGTCCCCGGCCTCCTCCCGTGCAGTGTGGATGGAGACTGCAGCCTTCCTAGGAGCCCCTGAGCCTCTTCTGTGGGAGGGAATGTCTGCCCGTCGGGATGGGAGACCTTGTGCCTTATTGCCTCCCCAGAGTCTGCGTGTCCAGCGATGTTGAGGGCTGAGCTGCCACTCATAGGGCCTTCTCACGGGAAAGCAGGGCTGGCTCTTCGGGGTAGTTTCCCAAACCAGGTGGGAGGGTGAGCACTCGGGGGCAAGGTCTCTCCTTCCCTGAGCTGGATGAAGGAAGGACTCCCCACCTGGACACAGGTGCCTGTGCACCCACACCCTCTGCCCTGCCGCACAGTCTGACCGGCTTCAGGGCCTGGGGTTTGTTGAAGGGGTTCCTGGGGTTCCTTCCTGTGGGTACTTAGAGAAACAGCCATAGTTGGTGGCATTTTTGGGGAGTCAAAGAGGACAGCCTTCAGGAAATGGAGGGCCCAGCCTCAGCCATCAGGGTAGAGGAGAGCCTGCACCCAGGAGGGGTGGCCCTAGTGTGGCAGGCATGGGGCGCTTTTCCCAGAGGTGAGCCATCGCGATCTGCCTCACAGAAGAGCCCTGGCCTGGGTCAGTCCTTCCGTGGCCTGGTATCTTTTAGGTCCCTCAGGTGCTCACACACTGGTCTGGCCAAGCCGTGGTTGAGTTTGAAGGGCTTCCTGGAGGAGGTGCCCCTGCAGCTCTTGACTGGCCAGAAGGTTGTGTCCACGCTTTTCCAGACACCACCTGGAGGAGAGGGGAAGTCGGGCGAGACTCCTGGACAGGATGGAGAGCACAGTCTTCTCTCATGGGGCAGGGACGGGGGTGGGCAGCAGGAGGTAGCCACCTGCCCCCACAGAGCCCCCCTGCCCTCAGCAGCCACTCAGAACTGGCCACTGCTCTGCAGGCCTCAGGCAGGGCTGCACTGGCTCAGGAACGTCCCACTCCCAGCAGACAGGCCTTCCAGAAGGCCAGCCTCACGTCCGCCGTCTGCCTGGGCAGAGGTGCCCACTGGGCTTGGTCTGAGTGGAGAGGGAGATGACAGGCGGGGAGTAGAGGCCTGGCCCACCCCGAGGGACAGCCCCCAGGATGCCATGGCTGCGTGGGGCACAGCCTTGCCCTCTCTCCTTGAGGATCTTGGGAGAGGCTGGCCTTTCCAGTCTCCTGACTGTGAGACTGTGCTGGCCCCCAGTGACCCCCGGAGGTCTGGATGAGGTTGCCTTGACTCTGGGTTTGCTCTCTGCCCTCTTGGATCTCTCGTTCCCTCTCTGGCCCGCCGACTCCTTCGCTTGCTCAGTCTCTGCCTTTGGGTTGTGCAGTCTGTGGGGTCACACGTGCCTTGAGTGCACAGTCCCAGTTGGGGCGCAGAGGGACCCAGCCGCTGGGATGGACTCCCAGGTGCTTGTCCCAGCCCTTGGAAGTGGGCAGCTCTGTCTGCAGGTGCACCAGTGGCCCCTTGTCCTCAGCATCTGCACAGCTGCTATCCCTGGTGTCTCACCAGATGCCACTGCTTCCAGACAGCCCTCCCTGAACCCCCAGTCTAGACCGGGCCTGAGCAAGTCCCTGCCACGTAGCATCAAAGCTGCCCACGGATGGACCTGCCCCTCCTAGCTCACCACCAGACCAAGTCCTCAGGCACCAAAACCTGTTCACCTCCATCTCCCCTGAGCCCAATGCCTGGGGGCCTCAGATGCTCAGGGATCACATGAGTGAGGGGTCCCGTGGCTTCAGCTTGAGCCACCGGGGCTCAGGATGCCGGGTGCTGGGAGGTGCTGGGCGTCCTGAGGCCTGTGGGCTGAGGAGGAGCCGGGATGTTCAGAGGGACCCAGCGTCTCCCAGGCCCAATGAGGAGGGTGAGGGTGACTGGGTGTGTCCCTGGATCTCACTGTGTGTGCAGGAGACTGGTGCTGCACTGCTGCTCAGCATGCAGGCCAGGGACATGCACCCTGGGTCCAGACGGCATCTCCAGGACAGGGGCGTCCCCAAAGCCAGGCCTCCTCTGCTGTTCTCCTGGGTGTCCTGTGCCCCGGGAAGGGCTGCCCAGCGAGGTGTCTCTCTGGAACAGTCTGGAGCCCACGTCCTCGTCCTGCTGGGCTCTGTCTCCCTGCGTCCCTGCGTCTGAGAGTCCTCCAGGGCCTTGGTGTCCCCTCTGTGAGGGAGGGCCCCCGAAGCTGCCTCTGCTTCCTTCAAGGACAGTTGTCCAGGGTGGAGCCTCCAACCCAGGCTGGGACCCTGTGCCCTGGGCTCAGATCCGCCTTGGCTGCATTCCCTTTGGGTGGCTCTGGGTGGGTGGCCGAGCCACCACCTCGCTGTGAGAGAGGCCCTGGGGGTTCCCAGGATTCAGAAGGAGCCTGAGAAGCATTGTCCACAGCCCAAGGGGAAGGCTGGCCCCCGGTGGGCGTGAGCACTCTGCTCCAGTAGTGACCCAGCAGAGCTGGGACAGTCTCCTCCGGCTGTTGGTGTCACATTCAAGGAAGCCACAAAGTGCCCCAGCACCTGCAGTCTATGAGCAGGCCCTCCCTGGCCACCCACTGCAGCCTGCCCCTGCCTCAGGCTCGACCCTCTCGGGATCCTGACCCCGGGTGGCTTGAGAGGCACAGCAACTTGGGTTTGATGTTTTGAAGAAGTGGCTTTTTATCAGAAGGCCCTCTGGGATCCTCAGTCGGCCAATGAAATTATGTCTGTTGATTCAAGGAGGCTGGAAAACTTGGGCCGATGGTTATTGAGATTTATGGCTTCCCCTGAGCCCAATCACAGGAATCCTTCAACAGTCGAGCTAAGTGGTGCTGAGGACCATGCCTGTCCTCTCCTGTCCCCTCCTTCGTCCCCTCCTCCCTGTCCCTCTTCCTCTGACTCTGCCTCCCTCTCTTTCTGCCTGCCTCTCTGTGTCCCTCCCTCTCCTCCCTGCCTCTCTCTCCCTCTCCCTGTCTCTGTCTCTCTCCCTCCCCATGTCTCTCCCTGCCTGTCTCTGTCTCTCTGTCCCCACTCCCCTTGCTGATCTGGCTGTGGGGACACAGCCCCACAGGCTCCACTGCTCCCCTAGAGAGCTGGGTGGGGGTCAGGGCAGGCTTCCCCTGCTGCGGGCTTGGACCAGGGGGAGGCTGGAGCGGGAAAGGGGGAGCTGATGTCCAGCAGACAGGACTCTGGCTCCCCTGCCCGGCACCCACTATCTCTGAGCTCCTCTGAGCCTCCAGGGCTGGGGACTGGAGGACAAGCATCAGTACTGTGCTGTATTCAGCAGGTGCTCAAAATGTGCCCACCCAGTTGTCTTGTTGGCTGAAGATCTGCTCTGTGGAGGCAGAAGTAGGAAGCGCTTCCTACCCCTGCCGGCTGCCCTAGTGAGAGGGAGGGCCAGGCCGGCTTGGAGGCAGGAGGGGCTCCTATCCAGGCCAGGCTGACCCTGGTGTCGAAACCCCCCATCGCCCCCACGCGGCTGCCTGTCCTTGTACCCTTTTCCCTGTTGTCGCCCAACTGTGTCCCCAACCCAGCCCCCAGAGTGGACAAAGACCCTGTTGGTCATGCCCCCAGCCTGGGGGAGGGCATGTGATTGAGGTCACTGCCGACCCAGGGTGGGCAGGGCAGCCCCCTCCCCTGGCCAGCTGCGTTATTTCTGTGCCTCTTGGATTCAGGTGGAGGTGCAGGCGGACTGGGGTGGGCTGGGGCTGGGGGCCACCCAGACCCCAGGGGCTAGAGATGTAATGACCCAGCGCTGGGCTGCCCGTGGCCCAGACCTGGCCTGGGGTTCCTGCACAGGGAGTCTAGCTGGGGCAGGGCTGGGACAGCTCAGAGGACATGCTGACCCCTTCCTTTCTCCCCAGGTGTGGACAATCATCTGGACACAAGCGAGGAGATGGGCAGGTCATCCTCCAGACCAGGCAGCCCCTTCACTAGTACCAGCCCACAGCCTGGCATGTGTGCCAATTGTCCTGGGCAGGGGTGGCAGCTTGGCCTGTGGCCTGCTTGTCCCCGGCGTTGCTCCCCGATGGCCCTGCTGGGGGCAGTTGTGTCCTGGACCTGGGTCTGGTGGCATGCCGGGGGGTGCCAGGTGCGTGGTCTGACACCCCCTGGCTCCGGGACTTGTTCTCCTGCTCTTCTGGGCATGGAGGGGCCCATGAGGAAGGGGTGAGGCCTCCCCAGGACCCCCACGGAGCCCCGCCCACCCTGGCCTCAAGGTGTGGGGCCTGGCAGCAGGGGGGTGTGGGCCTGAGAGGGGCAGGGAGGTCCAGGGATGGGCGGTCTCTGTTTCCTGAAGCCGGAGTCAGGGCCCAGTCCTGGCCTAGCCTTGGGTGTTCGGGGACTCTGCGTCCTGGCTGGGGAGCCGGGCAGGACCCGATGCTGCCCGCCCCTGAGGCTGTGGGCAGGCTCTGAGCAGAATGGGCCAGATATCCTGGCACTGGAAAGCTGAGTCCCTGAGGGCGTGGGACGTCCTCCTGTGACGATGGTCCCTCCAATTCCTGCTTGCCTAAATGCCAGCTGACCTCGGCATTCACGGCCTCGTCATCCTGGGGGCACGGCCACACATGGACCTCGGAGTTGCACTGGCTGCGAGGAGAAAGGTTCTGAGGGTGAGTGACCTCATGGTGACCACTCCTGAGGAGGGAGGCAGGGAGCCTAGAAATGGGGTGAAGTCCCGGGGCTGGAACCTGGGGCTCCCCTGCCCGAGGGGAGGCCAACACCAAGGCAGTGGTTGGAGGCAGCAGGGGTGGGAGGTCATGAAGGGTCCTGAGGCCACTATGACCAGGTGGGGTGCACCCCTGAGGCACAACTGGGTGCCCAGGGCCCTGGGTGGGGTCGGCATTGCCACAGTGGTGTTCGGCAGTCCTGGGGCTGCTTCCCAGCTGCAGAGGCCGGGTGGTCAGTTCAGCCACACGGCCAGCTTCACCTTCTAGAGAGCACAATATCAGGCTGGCCAGCAGGATGGATTGCAGCAGGGGGACTGCAGGCCAGGAGGTCCATGTCCAGGGGGAAGGGACAAGAGAAATTGGCCCGAGAAGGAGCCTGTGATTTGCACTGGACACTGTCCACAGGGTTCTTTGAGGTGTTTGTCCACGTTCTTCAATAACCCTGCAGTCCCACTCCCAGGTTTGTGACTGACAGAGACCTGCCCACGGCCACCCGGAGATAGGCGAGTGGCCACCCCCGCCTCGTTCACAATGACCCTGGCCGGAGACTGCCAGGAGATCTGCAGGGGCTGGACATGTACGTGAGCAGCGTGGGCCCCATGCAGAGAGAGCTGTGGGAAAGCCGCAGGCACAGAATGAGGGCCGAGAGCCTCCGCCTGCAGAGCGTGGACGGTAGAAGGGACCTGTGGCGCTGAGCCGTGCGGCCCAGCAGGGTGGCTGCCCTCCCAGGGGGGCTCTGGTAGCGCTCCATCCGGCCCCAGTGGTGCTCACGCAGAGCATTGCTCCCTGGTGTTCCCCTAGGTGGACGGTTTGCTGAGTATTGGTCACTAATTCAAAAGCAGGGGCTGCCCCAGGTGAGTCCCGCTGCCCTCAAAGCCCAGCTCCCTCCCTGGAAAGACTGTTTCTTATGGCACCTTGGGACCTTGCTCTCTCTGTCACCCAGAGGTGATGCCCAGGGTCAGGGTGGCTCACCAAGGCCACCTTCTCATCCTCAGGCTGGTGCAGAAGCTTCGGTGGGATCAGTGAGGGGCACAGCAGGGGCTGCAGAGGGACAGTGCCCTGGAAGAGGACATGGAAGGGTGGACGGCCCCCAGGGGTCACTGCCCCACTGCAGAGTGGCACGGCTGTGAGAGACAAGAGCACCCGTTTTCAGGGCCTTGTGGTGAAGGCAGCTGGCCGAGAAGGGGGCCTCTAGCCACCCTCCCGGCAGGAAGCACACCGTTCAGGTGAGGCAGCGCCTGCACCGGGCTCAGCGCGTGTGTGCGCACGTGTGCGCGTCCATGCCCAGTTTCCACAATGCACACAATTGCCTCCAAAGAAGCGGGGATGTTCTTTGGAGAGAGGGTGCGTTTTTGAATTTCAATGGGCTGTCTCCACAATGTCCGTTTAATTAGCGTGTTTTGAAGGGGAAATGAAGGAAAATTATAACTCATCCGAGAAAATGGGTCCTACGTGCTCAGCTCTTCTTGCGGGTTCCGGAGGCCCACCCCAGGTCTGGCAGAGCCGGAGCCCAGCGCCGTCCAGGGGAGGGAGGGAAGCATGTGGCTGGGGGGCTGCAGGACACTGAGGACGCCACTGGTGGCAGAGAGGGGTGGTGGGGCTGGACACAGGGACGCAGAGGGAGCAGTTGGCACACCCACTCCTCTTGGACTTTGTCCTTGGCGCCAAGGGTGGGACACTGAGTCCAACAGAGAGAGAAGTGCCACTCAGGGCCTGGCTTGATTCTGGTTCGGCTGCGGGTGTCTGAGAACTGAGACCTGGTTTCCTTATATGAGGAATTTATGAAATGTGGTGACAGCTGTGAACAAATAGGATGAGGACGGAGAAGGGCTGTGGAGCGCCGGGCATCGGGCAATCACGGCTGGAAGCGCTTTGAGGGATCCCGGAAACGCCCACTTTGGGGCTCAGACTGGGCTGAGCTTCTGCAAACCCTCGGCCGGGCTCGTGGGGTCAGGGGCCTGGGTCTCTGCTCCCTGAGTGCTGAAGGCTGTGAGGAACCAGGAGGCTCCTCCCTCACCTGTCCTGAGAGCGCAGGTGTCCACTTCCCAGGCCAAGGCCCACACGGCGCCCCAGGTGAGGGCTGGGGAGACCCCTCGGCTCCCTGCTCTGCAGCCACGCGACTGTAGCTCCAGCCCCTCTGCACCCCCCACACACCTCCCTCCCCAGGGGCCTGCACCCCTGACAGAGGGTCCCCCAGTGACTGGCCAGGCCCACAGTGCCATGCCTGGGCTCCAGCATGAGCGGGGGCTGGGTAGTCCTGGCTCTCCCCTCCCACCCGCTGCCCACTCAGGACCTCAGGCCCCAGCCTGAGAGCATGCAGAGGCCTGTGGGCCCCCGTTGCCAACACGCTCAGGAGAGCAGCCACAGGGCAGGGGCTGCAGGGTGGAGTGGGAGACGAGCAGAGGTCCAGTGTCTGGGAGCACAGGGGCGCGAGGCAGCCTGCAGTTCTGGGGTCCCCTGCCCTCGTAGCCTCGCCATCCGAGAGGCACTCGTGATGTGTGCCTTCTCTGGCTTCACAGAACAGTGGCCACCCTATTCAGGGGTGAGGAAACTGAGGCCCAGCAGGACAGAGGCACTGGGACAAGAACCATTTGTAATGTCCCCAGCTGTGGGACATCAAAACCCCTTCTCTACACTATAAGGTACACAGCAAGACCCTGGGGCTTCCCAAGGAGCCAGGGGACAGGGACACGGGAGACCACAACCCACCGTCCCCCACAGTGCCCTCCTTTGCCTGGCCCTCCAGCGTGTCCACACCACTGGTCCTGCCTGCTGCCCACCTACGCTGCCGATGCTGCCAAGAGCTGTGTGCCCACAGGGCCTGCACAGCTGCCTGCGTGGCCGCTGGCTTCCCCAGCACCATTGTTGGGCAGCTGGGAGGTTTCCAGTTCCCCGCTGATGAATAGGGCTGCTGTAACCACCTTGGCACAGGCTGCCGCCCTCCCCAGCTCTTGCTCTGCGCCGAGGCCGGGCCCTTCCCCACACGCTCTTCCCTCCTGCAGCTGGGAGCCAGCGGGATGCCTCCCGGAAGTCCACGCCACCTGGGGGCCCGGCTTTGGCCTCCTTCTGTGGGCGAGTGTCCAGGCAGCCAGGGGCTGCTCCTTCTGGTCCAGGACATGTGTCCAGCCCCGAGCCTGTGGCTGTGCGTCCACACAGCTGCTGTGACTTGGGCCAGCACTTCTGCTCCATAGAGGAGGACGCCGAGGTCCAGGTGAGAGGGAGTCAAAGCTGGAGTCTAGGTCTCGTTACCGAGACCCCGTCCTCTGGGCCCCTTCTGCACAACACTGTCCTGTGTCCACCTCCACGTGTGTGCTCAGTCCCCTCATGTCCCTGTGCTGGAAGGTTGTCCCCAGGAAGCACAGGCCCCATGCCAGCCCCCTCCACTCCCCTCTCAAATTCCTTCACGGGGCTCAGGGCCCTCGTGGAGCTGCTGGTCATCTGGGGCGGCTCCTACAGGTCCTCTCCTGTCCAGGGCACTCTGTGCAGCCAGGCATGGAGCTTCCTGGGCGATCTGGAGACAGGCCACATGGAGGCCCCTGCTCACCCTCTAGCACCCTTACCTGCAGAACTTAGCTGAAGGCCATGGGATGAGTGGACGCATGAGGAGGTGGACAAGATGATGAGTGGACAAATGGACAGGTGGACTGATGGGTGGGTGGCTGCCTGGCGGGGTACATTAGGACATGTCATGAAGGCCTCAGAAGGTGTGACTGACACTCTGGAGGGAGACCAAAGTGGTCTCTGCGGGGACAGGGAGCAGCCAGGCCCTCGCTGGCAGGGCCTCTCCTGCCCTGTGGCAGACAGGACTAATCACCAGGGCCAGCTCTCCATGGAGCGTGGCCCTTGGGCCTCCCCAGGCAGCCAAGAGCACTGGCTCTCGGGGCACCAGGCCCTTGCTTGCCGCCCAGCTTTAGGCTGTTATTGGGAGCGCAGTTGGAGCAGAACTGCCTGGGGCAGGAAGGAGAGGCCCTGGGGCAGGAAGGAGAGGCCCTGGGGCCAGGCCTGTTCTGTGGCGGCCTCCTCACCCACCAGCCTGCTTCACATGCAGGGCAGGCTCTAAAGGCCTGGGGGTTGGTGTTGCACCCCAAGTGCTCCAGGTTACATGCAGAGGCACAGCTCCGGGGCCTCCTGCCAGGGCTCTGGGCACCTGCTGAGGGCTCCAGTCCCTGTGTTTGTGCTGCTGGGTCCAGGGGCCTGGACACCTAGGTTTCGGTAGGCAGGCGCAAGGCTCTGCAGCACAGCTGGGTGGTGTGGCCAGTGTCGGTGGGGTGCTGTTCTCTGCACAGGAGGGGCCCACTCCTGGAGCGGGGAGCTGGCCACAGACGTGCAGCCCAGAAGCCCCCGTCCCTGTATCCCTGGCCTTCCAGCCTGGGTGGTGTGTCCCACCACAGGAACCGTAGCCTCAGCCTCACCGGCCTCACCTGCCCGCGTGACCCTCTGTGTCCCTGGGGAGGGAACCTCACAGCAGCTCCTCGGGGGCCACCAGATGCTCACTGGTCTGGCTTCACCAACCCTTGAGCCGAACCCAGGGAGAAGAGTCTTAAACTCTGAAGTCGACCAACTGAGAACCACTGGAGATTCCACTCCACCAAGTTTTAATTTTGTTCCTTTTATTTATTGTTGAGAATTTTTATGTTTATTGAGAAATTGCATCATAATCCCATGAGTCAAAATGTGGGTTGTTTTTCATTATTTCCTCAATGGTGTGACTTGGACCCAGTGTCCATTTCCTGTCCCCAGTGTGTGTCCATCACTTTTCCCAGTGGCGAAGCTTGTGTGGACCTCAGTCAGACAGGTGAGGTCGAGAGCCCGGCTCTGGGGTCCTTCCACTGGAGTCCAACCCCAGCTCTGGCGCTCAGAGCCGTGGCTTTGGGCACCCTCTCTGGCCTTGTTTCCTTCTCCCTGTCACCGGGTGTTGGGAGAATCAGGTAGGAGGAAGGGCAAGCAGGTGACTTCCTTGGCCCTGCAGCTTGGAGGGAAAGCTGGATCGCTGAAGATGGGGTCTCAGAGGTGACCAGCCCACACCCGAGCTGTGCAGGCCCAGGACAGGAATGGGAGCTGCTGTCTAGGGGTCCTGCTGCCACTGACAGCCCCTGTGCCCTGCACCCTGTGGCCGGCAGACCTGCCCAGGACAAACTCCGAGCTGCCCAGCCATCCAGAGTTCGGGCCTCCCACCCCGTGACAGTTGACAGACCCATATAGCAAACGTGGAAGCCACAGAAAGGACGAGAGGTGTAAACAAAGTGACCTTCTCCCCAGGAGCCCTGCCCCCCTCGGGGTGGCCCCTCGGCCTCTCTAACACAGGCCGCAGGGAGGCAGGGAGACGGCCTCTGCCTTCTGGCTCAGGGCTCCCCCTCCTCAAGTGGCCCAGCGTTAGGAGGCTCACCTCAAAGACGGGGAGCTGAGGCCGCAGAGGGTGGCACAGTGGCCCTGTGTGAGCCCAGGCTCTGCCCTCCGCCTCAGCTGTGCTGCGACAGAGCAGATGCATCTCTCCTGGGACCCTGGCGCCAGGTCCTGTGTTCCCCTCCCTGTGCACACTGGCCACGGGCAGGGTCTCGGCTGGAGGCTCCGCATGGTCCCCCCCACGGGCAGCAGGCCCCCAGCACAGCATGCATCAGGGCAGCCCTGCTCACCCCACTGCCCCTGGGCCTGCCTCCCCAGCTCGATTAGCCGATTAGCTGGCTGGCCGGAGGACAAGCTGTCTTCCAGGTGAGCATTCCTCAGAAAAATGACTTCATTATCACCTTCAGGGCTTGGCGTTGGGGGAGGGCAAGTGTGTGGGGGCAGGGGCTCCAGCAGCTGGGCCCAGAGTTGCAGGGACCCCCACCCGCCGCCCTAGCGGAGGCAGATCTGTGGGATTAAGGGGCTGGAGGGAAATATTACATTATGATAACAAATCACCCAGTTGATTGGAATTTAATTATGTCTCTTTTATCTTGGTGACAGTCATGCACCTGGGATCGAGGCCCTGGCTGCTGGAGCAGGGGCCAGCTCAGCGGGAGCTGGGGGACTCACCCCAGGGGATTAATGACGCGGAGCCCTTCCTCACCCTGCCTGGGAGGAAGCCACCAGCCACCCCTCCCTTCTGCTGGGTGGGGAGCCACAAAGGGGTCCCTCCTGCAAGACAGTGGGACTCCTACTCCTGGCCAAGGTGGCCAGATGGAAAGGTTGCCTGCCTGCCCGCCCAGGGCTGCCCAGTGCTGCCCAAGCAATCCTAGGAAAGGCAAGCCAGCTGCCAGACCCCAGGTGACAGAGGTCCCCCTCCCCTGTGAGCCACTTCCCACCAGGGGGTGACCACAGTGGGCAGGCTCCAGAGCTGACGCTGGCCTTGGGTGAGGAGGACTGGGATGGCTTTGTGGCGGCCAGAATGGGGCAGGCCAGGGGTGGTCCGGGCGGGGACTGACCTCCTGGGAGCCCCACGGTCGGCAAGCCCCGCAGCCCCTCTCCTTGAGTATAAACGTGTCTGGATTTCTAGGACAGCTTTGCTTTCTGAAATCTCGTCCTAGGAAATTCTAGGACTCCTTTCTCCGGCCAGGGCCATTTTTGTCACAGGACATGTTAACTTCTGGAATTTGTTGATACCTGGGTTGGGTCCCTGGTGGACAGTAAGACCCTCGTGACTCCATGGCAACCTGGTCCTGGGGGCTCCCAGCCCTCTCTGGGCTCCCTCAGGAGGGGGGCTGCTCTGGGGGTCCTTTGCCCCATTGGAGCCGGTGGGGGGGGCGTGGAGGAGCATGGTCACCTGGCCTTGGGCTAAAGATGCAGGGGTGGGGCAGTAGCTCCCTGCCAGCTCCCCACCATGGGGTTCAGGTTGGGCACCTCATTCAGCCTTCTGCAAAGATTGCCCAGAGGGCCACGTGAGTCTGTCTTGATGGACACCGGGCAACCCTGGCAGGATTAACGCCGTTTTATGGACTGGCCAATGGCTGCTGAGTCACCATGCAAGGCCACCCATCAGCAGAGCTGCTAATGGCAGGAGAAAGAGCGATGTCATTGCTTTGGGGACGGGGAGCAGTTGGGTGGACCTCCTCTTCTACCCAGTTCCCGGCAGGGGTGGGACAGTCGCAGGGTGGGGTGGGGAGGGAAGGGACCGTGTGTAATTGTGCTCCGAGTGAGCGTGTGGGCCACGGGGCAGCCTCTGCCCCTGCAGGGTGAGGTGTGTGCCAGCCTCCGGGGTCCTTGAGTCCCAGACTCCTCTGTGTATGGAGTGCTCTGGGTGTCTACCCTCACGTGGCCCGTGGAGGTGGGTATGTGGACACAGGCCACGCGTGTGTGCTGCTCTGCCCATGACCCTCAGGCTGGAGGGAGCGCGGGTGAGACTCTGGGTTGACAGACCTGTGTCTGTCGTCCACCTCAGGCAGGTCTGGGCTCGGTCCTCTCCCCTGACCACAGAGAAAGCGGCAGAGCCACATCACACAGTCACTAGGAGGACTGATGGGGACAGAATGCAGCCTTGGCCTGAGACTTGCGGCAGCGTCCACAGGGTCGGAGCAGATGGGTGGTGAGGCTGTGCAGGGTGGCACTGCGTGTGAGCTGGTGCCTGGTGGTGCCAGGAAGGCACCCAGAACCAACCGTGGGAGACATGGCAGGAGAGGTTTGCTGTAGGGAACCGGCCTGGTGCTGTGGAGGCTCAGTAGTGAGGGATCTGCGGTCTGTAAGCCGGAGCCCCCCAGAGCCGTGGCACCTTTAGCCCGACTTGAAGACAAGGAAGCCAGAGAAGCCTCAGCCCAAGGGCCAGAGATGCTGGCTTTGGGTGTGGTGGGGCCGGCTGGGGTCAGGGCCCAGCACTGGGTGGGCAAAGACAGGAATAAACTCAGGGGCACCCTGGGCCCAGGGTCTAAGTCCCCAGGACGTGTGATCTCAGGCAGGCTGAGAGCTGGGCCAGAGGATCCTCCCAGGGCCTGAGCTGCCCTCCCCCACCACGAGACCAGAGACAGCGTCCCTGCCTCCTGGACACACACCCCGGTGCTCCAGTCCTCTCCGAGGGACGGGGGGAGCGATGAGCCGCCTTCCAGAGCACTGTCTACAGAGTTAGGCCGGCAGTGGGCCTGGGGCAGCTTGTTCACCACCCCGTGCCTCAGTTTCCCCACCCCTGCCCTGGAAGCCTGGAAGGGCAGCAGGCGACAGGCATGGAGGAGCTTGGCCGTGGTATGGGTTGGGGGTAGCTGCAGCGGAGGCTGCCACGTGGGGGCCCACAGCCTCCAAGGCGCTGCCTGGAGGAGAGAGTGGGGTCAGTGCAGGGCCCGTCCCAGCTCTGAGCCCAGGACTCCTGCCTGTTCAGGTGGCGGGGGAGTCCGTGAGTTGAGAGGGGTGTCACACGCCATCCATGAACGCCTGTTCTGAGAACAGACACTATCTCATCAGTGGATCTTGTGACAGGTTGGTGTCCCCAGGACCCAGGGGTCCACGTCTTCATCTGTAGGTTGCTTTGTTCTGGCCACAGAAACCCGACAGCAGCCTCTGCACCGTCACCCCCACTCCCACCGTGACTCAGTCTCAGACAGGATGTAGCTCTTCAGTTGATCTTCTGTTGGTGCATCACAGGCACAGAGGTGGGATTCACTATGCCACCTTTGTATGTGCATGCAACGTAATTTGATCCTGAAATACGATGTTACTTAGGAGGCACCTGCCAGTCAAGTATTGACAAGCCCCTCCTCCTCTCTGAGGTCTGGAGCCCACAGAGCCCCTGCTGTGCATAGGGCCCAGAGGTGACACAGGTGGACAGGGTAGGTGGGAGACAACCTGGGGCTGTGGGTCTCTGAGGTTTGTGCTCAACCTTGAGCAAGGGCATGCCCTGCCCTAAACCCACCATGTGGTACCACAGCAGGGGTCTGGGCAGCTTCAGGGGGGCAGGCTGGAGCTGGGCTTGGCAGGCTGGGGGTCCCGAGGACCTGGAACAGGCTGGGGAGGACCTGCAGGGAAGCCAAAGGGGTGCAAAGTCAGGGAGCCCACATTGGCCTCTTGGCAATCAGGAAGAAGAGCTCTGGGACCCCAAACCTGTACAGTGGCGGGGGGCTGGCCAGGGCACCCTGGCCTCAGCCCCACAGCGGGGGCTGTCTCCATCCAAGCACTTCTCCTGCCGTGGGTGCTGTGGGTGCTGTCCCCCGCCTCTGCTCAGCATCTGTGGGCTCAGACGGCCGCCCTCGCCCTGAGCCTCCGCCACATCCAAAGTGGAAACAGATGGGCTTGTTCACGCCCCGGGAGGGCAGGCTGCTGCCGCCGCAGCACGTCCAGATCCCCGCTTCTGGGGAGACGTACCAGTGACAATAGTATCAGGAAGGGGAGATTTCCATTCCAAACAAGTCGAAGCAGTTGGCACCCAGCGCGCCCTCGAGAAAACCAGCAGCTGGCGGGGAGCAGGCGCCAATTTCCCAGCAGGCCACGGTGGCCTGGCTAGGGGCTGGCAAGGGACCCGCCGTCTCTGCCACTCCCGTGGGGACTGAGGCTGTCTCTGGCTTGGGATCTGGCAAGTCAAGTTTGCTCCATCTCCTGAACTGGCGGCCCCTGAAGACCAGCAAGTCCCTGGGCCGCAAGTGACTGGCAAGCACCTGGGTGGCACCCGGGCTGGGAGCTGCTCCTCCCGGGCTGCAGAGCGCAGCTTCCCAATGGCCAGACAGAGGTCTCCAGCAATGGGCTGGAGGCTGTGGTTTGAATCCCTGCCCAGGAGCTCCGCTGCCCGCTGCCCGCTGCCCGCTGCCCACTGCCCTTCTCCCAGCCCAGGCATGGTGCTGTGGTCACTAGGAACATGAAGAGTGGGGCAGGCTCCTCTCCTCCCTGACTGCAAACTCCCTGAAGGCTGCCTCTGTCTGGCCATGGCTGTCCCTCCAGCCCATGCTAGCGGGGCCTTGACAGAAATCAGCTGAGTGGACAAATGACCCAACAAGGACCCAAGCTCCCAGCTGAGGTGAAGGAGTTTATTCCACCTGTCACGTGGATGCAAGCTCGGGGCAACCTCGGGAACCCTAGCCCTGTCTGGAAATGGAGCTTCCGGATGATTCTCGGGGGATAGTTTTCACAGACACCTGATCCCCTAGGACCTGACCTTTGGAGGTGGAGGCGGGGTGGGGTGCCCTGGGCCAGGAGGGCTGGGCTCCATCCTCCCAAGGTGACCGTCACCAGGGGAGAGGCAGGTCTGCTCCTTGGGCCTCAGTGTGCCCAGACCCAGGCATTGACTCTGGGAGGGCGTCCATGCCCAGCCTGAGGCTGCTCTGGGCCTTGGGTGGCCCTGGAAAGTTGCCATAGGACCTCTCGCACGCGCTGAGGCTCCCTGCCCAGCTTCTGTCCCCAGCACAGGCCTATGTCCCCTACCCACCTGCACTGTGTGATCACCTTGGCTACTTTCTGATGGGGACGAGGGAGACCTGTGGGGCGGGACCTCATCTGCCTCCCGTGGGGACCACTTTGTGGACACCTGTAGCCCTTAGACCCACACCCCTGAAGACATGAGCTCATGGCACAGCCCAGGTGGCTAGCTAAGAACATGCTAGAAATCCCCAATTCCCACAAAGAGCCAGCCAGGGACCAGCCTACCTGGTGGGGGTGGGGGGAGGTCAGCCCCTGGCCAGGATAGCGGCCTTCTGAGAAACAAGCCAGGCAGAAACGGCAAGTGCTCCACCCTGTTCCACTCTGGCCATGCCACACTGCCTGGTCCTGGTGTCCCCAGCCATGACGGCCTCCACCTCCTCACGGGAGCCTGCCTCTGTGCCTGCCCTCCCTCCCCACCTGGCCTCTGAAGTGTCTTCCAGAAGTTCACCCATGGCACTCCTCTAAACCGCTCTGTGGCTCCCCAGTGCCCTCAGATAAGACCCAGCCCAGGGCCGAACTCCTGCTGAGCCTACCACAACTCTAGCCGTCAGTCACAGAAACACTTCCTGCTCACCATGGGCCTTACCTGGTCAGGGCTGGCACAGCTGTTCACTGTGCCTGGGGCCGTGCTCTGATCTCTGACTGCCCCGAGCCTAGCAGATCCTAACTCCCACACCCTGCCTTGGAGTGTGGACTCTGTGAGGGCCAGCCTACCTGTGGACCGTCCCCCAGGAAGGACGCATCCTCCTCAGGAGGGGGAAGCCTGGGAGGAGCAGCCCGGGGGAGGGGCTCCACCAGGTGCAGGTGAGTGAAGCAGGTTGGTGTGTGGGCTGCCCACTGCCGCAGGCCTTGGTCTCCATCTCTGGGGCCAAGTCCTCGGGGTGGGGTGACCAGGAGGGCCTAGCCCCATGCTGGTGACCAGCCCAGTCATGGTGATCTAGTTCCAGTCCACCTGCTGGGCCTTTCCAGGGCCTGAGGCCTGGGATGGAGACTGAAGTCAGACCAGCGGATGGTGATCTCCTTCGCCTCTGAGAAGGGGCTGGAGGGAGACGTTTTGGTGCCTGTCGCCTCCAGCGCCCAGCTTTCTGACTCCGAAACAGCTGTGCCGGCCGAGTCCGACCCCAGGGAAAGCCCACCTTGTTTCCAAACTTTCCAGCACACAGCTGGGCCAGGGAGGCCCACTATTCCTGCACCCTGAGTTGTGCCAGGGCCTGGTGAGGAGAAGGGATCCCGCGTCGTCCTTCTGGGCGAGTGGGGGGTCTTGGCATGGCTTCATTGGCATCGCGTCACTCGGCCTTCCCCCACGGCATGTGGCTTCTCCCTGGGTCTGTCTTCACCTGCTGTCCTCAGAGGGCACTAAACACACTGGACCAGGAGCCCGTCTGACTCCACCAGGACCTGAGCTCACCAGGTGTATCGGCACCCACCCTGCTTCCAGGTAGGCCAGTCTGAGGGCCCAGGGTCTGCACAGGGAAGTCCATGTAAGTGGTTTCTGGGTGGAGTGAGGACCTCACGTTCATCAGTGGCTTTGCCCTGCCTGGCTCCCCGGAGGCCGGCCCTACGGGAGCGGGGGCCCTGACTGAGTCTTGGCTCCTCTGACCACACCGGGGCCTCACGTGTTGGGCAACAGTGCTGCCGTGGAGCTGTGTCCAGCCCTGGGGCTTGGCTTCTCCATAGGCCGCATGTCACACCTTTTGGAGTGGCATGGCCAGCACCTCAGGCATCACGGGAAATGTCCGTCTCAGGGCTTTTTGGTGGGATGAAGGCCCGAGCTGCCCTCAGGCCACCCCTGGCCATCTGCCTGGGTGCCCTCGGGGGGCAGGACGTGCCAGTGGGTGGTGTCTCCCACAGCTCTCCAGGACACACAGAGGAGGCCGGGCTCCAGCTTCAAGGGCAGGAACGGGCCAAAGCTCCATCTTTGCAGAACCTGCTTTAAGGTCTCCAACCCGCAGGTGCAGCTGGGCCCATAGCTCTGCCCTGGGCCTGCAGGCCGGCCACCCACGGACTGGATGGCCCCATCTGTGGACGGATGGCCATATCGTCACCTGGGGGGCAGGCAGTCCGTGTCTGAGGCGCGGGGCCAGGGAAGAGTGGCCCAGCCCTTTTCCTCCTCCCTGTACGAGGCCTTGGGAGGAAGAGTCAGGCAGAACCACTTCATTTTCCTCCCCTTCACCCTCTGCCTGGTCCCCCTCCCTTTATCATGTATTTTAGTGGGTGCAGACCAGGATGGAGGGTGGTCCAGGGCTAGGGCAGGCGGCCTGGTCTCCAGCTCAGCCCAGCCTTGGAGCTCCCGCCCTCTGAGGCCAGGCTGCAGGGACCAGGCTGGCAGGAAAGGGCGCCAAGGGACTGCAGGCAGGCCATCCACTTCCTGGACCTGGTGTGCAGCCGTAGGGGCACTCAGCCTCCAAGTAGTCAACAAGGCCACACGTGGGCCAGAGCCACCTGTGCCCAGCCCACCCCCGCCTGGTGCAGCACGCAGAGCCAGCTTTGTTCCCCTGCCACGTACTTGGTCGCTTGCTCCCCAGAGCAGGTTTTTGCTCATGGGCCCCTCCATCCTACCTGGTGGAAGGCCTAGCGTGTGGCGCCATGGCCCCAGCACCTGCCCCTGCACAGGTGTTGTTACCGCCACGGTACAGAAGGAGAACTGAGGGGTGGGCTCAGCAGCCCCTCTGCTGCCACAGGCTGGGCAGAGGCTGAGCCAGCTCCAGGGCCTTCACTCAGCCCCGAGTCTCCTCGAGGCAGTGGGGAGGGAGCAGACATGCTGGTCCTGGGCCTCTGGGGGACACCTGGGAGGATCCAGTGGCGAGGTCAGCATGCTTTGCCATGGTAAGGGGTCCTTCCTGATCCCTGGCCACTTGGTGTCATTCAACCCCAGGCTCACGGGGAGACTGAACACCAGGAAGATGGGCTTGGTGGGGCTCGAGTCTCTGGGCCCTGCCTGCCTCTCGTCAACAAAGCACAGCCTTTCCCATCCAGAGGGCAGGGTCTTCCTGGAGTCAACCCACAAACAGACTTAATCAAAATATAGGTGCAGGATTGGTGTCCCCTAAGCAGAGGGACAGTTCCTCTGGCTCATTCCTGTCCTGGGGGTGGGCCAGCTCTATGCATGATAGCCATGAAGTGGGCACAGCCTGCTGTCCACCTGTGGGTGAGTGGCTAGGCAGCCTGTGGTCAGTGGAATAGCCTTCAGCTGGTCCCTGCCGCCATAACTCCAAGAAGCCAGGAGCGAAGGCTGCTTGTTGTGGGATTCGCGCTCTGAAGTGTCCCGAAAGGCAAGCCTGCAGGAACAGAAAGTAGCCCATCTCCAGGGCCGGGGTAGGGCAGGGTGGGCTGGCCCCCTCTGGGGTGATGAGGCAGAGGAGAATCAGGTAGTGGTGAGGTTGCACAGCTGTGTGTTCCGAAGCCCAGGACACTGTGAAACAGGGATTCTGTGGCACGTGAAACATGCCTCGATTTTCAAAAGGAGTTACAGGGGACTGTGAGGGTCAGTTCCATGTGTCACTCAGCTGGGCCCAGCGGTGCCCTGGGAGCTGGTGGCCTCACTCTAGGTGTATCTGTGAAGTGCTTCCAGAAGAGATCAGCACCGGATCCTGTCAGTGGGTCCCACCCGCTCCAGTGGGCTTCACCCCGTCTGTGGGAGCTACCCAAACAGAAAGCAGAGGGAGGTGGCTGTGGTCTGCGAATGTCTGACTGATCCCTGTGGATGGTACTGAGAGGTAGTGGGCCCTTTAGGAGGTAGGGCTGTGGCACAGTTGGGTCCCAGGTTCCCCCATGCAAGGGATCAGAGCCTTTGCACAGGAGTGAGCCTGGACTGCTGGGCCTGCACTGGTTCCCTTGACAGTGGGTTGAATAAAGTAAGGTCAGCCATTTGGGTGCACTTGCTCCCTCTCTCACCAGTGACCACTTCCTCCCTCTCTCACCAGTGACCTCCCTGCCTCTGGAGTCCACTGAAGCCATATCATGCTCTTGATCTGGGAGCTAAACAGCCTCTTTTCTTTATAAAGTACTGGCCTCTAAGGGGCTGGGGAGATAGCTCAGTTGGTAGAGTGCTTGCCTCGCATGTACAAGGCCCTGGGTTCAATCCCCAGCACCACAAAAAAATAAATAAATAAAATAAATTATGAAAATAAGTTGATATTTTAGTCCGGGGCTGGGGACATGGCTCAAGCAGTAGCACGCTCGCCTGGCATGCGTGCGGTCCGGGTTGGATCCTCAGCACCACATACAAACAAAGATGTTGTGTCCGCCGAAAACTAAAATAAATAAATAAATATTAAAATTCTCTCTCTCTCTCTTTAAAGAAAAAAAAAGTACTGGCCTCGGGTGTTTAGAAATGGCAACAGAAAACAGGCTAAGATGAGAGGTGAGTTTGTTCTCTCTCTTCTCCAGATGTCCATCTCCTTCCCTGGACATAGCATCTCTTGGGCTTGAGCCTTCTGTCTTGAACAGGAGCTGAACCAGCAGCTGTCCTCTATCTCCAGGTTGCAGATGGCAGGTCACGGGACGTTCACCCTGGTAATCATCACTGGGGCCGGTGTCCATGATCACTCTTTCTATATATCTGCACAGTTTCTTCTCTGGAAACGAACACCAGAGAGCTGTGGGTCACTAGAGGGATGCTCTGCGCTGGTGCTTTTAGAGTTGGGTGCTTGTGCAGCCCGACTTGGCCCCTGTCATGGAGGCAGGTGTAGGAGGGGAGGGGGTCTCACATGGCCTCTGTGGACTTCAGGAGGTCAAGCTGGAAGTGTCCTTCTTAGCTCCTTCCTTTTACAGAGGGAAGACTGAGGCCAAAAGGTGACAGTGGCTCTGCAGAGAGGTTTAAGTTCCAGAGCCTCAGCCCTGAGCTCTGATCTCAAAGACCGTGGCATTGAGTGGCCGGGCAGCCCGTGCTGATGGGCACAGAGTTGGGTCCACACTGGCACCCAGACCTTGGGCTTCACCTGGATCTGGCACTGCAGCCTAGGTTGGCAGCTAGCCATTCCCTGGTTATCTACTGACGCCCAAGAAACGCCCCTGGCTGCGCCGTGGCTTAAAGCAGTGCTAACCACGCGCACTCCCAGTTTCTGTGCGTCAGGAAGCCGGGAGCAGTGTGGCCAGGAGGGTCTGTCCTGGTTCCTCGAGAGGTAGCCACCAGGCTGTCTGCTGGGCTGGCTTGGCTCGGAAGGGCTGGACGGCTGGCCAGCGGGAGCTGGCGGTGGGCAGGAGGCCTCAGATCTCTCCTCGGGCTGCCCGAGTGGTCAGCTTCCTGGGGGGGAAGACAGAAGACACTGGTCTCTTGGACTCCAATCTCCGAGTCACATTTTTCCTTTCCACAATGTCCTGTTGGTCACACAGATTGGCCCTGTCCAGCGTGGGAGGGGACCACAGAGAGACTTGAACGTCAGGAGTGGGGGTCCCTGGAAGCCCCCTGTGCCTGCCTCCTGCAAGCAGGGACTCTGGTGTTTACCTTGACAACCGGACTCTCCCGGGAGCCCGAGTGCGGCTTCTCCAGCCCTCGATGCTGCTGTTTTTAGTCCTTCCAAATAAATTGACAGTAATTCCCTGTGATTGCCCGTGCCGCGCTGAATCCCGGGCGCATCTCTCTGCCAGAGGCGACATTTTTAAAGCTGCCTAGCACTATCTGTTTAGTAGGCAGGAAGCCTGACAAACCTGAGTACTGATGGCAGAAATGTCCCCAGGCACAGCCTGTGCTGGTCCCAGGGGCCCCGGCTCACGCAGGACAGTGCAGATGAGAGGGGGTCCTGTCGCGGCTGCTGGAGGGATGGGCAGCCCCATGATAATAAAGAGCATCCTCAGATCAATAGAAAAACGCTGCCGCTGCACATCTTCCTCTGTCCCTTGGCCCTTACCCTTGCCTGCTTGGGGTCCTCGAGCCTGAACCAACAGCCCCCAGCTCACCACGTCAGAGAGCAGCGAGTCCAGCCCGGCCAGGCTGCTGATTCCCAGCACCCTCTGGAGCTCCCCTTGGGCCAGTGGCGAGCCCCCTGCTATGTGCCCCTCCCGCGGCCCTCCCTGTCTGTGCCGCCCCCTCACCCTTTAATCCCAGGGTATGGGAGGCCCTCATTTCCAGCCCCAAGCAGCATCCTGTGCCCTGCAGCCCTGGGGCCCTTTGCTGTGCTCCTTTGAACAGTGTGTGGGTGTCGGGCTGGGAGGCTCTGCGGGTGCTCGTCTCTAGGGAACGTGGGCCGGGCGGTCACGGATTGCCCTCCATCCTCTTATGAACTGTCCCTGCAGAGGCACACCTAGTTCTGGTCACTACTGTGGACAGTAAGAATATGGCAACCTATTCACCCACAAAGTCCCAAGAAGCCGACATCAGTAACCAAGTTGCCAAGAGCAAGGACGCAGAAGAAGTGGGGCTGGGGGCACAGGGGACCCGTGGTCGACCCACCACCCTCCGACCCCCCAGACCAGAGAGTCCCCATAGGGAGACCACGGGTCCCGTGAAGAGGTGGAGAAGGACGCTGTGGGGCACTTCATTCCAGGGACGGTCGGGTTGCCACTAGCCTGCCCCCGGACCCTGACGGACCCTCATCAAGAATGTTCCGGAGCTGCAGACAACGGGAGGTGTGGCCGAGAAGAGGGCTCATTCAATTAGTGACGTGAGAGGGAGGTCCGTCGACACTTACCTCCCCAGATCAAATTAACCGATACGTCAGGAGGAACGGGCACAGGGGCAGGACCACGTTGATGGCGCAGACGCACACCGTGTCCAACTCCCGCACGTCCCTCTAGGTGCAGAAGAAAGGCTAGGAGCAGATCACAGTGTCATTGGTGGTGACTTCCTTGGGGAGAGATTATTGACATTTTTCTCTGCCTCTTGTCCGTTATCGTCTTATGTTTTCTGGACTTTCTCAAATGAATCACGTTTTTGGACTGAAGCAGAAATGACGTAGAAATGCATCGCACCCAGGACACATGATCTGAAGGTACCCCTGTGGCAGGACGTCCTGCGGATAGGCCCCTGACGCAGGCACACGCAGCGCTGTGGCTAACGGATACCTTTATTTTGCACAGATGTCATGAGAGACTGAGGAAGGCCCCAGAGATGCTGGTGGCACCTGGCTCTCACCTGCCTCAAGTTCACCTTGTAAACTTGGGCAAACTCCTCACGAGGCCTGGGTCAGACCTGGCCAGACACCTCTTGGGCTACCGTCCCCTCCATCTCTGCATCCACTTTCTCTCCACAAGGGACGTCTGGGGCTGTCAAAGGCAGGGTGTTTGCATGGGCCCAGATCCTGAGCTGGGCAGTGTCAGCTGGGGACTCAGTGACAACCTCTGCAAGCCCCCAGGAGATGTGCATAGTTTAGTGGCTAATCCTGGGAGGAAAGAGTGACCAGGAGCCGGGGGTAAAGGGAAGACTCAAGCCAGGGCTACAGAGGACGGCTGGTGTCCCAAGGTCAGTGCAGATCAGACAGAGCCCCGTGCTTGTGGTCAGGAGGCTCAGAAGCAGTGCAAAGAGCAACGATTTGGAGAGAACTGGCAAGGAAAGGAAGGTGTGGATGGGTGGGTGGCCCTGAGTCCACGAGGAGCCCTGCCCTGCAGGCCAGCCTCCTGGGGCCTGGAGTCTCCTGATCCTGATACTTGAGGACACATTCTGCCTTCCCAGGGTCTGCACTGGCTGTAAATATGCTCCTGTGTGGTCAGGGGCACAGGCGAGGCTGATGCACGGCCCTGGACCCTGGGCTCTCCTCCTCCTCTCAGCGGGGCCGTGGAGCCTTCTGTTCCTGTGGCTCTCTCCTCTGAAAACGTTCCCCTACTCCGCTGGACCAGCCTGAGATAGACCCTGTGTCCTGCCCTCCCTCCTCCACCCAGCCTGGACTGGGCCCTCGCCCACCCCTCCCAGGCTGTACTCGCTGAACCATCGCCCCCATGGGGCGGGCAGCCTCTGCGCTGGACGCTGCTTCCTCCCCGGCTTTGGGAACTAGGCCGGCACCAAGGAGTCTTGTGCTGCATTTTCCTGAATGCACACCAGAGCTCAGGGAGCAAGAAAACCGACCCTCCCAACCAACATGGCCCTCAACCCCCTTGAGTAGGCCTCGGGGCCAGCCAGGTCCTGGGAGGTGCCTGACCCTTGCCCCAGGAATCCCCTCCTCGCTTCCCTGCCCTCCCTCCTGGTGCTTCCCTGCCCTGCAGGAGACCAGGTCTTCTTCTCTCTCCTTTCTGTCCACAGATGACCCCTTACACCACCTCCCTGCTCCCCCCTTGGCCCACTGGGGCATTCAGCTGGGCTCACCCATAGTGCCCGCCACCCCAACTGGGCAGAGGAGTCTGTTGCCCTCCCACTGCATTGGCCCTCAGTCCCCAGATGGTGTCCCTCTGTCAAGCCAAGCCACTCAGCCAGGTGGGCCCTCCCTCTTTACCTCTGACTGGTCATTGTCGATAACACACTATTAAAAGTTGGAAATATATTTTCCTCCTGCCAATCTTTTTCCTTTTCATTTAGCAAACATTGATTTCCCTCCTGTAGGTGGACCTGAAATGAAATCACACTCGTCTCTTTGGGGTGATTTAGTCGTCAGTGCCGGAGGCAGTGGTCAGGTGCAGGGCTCCTCTTGTCGCCTCATCCATGGGTCACTCCCTGACCTCGGACAGTCATTTAGCCTTTCTCCTCCAGCTGGAGAAGGAGACCCCTGACCTGGGGGAGCAGGCAGCACTATTGACCAGCCAGAGTCACCTCCCCCAGAGGGTCTGGTGAACGCACCTGTAAAAGAGCCAGGTTCAAGGCTGCGTTGACGCCAAAAGAAGGAGTGGCAATTATTCAATCAACTTGATTAGTGTAGACAGCGGCGGGACGTCTGGGATGTCCCGGTTCCCTCAGCTCCCAAGCTCCTCGGCTGCACGGGAGCAGGAGACTACGTTTCCAGGAGCCCGTCTGCCCTCACGTTTGTGGAGAGGACTTGTGGACTAAGCCCAGTCAGCCTCGGGAGGACTTGGGAGCGGGCGCGTGGAGGCAGAGTCCTTGGGGAGGGATGTGGTGGACACCAGTTTGCAGCCAGTTTGACTCAGGTAAATCACTCCGTGACTTGGTGTCTTGGCAACCCAGAGAGCATAAGTGCACAGTTGGTGCTCCCCAGTAATGAGGTTGCCAAGATGGTGTTAGCCATGGTGGTAAAGAATCTGGTGGTGCTGGTGATGGTGCTGGTGATGGTGGTGATGGTGACAACGGTGGTGATGATGGTGATAATGGTGGTGATGATGTAATGATGTTGGTGATGATGGTGTTGATGGTGTTGATGATGGTGATGCTACAATGATGGTGTTGATGGTGGTGATGGTGGTGATGGTGGTATTGATGGTGGTGATGCTACAATGCTGGTGGTGGTGGTGATGCTGGTGGTGATGGTGGTGGTGATGCTGGTGATGGTGGTGTTGATGGTGATGTTGCTGGTGGTGATGGTGGTGATGGTGATGATGGTGGTGATGATGGTGTTGATGGTGGTGATGCTACAATGCTGGTGGTGATGGTGGTGGTGATGGTGGTGATGATAGTGTTGATGGTGGTGATGGTGGTGATGCTACAATGCTGGTGGTGGTGGTGATGGTGGTGGTGATGGTGGTGATGGTGGTGGTGGTGGTGGTGGTGATGTTGGTGATGGTGGTGGTGATTATGGTGGTGATGGGGATGATGGTGGTGATGGTATTGATGGTGATGATGCTGGTGGTGATAGTGATGGTGGTGGTGATAGTGATGGTGGTGGTGATAGTGGTGATGTGGTGATGGTGATAATGGTGGTGATGGTGATGGTGGTGATGGTGATGTGGTGGTGATGGTGGTGATGGTGATGGTGGTGGTGATGGTGGTGATGGTGGTGATGGTGATGGTTGTGGTGATGGTGATGGTTGTGGTGATGCTGGTGAGAGTGGTGGTGGTGGTGATGGTGATGATGATGCTGGTGGTGATGATGGTGAAGTTTGTAATGATAAGGGTGAGGATGATGATGCTATTGGTGGTGGTAAGTGCCTTTCTCTTGGGCTTCCTGAGGAAACAGCCTAGCAGAGAGCCCTTCCAAGATAACTCTTCTTCCACTGAAAGCTGGGTCTCAGTCTTGGCCCCTTGAATCTGATGGACGGTGCAGCTTGCTTAACCAGCACACTAAGTGCAAGTGAAGCCACAGGACTTCTAAGCCTAGGTCAGAAGAAGCCCATGGCTTCTCCTCTGGCCCCCTTGGGACATGCAGGCAATCCTGAGCTGTGACTTAAGAGTCCATTTACCCTGACAATGTGCTTATGAGGCCATGTGTAGGTGCACAGGGTGACAGTCCCAGCTGAGCCCAGTCTTCTTGTCATGCTGTCGAGGATTCAGACTTGTGATAAAGCTGTGGTGGACCTTCCAGATCATCCTGCTGCCAGCTGGACTGCACCCTCAAACCCAGTCCACCTGCGTGGAGCAGAAGGACCACAGCTGGACCCCATGGGCTTCCTGATCAGAGGCAGTGTGTGGTTCTAGTTCCCAGTCACGTCCTGAGTAAACCCCATGCCTGCAGGTGGCACCTTGGCTCAGCAGCACAGGCCACGCCCCCTGCCTGGGCCTTACCTGCCTGGCCCTTGTCCTGCCGTGGGGTCCGTTTGAAACTGTGACTGCCTCCTTTGGACCAAGGGACCAATCTCCAGCCTCTCAGTGCAGGGAAGGCGGCACACGTGGAGCCCACAGAGCTGTAGAACTCCCTTGAGCAAGGTCACACGGAGGCCTCCAGAAAGAGCCCAGCACACGTGGTGCCTGCCCGTAACTCCAGAGGCTTGAGAGGCTGATGCAGGAGGATGGCCAGTCAGACGCCAGCCTCAGCAATTTAGTGAGGTCCTCAGCAACTTAGCAAGATTCTGTCTCAGAATTTAAAATAAAAGCTCTGGGGATGTGCCTCAGTGGTGAAGCGTCCCTGGGTTCAATGCCCAGTTCGGAAGGAAGGAAGGAGCAAGCCCAGCACAGCATAAGCCAGGAGCTGCCTCCAGGGGCACCACCTGGGCCTGAGTACAGCCACCCAGGAGCTGGTCAGCCAGGAAGACAAGGCTGGCCAGAGGGTGCCAGCAGGAAGCTCTTGGGTCCCCATGCTAACCACCACCTGGGGCTTCCTCATGCTCAGCTCTGCCAATGAGGAGCCATTGGAGAGCCGGGCTTTGCTGCCCAAGGCATCCAAGAGGGGACAGGAGCATGGACAGTGCAGCGACAGCCCACCTGCTCCCTCCTGTATCTGACGGGGGAGCTGCTAGCTCTCTTGCCCATTTATAATCAAGAATCTGGGGTTTGGATTCCGGGCCAATATCACAATGCTGGGCTGGAATTTGAGCCCAGATCTGCCTGACACCCAAGCCCGTGTCTCCTGCCCCATGAGACGGACAGGTTCATGGTTGAAGGCGAGAGGGCCGTTCTGCATCCCTCTTCCTCCTGGGAGGAGCACATCCCACTGCCTTGGACTGAGATTCCCCCTGAACCCTGCCGCCTCCCCAGAGAAGAGCCTTGCTCTGCTGGCACCCCCTCCTGTTGCTGGGTCTCTGCTGCCCACTGAGCTGCTGTCCCCCTCTGTGACCTCGGAGCACGGCACACAGCTCTTCTGCTCCCAGGCCCTGTAGCTGAGGAAGCAGAGGGCTGAGAAGGGGAAGTCACACGGCTAGCAAGGGGCAGAGCTGAGGCTGGGCCTCCAGGGCCTCCAGGGCCGCCTCCTTCCTCCTACACCACTGTGGCGCGAGGTCTCCTGCTTGCTTCCTCTGGTGACACACACAGGAGGCAGGGGCCCATACTGCAGGGGCCTGCTGTACGGCTGTGTGCAAATATTTTGTAGGCATGTGTCCAAGAGTAAGTGCTTGCTTGGGTCACAGGAGAGATGAATAGCTAACTTTTAAAGGAAACACAAAAATTTTTTCCAAAGCGACTATGCCCCTCTACATCCCCATGGCCGGGTCAGAGCACCCCAGCTGCCACGTCCTTGCCACCAATCAGGATGGTCAGTCTTTGAAAGTTAGCCGTCTCAGTGGATGTGGGGATGTCTCAGGGAGCATTTTTGCATGTATTTATCGGCACTTATGTGTCTCCTTTTGTGAAATATGTTCAAATCTCTTGCCTTTAAAATTCTTGTTGGTTTTCTTAATACCGAATTTTAAAAGCTCTTTTTATATTCTAGACACAAGTCCTCTGTGTAGTATATGCCTTGCAAATATTTCCTCTTGATACGTGCCTGGATTTCCATTTTCTAATGGTACTTTTTGCAGAATGAAACTTTTTAATTTAAATTTTGTGTGTTTGGTATCATGGATTGAACCCAGGGACACTCTGCCACTGAGCTACATCCCCAGCCCTTTTTATTTTTTATTTTGAGACATGGTCTTTCTAGGTTGCTGAGGTTGACCTCAAACTTGTGATCCTCCTGCTTCAGCCGCTGAGTCTCTGGGATAACAGGTGTGTGCCACAACACACCTGGCCAACATTTGTCAATTTTGATGATGTCCAATTGATCTTTTTAAAGAAAAGGTTGTATGATTTTGTGTTCTATCCTAGAGTCCTGTTTTCACCCCAAGGTAGCAAACAATTGTATTTTCTTTTAGGGGCTTTATGCTTTTAGGTTTATGGTCCTATGAAACATTTTAAGGTAATTACTGTGTTTGATATAAGGGTTGACACTTAATTTTTTATATAGGTATCTAGTTGGCAGAGCATCCAAAAGCCGTCCTTTCAACAAAATTTCTACCCATTACACTTTTGTCAATAATTAACCATACGTAAGGGTCTGCTTCTGGGCTCTAGTCCTCCAAATTATACATATGCATATTTCATTTTTTATTTTAGACCAATATCAAACTGTCCTTATTAGTGTAATTTTTATAAAATGACTTAAAATCACATAGGGTCAATTCTCCAACTCTGTTTTTTTTAATTGCTTTTTAAAAAATTGCTTTGAATATTCCAAGTCATTTATTTCTATTTCCAGATGACTTTTAGAATCATATTGTCAGTTGCTATCAAAATTCATGTTGGGATTTATTGTGATTGTGTTGAATCAGTTTGAGGTAATTGTAATCCAACATGCTGCTCTCAAATCCATGAACATGGTATATCTGTGTTTACCTATAACTTTTTTATTTTTTTACTTTACAGTATAGATGTCTCGAACAAATTTTGTTAGATTCGTTCCAAACAATTTACTTCTCTTGTGCCATTATAAGTGAAATTTTAAATATTTTATTTTCAATTGTTTACTGCTAACACATAAGAGCTTGCATCTTGTGACCTTGCATCTTGTGACCTTGCTAAATCCACTCACCAGTCCTGATTGCTGTTTGTGGATGTCCTGGGATTTCCTACATACATGATCACATCATCTGCAAAGAGGAGCACTTCGACTTCTTTTCTGAGCTTTTGGCCTTTTATTTCATTTTCTTGACTAATGGTGATGTTGAGCAGAAGTGGCAAGAGAACATGCTTTCTTGTTCCCTGTCTAAGGGGGAAATAAGTCAGTATTTTTACTGTTAAATATGTTTTTTTTTTTAAACGAGATTGTTTTGTTTTGTGATTCTTTTTATCACTTTGAAAACATTCTCTATTATGCCTAATTTTCTGATTTTTTTTTAGTATGAAATTATGTTGAACTTTGTCAAATCCTTTTTCAGAATCCTTTGGAATAATCAAACTGCTATGTGACTTTTCTCCTTCAGTCTGTTTGTATGGTGAATTCTGTGGATTATTTTTCAAATGTGAAACTGACATTGCATCCCTGGGATAAATCCCACTTGATCATGAATATTACTCTTTTATCTATTGTTATGTTGAATACAATATTTTGAAAAGAATTTTATTAAATCTTCTTTGAAAAAACGTTTTTTTCTTAAATCTTTGATAAAAGATTTAAGTGACTGAGTTCACCAATGAAACCATTGGGATCTGGAGTTTTCTTTCAGGATGATTTCTGGTCTATTTAATCTCTTTAAGAGCTACAGGGCTGATCTGACTTTATATTCCATTTTGAGTCAATTCTGTTAAGTTTTCTCTTTCAAGAAATATGTTTCTGGGCACAGTGGTGCACGCCTGTAATCCCAGCAACTTGGAGGCTGAGGCGGGAGGATCACAAGTTCGAGGCCAGCTTCAGCAACTTAGCAAGACCCTGTCTCAAAATAAAATAAACAGGGCTGAAAATTTAGCTCAGTGGCAGAGTGCCCTGGGTTCAATTCTCAGGTGAAAAACAAAAACAAAACAAAACAAAACAAAAACAAACAAACAAAAAAACAAAGATTGAGAAGGGAGAAAGAAAAGGGGAAAAAAGGAAAAAAGAAACTTGTTTATTTCCTCTACATTGTCACATTTTTTAAGGCAAAAAGTCATTTGTGGCATTCTCCTACATCTTTTTACATGTACAGTGCCTATGGGGGTGATCTTTTTTTCCATTCCTAATAGAAAACCACTTCTGTGCTCTCTCTTTTCTTCTTGGTTATTCTGATGAGGCGCTTGTCAATTTGGCTGATATTTTCAACCAACCAGTTTTTGCATTTGTTAACTATCATCTCTATGATCTGCTTCTGTTTCATTGATTTCTTGCATTTATCTTTAGTATTTCTTCTACTCACTTTGGGTTTACTTTGTTTTTTTTTTTTTTTTAAAAATAATCTTAACATAGAACCTTAGGTTATTGACTTTAAATCTTTTTACTTTTAATGCAGGCCTTTAAAGCTAAACATTTCCCTCTAAGCACTGCTTTGGTTGCATCTCACACATCTCACACAATTTGATATGCAGGATCACTGTGTGTGTGTGTGTGTGTGTGTGTGTGTGTGTGTGTTGCTCAGGATCAACCCAGGGCCTTGCACCTGCTAGGCAAGTGCTCTACCGCGGAGCCACAGCCCTGGAATGATCACTTTTAGGTTGCAACTTTATTCCCTGTGTTTGGAGAGAGCTGGATGGGTTTGGGGGTCCCCTCTGTGATTTCACTTCAAGGCGCAAGGACAGAAATTGGCCCCTGCTCCGGTGAATCCTTGCAGTGCTGGCCTACCGTGCAGGGCGGGAATTGCTGGATCCCTCGCAGGCCCCCTTTGGCCTGGCACATCCACCCCAGCCATCTCGAACCCCATCTTCCTCCTCCTCTCAGGGTCCCTCCTCCTAGAAAGGCAGCCTGACACCTGGGTTCTCTGCTACTGCTGGCCCGTCTAGTGCTGGCACGGCCTGGTCTCCTGTGCCATCGCTCCAGCCCTCTGGTCGCACCTGAGTGAGTCAGCATCCTCTCCTCTTTGGCTTCCCTGTGCGTGAGTGACTTCTTGTCCTCCTGGTGTCCATTCCCATGCCCGTGGCCTCTGGGCCTGTCCTGCCTCCTTGCTGGCCTGGCCGGGCTGGGTCTAATCCTGTTGTTAATCTCCTTGCAGATTAGGTGTGACACGCCCCCCCCCCCCCCAGGCCTTGCTGCTTCCAGAAGCTGCGTCCTTTCTTCAGGGGCTGGGCAGCCTCCTGGGGACTGGACAGTGACCTCACAGGTGATGTGGACGAGGGCGTGGTGAACTCTCTTGTTCTGCTGGTGGTACTGACCAGGTGGGCGCCTCTTCCTGAAGAGACCCCTACAAAGACAGTAGGCCAGGCACCGCTCAGAGGTGGTCACGCTGCGCGCAGGAGAGGAGCTGGCCTCCTCCGAGCCCACACAGAAGGAGTCCGCAGTGCCTGGGAGTTCCCTTCCTCCCTCCCGCTCCACATCCCACCATTTTTAAAAAAGCAAAACCTCGTATAGTTTGCTCTGTGCGTACCGAGGCCCGCTCGGGCCTTTACTAGGTTCCATTTTACAGGTGAGGAAACTGAGACTCAGAGCTGTGACTTGTCCCAAGACGCTGCCTTCCAGGAAGGACTGGCCAACGCTCTAGGGCAGAGGGGAGGGTCAGAGCCTCAGGGTGCTTGCCTGGGCCTGGTGGACAGGACCTCCCGTGAACACTTTTGATGCTGGCCCCTCCCTGTCACCTGGACTGGCTGCCTCACAGGAGAGCTGACGCCTGTCCAGGTGCCTTCCCCGCTAGCCCGGAGTCCAGCCTCGCCAGGAGCCAGACTGAACACAGAAGGAAATCCACTTGGAGCAGCTGGGGCGGGGGGAGGGAGGGAGCCTGTGCTAATTCCTCTCCAGACACCACTGAAGGGCCAGCGGGGAGTGGCAGGCCACAGGGAGATCCTGTTAGCTCTTTGCTCAGCTCTCAGCAAGGGCACGTGTCAGGGGCTCCAGACACCGCTGCTGCTCGAGGGCTTCCTGGGGACAGCAGGCGTGAGGATGAGCAGGGGGCATTCTTGGAGGGCAGGCGGCAGACCCCCATGGGCATGTGATGCCGCACCATACAGGGCATTCCAAGGGAGGGGCTGCCAGGCCTGGGAGGCCCTGTGTGCCGGGAGGCGCATGGGCAAGCACCTTCCTTCTGGGCCTCAGTCCCTGTGTACAAAATTGGAGGGGCCAGGGGCTGAGACAGGGGCATCCAGGCCTGCCTGGGACCCTCCTTTGTTTTGGAAAGTCCTCTGGGAAGGGAGGACCCAGCTGCTGAGCTAACCTGGAGTTAAGTTGAGGGGGGTACCTGCAGCAGTCCCCCAGCCAAGCCCTCCCCAGTCAAGCAGCGTGAGGGCTTCCCAGGAGGACCCCAGTGCAGCGGGCGGTGAAGAGAGCCGATGCCCACCTCGGAGCCTGGTTTTCCTCTTGGTAAAATGGAGCCAATATCATATTGATCCCTGGCATGAGGAACAAGGGACCAGCGCTCAGAGGACAGGGGTACCAAGCATGGGCCCCTCGGGGTCAGAACTTCCTGCAGCTCCTGTTCCACTTCCCTAACAATTGGGCTCTTCCAGACGGGGGCCGCCCAGCCTTTGGAGGCTCCTCGTCAGACACCCAGATCGCCCTGCACGGTGTCCTCCTGGGTGGGCCCCCGCAGGAGGCCGGCCCTTCCATCTCCTGCAGACCTGACCCGACCTCCAGGCACTAATGGAGCTCGGGAGTGCTGGGGGCATCTTTGCTCCACTGGCTCCTTTTCCTCCCTGGTCTCATGGTTGGGTCCCTGGTCTGGCCTGGGCAGGACCTGGCCCCCAGGACACCTGGGTGCCGGTAAATGTGGCCTGGGGCGGGGCGGTGCTGTGGCCTACCCCGTGCTGTCTGCTCCCCCTCAGTGGCCATCCCTGGTGTTTGTGGGGTCCTAGGGTCTGGGGCGCCATCCCGGGCGACCTCGCCATTCAGCCGTGTTGGCACGCGATCACCGTGAACACAAGCCAAGTGGCGTCCGTGTCAGCTTTTAAAACCACCCGAATGAGCTCACTTGTCGTGCTGTGGTCCAAATATTTTGGCCATTTAGATGCAACCTTCTGTGCTTGTGAAATTAAGTGTGTTATTAATCTCTCCTGGCCCGGTGACAGGGTGGGCAGAGCGGGTACATCTCCTCGCAGCAAGGGGAGGGCGCACACAGTCCTGTCGGAAGAAGTGGATGCGGGTGTTCGAGGACATCACTGACAGAGTTGAGCTGGCCTGGGGGAGGGACAGCTGGCCGGTGCGGGCTGGAGCCCATCACACCGAGGAGGGCAGGAGGAGCGGGTTCCAGAGGCATGGCCTCGGCTTCCGGATGCCACAGGGGGTGACATGGGGTGGGGGCTTCTGCAGGGAGCCTTGAGGCAGAGTTACATGGTGACAGGGCCATCGGGCTGAGCTGGGGTCGGGCTCCCGATGGATTCCAGACTGGACTTTGTGGTCAGCCCTATTTTTAAAATAAAGAGTCTTTGTAGAAAATGAGAAAAAGCAGGAAGTGGGGTGTGAAAGTGCCTGTTTCCAGAACTCTCTGAGGCAGCCCTCGGGGCAGGCAGGCATTTCTTCCCGATTCTCGCGTGTGTGTCTGGGATTGGGATCCCGCTGTAGGAATTGTTAGCTGCCCTCATCTCCCTGCTGGTGCATTATTTTGAGCACACACTTGCAAGGGCACCTGAGGCTGGGGAGAGGACACACTACCCTGTGGTCAGCCTCCAGGCAGGACCGACGGATCCAGGCTCCTAAGTGGCTCTAAGGCCCTGGAAGGGACTGGGCTGGGATGGCAAGGAGATAGCATACTCTTTGCCCAGGGCTCTTCTGAACCTGGGGAACGGGAGCCTGGTGACTGGCTGCCAAGTTCCAGGGCTCATGGCTGGCCAGCTCCTCCACACCACTGACCCCAGGAGCAGGCCGCATGGAGCAGGGGCAGCAGCTGTCCTAGGGGCTCTCGGCTCATCCTCTCTGCTCTGTGGTGGCTCCAAGTGTGGCTGGCGGCAAAGCTTGCCTCTCTGCTGATGGCCCTGCAGCACCCCAGCAGCAGGAGCCTCTGTCCACCCCGGTGGGCTCCGAATGGCCCCCCAAGCCCATAAGTACAGACTTCTTAGAAGCTGAGGGCAGAGGCCAGGAGTTGTGAAGAGCTCCTTAGGACCGTCCAGATCCCGAGGGCCTCCGGAAGGACCTGCCCTGCCCAGAAGCCCTGGTGCCCTGGGGCGGGGGTCGAGTCTGTGATCACCAGCATGATCTAGATGTGCCTGGCCATGTGGCTTCGACTGGGCAGTGCTGGGCCTGGGATGGGAGAGTCTCCCTTTCACTGAACTTTCAGACCCTCCCTGGAGCACCTCCGTGGGCGCTGGGGCTGAGAAGTCACCATGGGGAATTTCCACCAGCCGGGCCTGAGACGCTGTGAGCTGCTGCGCTCTGTGCTGTCCTTGGCCCTCCTTGGGCAGGCTCCAGAGGTTCTACCTCACCTGTCCACAGGAGAGAGCCAGCCCAACCCCACCTCAGGTGGAAACTGAGGCCTGAGGGGCACAGGCTGGCAGAGGGGGCACAGGCTGTGATCCGGCCCCCGAGCCCCCTCCCGTCACTGGCCTGGATTTACTGATGGGTGGTCAAGCTGGAAAAGACCAAGCAGGGAGTGACCACTCTCTTAAACACCCCCAACAGGAGACCTTGAACCTCAGCCACGCTGCCAGAGCCAGGGAGCAGCCGCTCCAGGGACGCACCGCTGGGCGGGATCTGGGGCTGCCCTTTGCCGCGGCCATGGCAGGGGTGACCTGGGCCTTTGGCTCCCTTTCCCAAACACCCACAGCCCTCAAGCTGCTTTAAAGCCACGAGGCAGGAGACACAGGTCTGGTACACTGGGATGCCTTCCAGGTTCGGCGGACCTGAGGTCCAGCAGTGCCATGGGGGCAGGGCTTACTGGCCAGGTGTTGGGGCCCCCAAGCAGCTTCAACCAGGGTGTCGCCCCTCCTCATCTTCCTCCCACCCTTGCACTCCAGGGGAAAGGGCTGGTCACGAAGCCCCTGTGAAGTCCACTGGCCCTGGACAGTTGTGTAGGCTTGGACCTGAGCCCCCTTGGGCCTGTCTCCTCGTCTCTCAGTGTCCATCCCCCTGAGGAAGGGCTGCTGCAGGCTTTGTGGGAGAAGCAGAGGGTGCCTGGGGCCCAGGGGTGCTCTGGCCAACAAAGGCCCAGCAGGGGTCACAGACCTCTCAAGTTGTGGAAATTTGCTGGGGGCCTGGCTGGAGCCTATTTTTGGGCACTTTGAAGCAGGTGGGAAGGCTGCTGGAGGAGGGGGTACCCCCAAGGCTGGGCTCAAGGGCTCAGGTCAGTGCTAGGGCCTCCTTATCTATCCAGTCAGCAGCAGACCTGCCCAAGGTAGAGAGCCAAGGCCAGGCCCCAAACCCCAGGTGTCCGTGCTCCTGCTGGAGGACCTCGCGTCCAGGGTTGCCCCTCCCTTCCCTGTGCCTTTGCTTAGAAGAGGCTTTACTTGGGGGGGACCCTCATGGTGGGAGAAACAAAGGCCAGCTGTCCCCACCGTCGGCCTGTGGACTGGGTTACCGGCAGGGGGAGTGTTGTCTGTCTTGTCTTCTGGGGGATGGTGGGAAAGGGCCTGGGTGCGGGGTAAGGGATTCCCGAAGATTTTCTCTATGCCCCTTTCCTTGTGGGCTCTTTCCAGAGCAAATCCCCAAAGTCTTCCTCATGGGTCTTGCACCTGGTTGCAAGGGCTTTGATCCCTGGGGCCACAGACTCTTTGGCCGACAGGTAAACGGAGGCCCTTGGAGGAAACCGCCTTTTGTGTTGGGTGTAGAAGGTTTGAGCATGTGACCTGGGGTGTGGAAGAGAGCCAGACCCTTCAAAGCAATGTCCCCCTGGCTCAGCGAGCACTCCGAGTCCCATAACCTGCCCAGTGGGGAGTGAACAGCTGGGGGTCCCAGCCCTTGCCCACAGCCACCACGTGCTGCAAGTCTGTGTGTTGGTGGTGGGTAGGGGCATGGCACAGGAGACAGCAACCCTGGGGACTAGGTGCTAGCCTGGGGAGGGGCGGCTGTGGGCAGGGCTGGGTGAGCAGGAGGAAGATGACTCAGGGGAAGGAGGGCCGGGCGAGCACTGCCTGTGAGTCTGGACTTCATCCTTAGGGCCATGGCAGCAGGGGTGGGTTTGGAAGCTGGGAGTGTTGGGGGCGGGGATGGAGGCTGCCTCCCTGGGCCGGGCAGAGGCAGGGACAGGAGGCCGGTGGCAGGGTGGGGCCTGGACCTTTAGGGCCCTATTACACTCGGCCTCCCAGGGCTTGGACCTGGCCCCAGGCTGCACTGTGAGGCTGGCAACCTTGCCAGGCTGAGCCTCGACCTGGAGCCCAGCCAGGCCCTCCTGGGACCAGGATGGTGTGTGCTGTCTTCACCCCCTCACGGGCTCCGTGGGGCCAGACCTGCAGTTTTCAGCACAGTGTTTTCGGCTGCTAGCACCAAGGAGCATCCGGCAAACTCCGGGGGCCTCTCCCCATTCTTCACTGCGGAACGACGCCTCTTTATGGCCACTATCAATAACCGCTCCCCACCCCTGGCCGCCGCAGTGGCCACATATATAATATTTAAACCACGTTGGGGATGACGGAGATGGACGGATATTTTTAATCCCAACAGACTATTACGGTTCATATCATGTCTGTCAAATAAATATTATGAATCATTTCCCGTTATCTTTATGGGGGCCAGCTGACGACATGGGGGGTTGGCGCAGAAGTCTTTCCTGCGTACTTCTCCACCTCTTATACATATGCGGGTGAATAGAGGGAGATTTATGAAGCAATTGTCGATCATAAATGCCCCCGATAAAGCACATTATCTTGTCCCTTAATGGGTGGCGTGTGGAGAGGGGCACGGTGCAGAGAGCCAGGGAGAAGGTGCCAGCCTCAAAGTCAAGCGTGGCTGGAACTGGTGCCCCCAGTTGGCAGTCTCAGCCTTGGCTCTTCCCAACGCCTGGGATACCTTGGCTTCTGGTTTCCTGTTGTCATAGTCTCATTTCATGTCCCAAAGCCTCTGTGGTTAACTGGTTCTTTTCTCCTGTTTTATGAAGAAGCCACTGAAGTTCAGAGAGGACCCTTGCCCAAGGGCCGTGACACAGTTGGTGGCAGAGCCTGACTCTGGCCTCCTCCTCAGGTATCTCTCCCAGCACCCTGTTTTCCAGTTCTGTTGCCTGTCCCTTCTGCCTGAACTCCAGTCTTACCTGGCACGGGCTGCCCTGGCTTACCTACCCATATATGAGGAGAAGCAGGTGGTGCAGGAGATTTTAGAGGTTGGAGTGCAACCTTGGTTGGTGGTTGTGTGGAGTCCTCCCGAGGGCTCTGATCACTGGCTTGTGACCACAGCACGGGGCTACTGTGTGACCTGAAGTTAGTTCTTGTTCCTCTCAGCCTCTGTGTCTCCTTCTGTAAAGTGGGGAAAAGGAGCCTGTTGGGGGGGGGTTGGGGATGGTGCCTGGCAGCTGCTGCAGGCCAGCCCAGGAGGTCCCCAGGAACCACCCGTGTCCTCCCCCACTCTCTGAACCGCCCCTCCCAGGCCTTCTGTGAATCTGCTGGTGAGCTGGGTTTCGGCAGGAGTGTCTCCTCAGTTCTTTGGAGATCCTTGCTGGCCCCTCCTGGCTCTTTCCCAGAGCCACCCAGAGTCCCCATCCTTCACACACCAGCCCTGTCCCCTACACTTGCTGCACCTGGAAACAGGGCCCACGCGTGAGGGAGGTAGCTGCTGGGCCTCTGGGGCCCTCCTACTTCGCCTTCTCCTCCTCTGCACTGGTTTCGGGGTGGAGGCCAGCCACCGCCTGCTGATGGGTCTGGCATCGTCCTGCAGGGCTGCAAAGGTTTCATTAGGCCCTGACCCAGGGGCAGAAAGGGTCTTCTCCCCTCCTCTCCTCTTCTCCCTCCCCCAAGCAGAACAGGCAGGAATCTGAGTGTGGACGGCAGCCTTCCCATCTCCCCCATCTGTGGGAGAAATGCAACATGACTTATCAAAGGGGTGGGGGCCGGAGCCCTGGGTCCTAGCCCCCAGCTCCATCCAGCCTTGCTGGGTAACCTCAGGCAAGACCCTCGCTGCTCTGAACTTTACCTGCCATTTCCTAGCTTGGGTCATCTGTCACCACAGACAGAAAGCATTACGCCCAACACAGCCACAGCGGGAGTGGGAAAGGGCCCCTCAGGGAAACTTGCTTGGAGACAGAGGCAGACCATCTGGCCAGGAGCCCCTGGCCTGCCTTGTTTGGGGACCCAGCACCCCGACCCCATGAGGCTCCGCCAGTTATCAGCTCAGGATCACATGGACCCTCCCTTGGGAAGGAACTGGAGGTGACCCAGCACCCTGTGGAGTCCTTGGGACTTCTGGAACACCAGCCCTCCACCCCGATGCCAGCTCCAGGGTGCCCAGCGGCACAGACTTTAAAGACATTATTCACCAAGTGATTCCTGAGACTGTTTACAAGGCTGAGCTGGGGCGGGCACATGGAACAGGCCAAGGTGCCTTAAAATGCCCCAAATAAAAACAAAAAACAAAACTCTCTTAGATGGCAGGTTGTAAATAGGTGGATACAACTATAAAAATATTTTTGGCTTCGGAGGCACATGGTAGGTTTTTCCATGGTTAGTTTGGACCTGGCTACTCCCAAAGGGCAGCCACTGTTCCCGGAGGGTTTGTGTGAGATCATTAGCACCCAAGAGCGCAAACTGGGGGGAGAGTGGGAAATAGTGGCTGCAGAAACGACCAGCAGCCCTGTCAGGCCCACACCGTGGACCTGTGTCTGGTGGGGCCCCCTCCGGCAGCCAGCTCGGGCTCCCTGGGCACCACGATCCCTGTGCTCTGGATAGGGAAGGCGAGGCCTGCAGGGTGCTGGGCCTCGTGGACTCCCCACTCTTCATGGGCTCCTGGGAGCAGCAGGCCCCCCTGGAGCCTCAGCCTTCCCTGGGCCGAGGAAGCCGTGTGCAGCCTGCTGGTTTCCAGCTGAGTTTTCCAGCAGCAAGGGGTGAGGCTGGGGGAGGGGTGCAGTGGGAGCAGGAGCACTATCAGAAGGTGGCCTCAGATGCTGTAGCCCAGCCTTGGAGGCCTCTGGGACCAGCTTTCCCACAACTCTCTGGCATGTTCCAACCTGCGGCTGGCCAGGCTTGCTGCTCACGGCTCTGATCCTCCTCCAGGCCACTGCCCTGCTACCCTGGGGTGCCTCGACCGACAAACACACCCCTCCTTCAAAACCCAACTCAAGGACCAACCATCAGAAAGCCACGGGACCCCTGGCTTATGGACCTTGCCCTCCTGCCACTGTCCCTAGTGCTTCCTATCTGCTCCAACCACGGCTTCTGTGGGTGTCCCTGGCCCTTCCAGGCCATGGCTGTGGCTCCCAGGACAGTGAGTTGCCCATCCCATCCCATAACAGTAATAAAATAGCTGCCGTCTGTGGTGCTCCTCCTCTGTGCCAGTGTCCCTGCACGGCCTGTTTAGCCAACCCAGTGACTCAGGGAGAGGGCGGGGTAGTCCCCACTTACAGATGAGGAAACTGAGGTGCAGAGGTCACGTGGCTGGTGAGAGCCAGACCTAGGGTCTGACCCTGCCTCACCCATCGTGGCTACACCTCCTCTGAGTGCCCGACTCAGGCCTCTGTGTGGGTTCTGCAGATATTTGGAAAACAGGATCATTCACATTCTTCCTCTCCCTACCCCAGACCCATCCTCGTCCCTTCAGTGGGGGTGAGCTGTGCACAGTCCAGAGCCCACAGGCCGTGGCAGGAAGGCAGTTCTGTATTGCTGGTCACCCTGAGAGGACAGTGTGAGGCCTGTACACAGCACCACTGTGTACCCAGCTGGTAACCTGGGTGGCCAGTGGTTCTAAGCACAGGCCATGGGTTCAAATGCTGACGTGCCCACTGTCCACAGGCTGCCAGAGGATTTATCAGTCACTCCTGTCCAGGAAGAAGCTGGTGTCAGGGACTGGGGGCTTATCTCCCCCACCATGTGTGCCCAATGACCTACAAGGTCTGATGCAGGCAGAGAGGCTGGGTTCTGGGCCACACCAGGGGCTGGTCTAGGGACGACGGGGACAGGCCTCACCTGGTGTGCAGCACACACCCAGAGCCCATCAGGCGCAGGTCAGCTCTTCCTCACTCTTGGTCAGGTGTGGGCCCATTCCCAGGCCCACAGGAGGTCAGTAGGCTATGGGCTGTGCCACCAGAGATGATGACGGCTGGTGAGGGCCACGGGTAAAGTCCACTGCTAGAGGGAGGGTCCTGGGGGGCAGGCGGTCTGGTCAGATGGTGTGTGTGTGTGTGTGTGTGTGTGTGTGGCCAAGGGGACGGGGTAGGGAGAAGCCAACAGAGAGATTGGGAGCAGTCTCTCCGAGCGCCGCCGGAGAGACTGGGAGGGCTGCCTACCTGGCCTGGGCTCCCCAACAAGGCTTACCCTCCCAGCTGCACCCCACAGTGCTCCTGCCCCCAGTGGAACAAGGGGCTCCTTCCAGGAAAGGACACAGGGGGTCCTCCTGTTACTGTCCCATGTCCCAGAGGAGGACAGTAAAGCCTAGAAGGGAGGTGGCACATGTGGCAGTAGCGCCCATGGGACCCTCTCCCTTGTCAGACTGTGGCTATCTCCAGGCCATCCACACGTGTTCATAGCCCTCTTCTGCACCAGAACCCCCTGATCCAGCTGCTATGTGCAGCTGGCTGACTTTGGTGAGCCGCTGTGCCCTCTCTGAGCTGGGTGTAGGACTGGCAGCAGTGAGCTGGGGTTCGGGGCCAGGGAGGCGGGGCGCCTTGGCCAGCCTGGCGCAGCAGGCCAGAGGCGGTGCGCGTGCTCAGGAAGGCTGGCTTGGCTCTGCGCAGGTAGCTCACACCCAAACCCGAATTCCAGCCGCCCAAGACGGCGGGCGGGAGGAGGCCCAAGTTGTCCCAGGGCAGGAGTGCTTCCTTTCGTTTTTTTAAACAAACAAATCATGAATTTAAAAGTCAGGGCAGAGAACTACCCAAGGTATAAAAATAGCCATGGGCCACAAAGTCAATGTCCAAGTCGTCAGCAGCGCCTTTGAGGAGGGTTCTGGAGGTGTCAGGGCCAATATGGAGGTGCAGTGAGAGGCCCCCTCCGGCTGCACAGCCGGCCTGCGGGTCCCTCAGTGGTGAGGGACTGGGTGCCCCTCGGCGTGCAAGTGTGTATGTGTGGGTAGGGCCGGGACGTCCAAAGCTGACCAGCTTCCCCGGAGTTGCCAGGTCACTGACGTCGGGGCTCATCACCCCTCTGGGCCTCAGTTTCCCCACGCGTCCGCCGGTTGCGCTGCCTGCGCTGGTCCGGTGCTCACCGCAGGGCGTCTGCTGGATCCCCGCGCGGCCACGGCCGGCCTCTTTGTGTGGCCGCTGCAGACAATGGTCGTTGGGCTCCCGGCCCCGCTCTCCTCCTCCTCCTCCGCCTCCTCCGCCTCCTCAGCCGCCGCCGGGTCGCGGTTTTTTTTGGCAGGCCAGGGAGGGAATTCTGCTCCCGCCCCGCCGCGCCGCCCGCCCCGCCCTCCTCCCGCGCCGCCTGCCCGCGGCTCCCGGGAACCCCTGGCGGAGGCAAACTTGCAAGTTTGCAGGGCGCTCGCAACTCGGCGCGGGGCGGCGATCGCGGGGCGGCGCGGGCGGCGGAGCGGGGGCGCGCGTCGGCTGCGGGCAGGCGGGGGCGAGCGGCGGCGGCGGCGGCGGCGGCGCTGCGCCGGGTCCGCGCCCGTCGCGGGCCCCCCGCCGCCCCCCCGCTGCAGGCCGGGCCGGAGCGGGGCGCGGGCGCGCGGCGGCGGGGGCGCGGGCGGGCGGGCGCGCGCGCGGCGGCGCGCAGGCACAAGTAGTTTACATTGTTGGGCGACTTTTGCAACAACTCGCCGCGCCGCGGCCTCCGCGCGCCGCCGCCGCCGCCGCCGCCGCCGCCGGCTCCCCGCCGCCCGGGCCCGGGCCGGCCGCGCCGGGGGCCGCCGCGCTGCCTCCCGCAGCTCCGCGCCGGCAGGGCATGAGTTAGTCGGCAGACATGGACACCAAACATTTCCTGCCGCTCGGTGAGTGCTGGCCGCCGCGGGGCCGGGCGGGGGCCGGGGCCGGGGCCCGGGCGGCCGGCGGGCGGGGGCGCGTGCGCGGTGCGGCGGGGGCGTCCGGCTCGGCCCTGCGCCCCCGGCCTTCCCGCGAGTTCGGGCGCCGGGCCCGGAGGGGTGGGCGCAGGGCAACTTTTCCCGGGCCCAGGCGGGCGGGTTGGGAGGGGGCGAGGGCGCCGGGCCCCACTTGCCGGGAGTGGGAGTGGGCAGAGGGCGCGCGGGGCGGCAGGTTCGCTCGGGACGAGGGGGGACCCCCAGAGCCGGCGCGGGCTCTGCGCCCCACGCGCCCCGGCCCCCGCGTCCCCCGGCGCCCAGCCCCAACCGGGCCGCGCAAGAACCGGGCCTCAGCCGGAGGACCAACTTCTGAGCTCGCTCGAGGGCTCTCGGCCTCCTTGGCACCCGGACGGGGTGGCGCGCTGGGCCCTGAGTGGCCTCTGCGCCGCTTGCCCCGTGGGACAGCCGCCCATTCCAGCAGGCCGCTGGCCCCTGGGTGCGTGTCCGTTGGAAAGCTAGCTGACACCCCTTTCTCCCCCATAGTTGCCCAGGCCGGTGGGTACGGTCACCCAGGAGCCAGCAGCACAGGGACTTCAAATTCAGAACTGGGGCCCCTCACTCTGGCACCCCCAGCTGTTCTCCAGTACTGGCTAGCCCCACATCAGGGAGGACAGCCCAGAGGCAGGAGGGTCAGCTTTCCTGTCCTCTTGCTGCCATCCTGCCCAGCAGTTTCAGCCCCAGGCTGTCTGCCTACTCCAGGCCCTGGTCCTAGCTCCGAGGAGTGGGCATGGTCAGAGGCCCCCACTCATTGCTTTCCCTAGGGTTTGGGAGCCAGTGAGAAGCAGGGGGCTTTATAAATGATCTCCGGGAAGGACATTAATTTGGTGTGGGGACGGCAGCCAGGCTGTCAGGCTGGTGAAGGATTTGTGCAGAATGGAAATTAAGACAACTGATTATGAACCAAACCCCATGACCGTTGCCCCTTCTGCCTGCCCACCCCCTACAGCGAGGGTGTGGGGGTGGGGTGCAGTTTGGCCACCCTGGGAGTTGCTTAGCACCCAGCATGGCTGCAGGGACATTTGGTGCTATTGAGAGGTCAGCCCCCTAGGGTTTTGAGGGAGCTGGTCTGAGCACCTGGCCTGTGGTTCAGGACAGGGCTGCTACAGGGTGACTGGGGCGGGAGGTTCCAAGTGTGTCAGATCTGAGAAGACTTGCTTCCCAACAGAAGTAGAACAGAGTAGGTGAGTGAGCACGAGGTCCAGCCTGAGGGCTAGGCATTCATGCCCATTTTGCAGATGAGAAAACTGGTTGGGAGAAGTCCAGCTAAGGTGCTGAGGGGTGGGTTTGTATTGGAGTCCCCAGCTGGGGATGTCTGTGCGAGGTGCTGAGGGAAAGCCACTGCAGGGCCCGTGGGAACTGGTCTGGGGACATCTCCTTTTACTCCACGAAAGCTCTTGTACACACATGTGCTCATAGAGCTGGGCTCGCCAGAGGACCCTTCCAGAGCAGGAACGTGTGCTCAGCTCAGCTTCTGGCCCCTGGACATGGCCAGGGCCTGGCTGCACTGTGGCTAATTCTTGGGAAGAGAACAAGTCCCTCTCCCTAATGCCCCAGAAGGGCCACAGCTAGTCCTGTTAGTTAGCACATGCAGGCCTGGCGCTGAGGGTGCCCAGGCTCCAGGGTGGCTGTGTTGGAGTCTCTATGAAGAGCAGAGGGTGTACCTCCAAGGTTCCCCTGGGCTTCGGTGTACTGTTCTATCCACGAGGTGCCTGGGAGTCTTGTGTTCGTGAAGTGGCAGCTCTGTGGGCCCAGCTGGTCACCTCCCAGGCAGCCCGTACCCCCAGGCTGAGTGGAGAGTCCTGGGCTCTGATTACATTTTATTTTTTCCTAAGCTTGTGACCGGCTCTGAAGTCCAATGCAGTTGAAGGTCCATTTAAGCGGCTACTTGCCTAAGCCCTTTTGTCAACACAGCCTAATCCCTCATGTGGGGTGAGTGTCAGAGGGCCTGGCTTTTCCAGAACCCACTGGCTGCCCCATCAGACCTGGAGCTGCTGGAAAGTCTCCACTGTCCCGTTCAGCTGCCTGACCACTTTGGGGGTCTGGGGCCGAGAGGGCTTCTTCTCAGAATCACCAAGGGGCTTGGTGGGCCAGGGAGTGTCCCAGCTGCTGCCACTGAGCCCATCAGTGTGGGATGAATCTGGAAGGAAAGTGAGGCTGGGGAATTTGCCTGAGGCAGCCCTTGCTTCCTGGCCCTGCTGCCCAGGGCCGGCCTTGCTTCATGCCCACTGGGGAGATGGCTCAGGCTGGCCTCAGCTTGGATGGTGGGACTTGAAGGCTGAGCTTGCAAAGTTTAGAGGGGTCAGCCCACACCAGGCCCTCAGCTGCTAGTGGTGCATTTGCTTGTGGGGGCACCAGGTGGCCAGAAGCAGAAGCAAAGCTACAGGCCTTCTCCAGGGGGACACTCAGGGACCTGGCTGGGTAAGGGGCTTCTGGTAACATCAGAGCCCTTGGGACCCAAAATAGAGCACATTCCGGGGCCTCCCGAAATAACAGGGTCACGTGACTCTCTGAAGGCTGGGCTTGGCGTCCAGCTCGGGCCTGACGAGGCAGTTCGTGGCTGGGCCCTGGGCATGCCGATTGGGTGTTTGTTTTGGTGAACTTTGGAGGGGGCTCTGTTTGTTGACTTCGGAAGTGTTAGGGCGAGAAAAATGGCCCTCATATGCTGGCCTGATGGGAGCCATGGCCTTGCCAGCCTGGGGCTGACCACTGTGCTGGGGTCTGAGCATGTGGTCCAGATGTGGGCCAGGCAAGCTGGGCCCACAGGGAGGGCTGGGGAGGGAGGGGAGCCCTGAACACAGCCTAGGGTGCATGTGGCCCCCGAGTCCTAGGATATGTGGGGTTCAGAGCTGGGCCCACAGCCTGATCACATGGGAAGCTGCAGTGGGCCGGCTCCCAGCTCCCAGCTCCCAGCTCCACCAGTGCCCAGACAGCTCTTCCAGCTGTGCCTGTCCTTCAGGACCTGTGGCAAGGCCTGTTTCCTCCGGGAGGCCCCACAGACTGCCTGTGAGGGGCCCTGTCCCAGCCCCTGTGTGGCTGTGGGGTGGTTATAGTTGGTGATCTTTGTTTTCTTTTTTGGAAAAGGATGCCCAGAGGGTTTGTGGAATTTGTGTGGGTGCAGGGTAGGTGCTGCAGCCTGTGCACCCCCATTCTGAGAGCTGGCTGTGCATGCCCCAGGGCTCTGTGTCTGGAGGGATGGGACAGAACTCACCTGTCTGGGGGATGCTGCTGGGGGTGGGGTGGAAGCCTAGCAGGTCCACCAGAGCCAGGGGGCTGCTGGGCACTACCTTCTTAGGCAGTGTGTGGTCTTACCATGGTTGGAGTATTTCAGGGATGGGGTCTTGAGGGCAAGCATGGCCTGGTTGAGAAGAGGGCTTCTGGGCCTGGTCTGGCCCAGCTGTCTTGGCAGATGCAGGGCAGGGGCTCCCAACTGGCTCGGGGCCAGGACAAGTCAAGACCTGCCCTCTTCTTCTCTGCTAGGCTTGAAATTTGTGAGCCAGGGCCCTGAGGTGTCCCATTGGCTGGCTAATTTCTGTGGGAACTGGCCATTGGCCAGATCCAGGATAGGCAGGGGTGTCAGCTCTCGAGTCTGAGTATCTGGTCTATGGCCGGTGGGAGCCAATGTCCACTGGGACTCACCTTCCAGGCCTTTGTCCCCACGTGCAGTAGGCAGGTCAGTTTCATGGATGGCATGCCAGGTAGGGAAGGGGCCAGTCCCTCTCTTCCCTGCCTGCCTGCCCCAGCATGGCCATCCTATAGGGTGCAGTCCTGGCATCCTTCTCCCTCCTCCTTTCTCATACACTCCTCAGCTCTGGAGTGAGTGACCACAACGTCCCTCACATCCCTGAGGGACAGGCAGCTCTGACAACGACCCTGGCTATCTACATCTGTAAAATGGACGCAATCCTTGCTCCTGCAGGGTGCTGAGCAGGCTGGCTGGGAGTTCAGGGAGCTCTGTGCATGGGGTGTCTCTCTCCCTTTCTGAAGGCAAGGCCTGCAGCTAGGTTCTCCCTGGGCCACAGGCTTGGGTTGATATGGGGCCAGTCTGCAGTGTTGAACCAAAACTGACCTGAGGCCCTCTGGTGCCATCCAGGATGGGAACTGATGGGAGAAGGAGAGGATGTCTGCAAATAGCAGCCCCTTGGTGGGGGCCGTCAACCTGCCCCAGAAGCCCTGGTCCCTGCCAGGCTCCCTGGAACCAGCCCCACCCCACTGCAGGGACTGTCCCTGGGGTTGAGGAGTTGGGGGGCGAGGGCCGGGCGCCTGCACACCCACCCGCGTCTGGTGCGAGATGTTCTGAGCAGTTGTGCCCCAGCGCCTCACAGACAGGGAAATTGCACCCTAGAGTTACAAAGCAATCGTCTAGCTCAGCAGCTGAATGAGCGTGAAACGGAGCGGAAAGCAGCTAGATAAAATTGGCCCAGGCCGCGTGGGGGAGCGAGGGGACACGCACACGCACGCAGGCCCAGCATGCACAGGCGTGGATGCGTGCACACGCACGCGCCCTTGCTGAGTTCGAATCCTGCTTGTGGCCTGGCCAGGTGTTGGGCTGTGCCCCATGCCCCTGCAGGGGGGCAGCGGGGCGGGGGGAGGCCCTCTCGCTCCTTCTGGACCTGGGGGTTCCTGCCGGTTCTGTCAGCCCCGTCCTCCTGTGTGTCTAGCAACTTACCCAGGACCTGCCTGCCCCCATGAGGATCCCGGTGGCCCATGGGCAGTGGGCACCTGCTGTGTCCTGGGGACTTAGCTTTCAGGACGCCCCAGGAGCTTCACAGAGGCAGGCCGCCTGGCGGAGGGAGACAGCCCTAGGTGGGGTGTGTCGGTCCTTACTGCTTTTGCTCAGTAAGTTGATGTCACAGGCCTGGGCTCAGCACTGTGCTCGGCCAGACCTGGCTGGGGTGGGGTCTGTTCCCCAGCTCCTCCCGCTTCTGGGGCATCTTCAGAAGCTGCCCACCTACCGGTGGGGCTGCGCCTGCCACGTTCCCCGGGAACCTGCACGAACTCCGCCTGGTGTGTGGTGTCAAGAGTGGGGACACCTATGAAGTCTTGTCCCCTTCCCCTCCCAGGCCCTCCAGGGAGTGGAGACCCCGATCTCACTCCAGGGTCATCCTGCACTGCGGGGGCAGGTGGGCTAGAAGACCCTTGTCCCCTGCATAGCTGCAGGTGGATGAGCAGCAGGGGCTGGGGCAGCTCATGCCACCAAGGCCAGGTGTCTGGCAGCAGGCTCCAGAGGGACCTGGGGGAGGAGCCAGGTGGGGCTGGCCACACCGGGTCCTCAGGACAGGGCAGGGACTCGGTCATCACTGTGGTCCCCGCCCCAGCACACGTGCACACATGTATGCACACACGTGCCCTGTGGGGCTGGGGGCAGGCGCAGTGGCCAGGAGCCCTTCCAGAGGCGGACCAGGCCTGCCTGTAGCTGTGTCCACTGTGGGTTGTGGGTTGAGAGCACCCATCAGGCACTGGCCTGTCTTGCCTCCCATAGGAGAGGGGCAGCACAGGAAGAGGCCCCTGTCGGCCTTCCAGTGTGGGCCTTGCCACAAGAGCAGGGCAGGACACCCTGTGGCAGGTATAGCCAGACCACGTCCCAGAGGCCAGCCTGGAGGTTGAGGTGGGGGGGCGGGGGGGCAGAGTCAGCAGCATTGCTGGAGTGAGAGGGAGGCTGGGCGGGCTGGGTACCGAGGCCCTGTGTGGTGACACTCCAGATGGAGGTAGATTGGAGGCAGGGGGCTTGAGGAGGTGGTCCTCATTGCCTCTCTGGCAGCTCACTGGTCAGCGAGGGTGGGGTGGGAGCTCCCAGTGGCCTCTTGGAGGCTTAGGAATGTCCTGGTCCAGCCTAGGGGTCTTCACCCTTCCTGGCCAGAGACTCCCTGCACACGGGAAGGAGAGGACTCTTTTTCAGCCCACTCCCCATGCCCGGGTTGGCTCAGTCTCCCCAACCACTGCCCTGCCCTGAAGCTAGCCCACCCTGGCCCTCAGAACCTTGGCCTGACCCCGGGTAGATTCCTTCCACCAGTTCCCCCCACCCATCTCAAGGCCTGGGGGCCCATGGCATCAGGGAAGGGTCCTGGGGTCTGTGGGGCAGGGGACAAACAGCAGTGATTAAGAGCGTCGAAGCCCAGGCTGGGAAGGATGTCCAGGCCTGAGCATGGGATGACGTGGGAGCGGCTGTCCCTAGGGGCCCCAAGGACCATGGTGGAGACCAGGCTTCAGGGCTGGGGAATGGGACCCTGAGGTGCTTGGGTCAGTCCCTAGGGTCTGGGTGTGAGGTATGAGGGCTGCCTGTGAGGAGTGCTCCCTGCCCAAGTCCACCCTTCGTGACAACCTTGGCCCTGACTCCTTCTGAGACAGGCTCCGTTAACTGGGGATGAAGGGGAGCCCTCAGCCTGAGCCCTGGTTCTGGGAGTGCCCAGAGCCTGCCCCAGCTGCCCTGCACCAACGATCGTCTGTCTGTCTGGGCCTCCGTTTCCCTGACTGCCCTAGGGCACGGGGCTCTGCTGACCACGTCAGTCGAGGCTGTGGCCATCCCAAGTGTGGCGCCTCCAGCGCTGAGGGAGGGAGAGTGAGTTGGGCCAGGGCCAGGCCGTGTGTAAATCCTGCAGCCACCACGGATAAACCCCGTGGAGTTCAAAGCGGGGGTTGGCGTGGGGCGGTAACGAGGTTACTGATCCAGCAGGCTCCAGGACGCCGGGGCGGGAGCAGGGCTCTGAGTAGCCCATGACTGACTGTGTAGCCCAAGTGTCTGTGCTGGCCCTGCAGAGGTCAGGTGGTGACAGCCCTGGGGGCTAGAGTCACTGCAGTCAGAGGAGCTCGCTGCTAGCCCTGGGTCCCCTCCCCTCCCTGCTGCCCGTGGATGCTCCCTTCCCTTCCAGGACCCTCGGTGTCCTCGGCATCCCCATCCCTGTGCACAGTGGAGAGCACCAGTGGTGGCCACGGCTTGAGACTGGCCCCAGGGTCTGAGTCCTGCCGTCTACCCTGCTGCCACCCAGGTCCCTCCTGGTACGGTGGTGACCACACCTGTGCTGGGCTTTGAGGCCTGGCTGGTAGGGCAGGGCTTGGCAGGGGTGGGCTGCAGTGTGCGGCCACTGTCCCGAGGCTTCCTGAGGGCAGGGCCTGGCTGAATGGCCCCTGCACTCCCAGCACAGGCGTCCGAGAGCTCGTTCTACTTACGGAGTGACCAGAAAGACCCCATGCCTGACCCCAGTGGCACTGCACCGTGAGGGCTGTGTCCTGGCACGGGCTGGACCCACCCGGCCTTGCCAGCCACGTGCTCCCTGATGGGGCCAGGCATCGGGCAGCGTGTCACTGGTGGTGGTGGCCACGTGTGCCCAGCTGTCCCTTGAGCTCCACTCTCTATGGGGAGGGCCCCTATGTGGGACCAGTGCGTCCACACCAGAGGTGAGCGCTAGACTGGGCGAAGGCAAGCTCTGGAGCCGAGCCCACCGTCCCCACCTGGTCTCTGGGGCCCAGCCCACCGTCCCCACCTGGTCTCTGGGGCCCGAGCCCACCGTCCCCACCTGGTCTCTGGGGCCCAGCCCACCGTCCCCACCTGGTCTCTGGGGCCCGAGCCCACCGTCCCCACCTGGTCTCTGGGGCCGAGCCCACCGTCCCCACCTGGTCTCTGGGGCCCGAGCCCCACCGTCCCCACCTGGTCTCTGGGGCCCAGCCCACCGTCCCCACCTGGTCTCTGGGGCCGAGCCCACCGTCCCCACCTGGTCTCTGGGGCCGAGCCCACCGTCCCCACCTGGTCTCTGGGGCCCAGCCCACCGTCCCCACCTGGTCTCTGGGACTGAGCCCACCGTCCCCAGCTGGTCTCTGCCCTCCGGTTGGCCTCCTTCACAAGCCTCTGGCCACCAACTTTACGGTGGCTCTGGGTGCACTTGACATGGGTGCCACAGCTTCCTGAGCCCCTGGCCCTGCCCTGCTCAGGATAGGGTGCAGCCTGGGGTGGGGGGGCCCGTTCTGGGCTGTGTGGCTGGGGCGGGTCCCTGCTCCTCTCTGGGCCTGCCTGCGCCCACTGGTAGTGGAGGCCCCTGTGTCTACCTCCTTGGCTCTGTTCTGATGGGCTGGTGGCCCAGCTTGGGACCAGCTTCTTAGGAAATGACTCTACCCCTCCTTGGTTGAGTGGGACAGGAACTAGGTGAGGGGCCAGAGTCCTGGGTCCAGAAGACATGACCTCTGAGCCTGCCAGGAGCGGGGTCGCCCCAGCGGGAGTGTTATGTGAAAACACTCTGGGTGAGGACATGGTGGTCCCTAAGAGTGGGGGTGACAGGACAGGGGGTGCACAGATGAGTGGGTCACCTCATGCTGGACACCATCCACAGCCAGGTCAGCTCCTTCTGTCCCTGGGCTCTGTCCTCCCCTGCCTGGAACCTTCCATGGCTCCCCACTGCCCCACTGTGGAGGCCAGGCCTGCATCAGTGTGGGGCCCGCAGCCTTGCTTCATCAAGCTCCTCTCACAGTCCTCCTCGCTTCCCTGCGTCTGGCGCTTACAGGAGACACAGCCTGTTCCCCAGGGCGAGTACAGGCCCCCCAGAGTCGGGCCTTGTGGACCCCAGCTCGCACGCTCATATTGCTTACTGAAAGTTGCTGGGGAAGGCAGTTGGGGAAGCCCCACAGGTGATGCTGCAGTTGGGCTTTGAAGGATGAATAGGAGTTTGCTGGGTGGACTGTGGAGTTACGGTGGAGAGAATGGGTGGACCCTCTCCAGGAGGTTATGGCCCCCGCCAGGGGTCCCAGGAGGCGATGCCCATGTGGGCGTGAGCAGGGGTCCTCCTAGAGGGGTTCAGGAGATCTGTCAGCTGGCTGGGCTCCTCTGGCCTGCCCCCGCCAGGCAGCTGGGTTCCAGGTCTGCTGGTGGGGAGCCACGTGAGCCGGGGGTGTGGTTGGCAGTCTGGGAATGATTAACCCTGCCAGGGGCGCAGGGCAGGCTGGGCCTGGCTGCCCCCAGTCTGCTGCAGGTAGCCCCTCCGAGTTGTCCCCTGCTGGCCTCATGTTCCCTCCTTCCTGGGTGCTGGACTGCTTCCTGGGTATGAGCCTGACCCCTCTCTGGCCCACCACATGTTGCTGCCCAGTGCAGGGCACTGGCCCTTGTTGGGGCCTGTTCTGGATGGAACAGCTGGGGTCCCTTCCCTGCCTGCCAGTCTGCCCTGTGCCCCTCAGTCCCTCCCTGCCTGTCCATGACAGCTCTGGCATTGCCTGCCCGGGAGTCCCCCATGTGCCAGGCTGTCTGTCGGTCCCTTTCCCTCTACTTGCTGGATAGAGAACAGCTCCTTTGGGACCAGAGTCCAGGGGAGGTGCTGGGGCCTCCACCCCATCCCTGCTGTGGACTTTCTGCCCAGGATCAAGGTCGAGGAGGAGGGTGGGAGGCGGGGCCTTAGTCACTGGGTGCCAGGCCTCCTGGGCCCTGGGGTGGTGGGCAGGCCCAGGGTGGGTAGCCAAGGCGGGGGGCAAGCCTCCCTGGCAGAGGTGGGCACCAGCTCTGCTGTCCCGCGGGGCCCACCCTGCTTCTAGGCTGGGACAAGGACCTCACCCTGAGATGAAGAGTGGCAGTGGTCTTGGGGGCTGTCCGTGACCGCACCGCGCAAGGGCGTCAGGCCCGTCCCTCCCTCTGCCACGTGGACTTTGTAACCAAGCCCGCTGGCCCCTCCTTTTTATCTCGGTTTCCTCCGGGGCAGAGTGGAGGGAAGGAGGTGGGACAGGAGGTGAGGTGGGAAGCGCTGGGCTGGGGACCCTGGGCAGACATCACTGATCAGCACAGATCTTCCCTGCCAGGCCCTGGGACCCCGGAGTGTCGTACGGGGCTGGCCCGCCTCTCGTCACGGATGGGAGTTGGAGCTCAGGCCATGTTTGCTGCCGAGTCTGCAGCGCCGGGTGCAGCCGGGCCTCGTGATGTTTGTTGAATGAGTTGGTGCTCCCTGCGGCCTCCCTGCCCTGCCGGCCTCCCCAGGTCAGCAATGTCCAGCGGTGCACCATCCCTTGCAGAGGAGACTTTAAAATGACGGTGGTCACTTGAATTATTCTAAGGCTCCGTCCCACTTACAGGGAGGGGAAGTCCTGCTGTGTGTCCAACCTAGTGCTCACCCAGGAGGGGCCGGTGCCCTGCACCCGAGGACTCTTGGCTCCGTGCTGAAGTTGGGCCCTGGGGCTTTCCCCAACAAGGGTGGCCCCCACCCTTGCTTGGTGCACCTGCTCCGGCTGAATCTCGGGTCTCCCTCTGATGCAGCCTCCA